>NC_082664.1:66212798-66512798 GCF_025265405.1 Mesoplodon densirostris
ATTTGCAAAAACCATTTATAAATTCTAACCATTAACTCAGCCTTTCTTGCCTGCCTTACAAAAGCAGCTCTTTGGAAATAAAGCATTTGGGACCCAGTGGGAAAGATTCCAAGCTCAAAGTGCCAAATCTCCTGAGTTATACTGACTCCCACCTGAGATTTTGGGATTTTCCGTAAAGAAGGGGGAAGAAGGGTTTAGCCCCATTTGGAACACAGATGGTAGAGAGTAAATAGACTTGTTTGGTTTTCAAAGATAATTGTGGGTTATGAAATAAAGCTAAGTAGGTAGCAAAATCCCACACAGATTACAAAAGATGTCTTACATCTCTGCGTTAGCACACGTAGTTTTAGGCCCTGAAGCAATGTCTGGTAGACCAGTTGAATGTGCTAGGGCAATTGTTTAATGAATCCAGGAGAAGCAATGGTTGGAATTAGATCATGGATTATAGATTCCTAGAACTAGAAAGGACTTTAGAGATTTTCTAGGTAAACCCTTTTGCTTACAGCTGAGGAAAGGGTGGCTCAGAGAAGCTCAGCTATTTTGAATGATTATCATGGTGACTGGAACCAGGGTTTCCTGATTACTAGCTTTGTGCTTTGATGTAGGGTCAACTAGCCCTCAGAAAATGGTCTGCTCCCTTCCCCAGAACATGTGTCATGGGTGACACATGACTCCTCATAGCTACACCTGCTACTCAAAGATCATGAAGCATCTTGTTCTCATTTATTTTGGCCACATCTCTGCGAGGCAGGCAACATTCTTTATATTGTTGGACCCACAAAGTTCAGCTCTGCCATTAGCCCAAGGGACGCTCAGGGAGTACTTTGAGAGCCACTTCCCAGGCTGGTGCTTTCTACCCAAAACTTCCTCTTCCCCTGGGATTCTTTCGCAAGCAGAAGGGGAAAGTATCCAGCCCTAGGATTCTCTGCTTTGCTGAAAGATTGATAACACTTACAGAAGTCTTGGTCAAATTAATCAAACTCTCTGAGCTTTTATTTCTTTTTTTAATAAGAAAATAAAAGATTTTATCTTCATTTATTTCTTCTCTGATTCTTTTTTTTTAATTTTCTTTCTCTTTTCCTTTCTTTATGTACCTCCAAGTTTCTGACCTATAATATTTTCCTTCTGCCTGAAGAATTTTTAACATTTCTTGCAGGCTAGAATGGCTGGGAATGGATTCTGTCAAGTTTTTTTTTTTTGTCTGAGAAAGTCTCTATTTTTCCTTCACTTTTGATGGATAATTTGAATGGATATAGAATTAAAGGTTGATGGTTTTGTTCTGTCAACACACTCCTTACTTACATGGTTACTAATGAGAAGTCAGCTCTTATATGTAAAATAAAAATAACAGTTCACAGGGTCTATGCCAAACGTAGTCCTGAGTGCAAGGGAAGCACTTAATAAATGTTTGTTCTTTCTCTTGCCTTTTATAATAAAAGTTATGAATATGCTGGTTTCTGATTAGTTTAAGGAAAATAATTTTAATAGTTTTCTTCTGTTTATGAAGGTAATACATTTTCATTGTAGAAAATCAAACAAATTTTAGAATTATGAAGTCCTCTGAATATCTACAATCCAGGAATAATTATTCTGCATACTTTTACAACATTCTTCCAGTCACTTCTCTATGTATATATGTGTATATATATATACATATGTCTATATTTGTATTTATGATTTTACATAAAAGGAAATCATAATATAAACACTCTTTTGCAATCTACTCAACAAAAGGTCAGTTCACAGAAAATGCTAACAGGTGTTTTTCTGCCAGATCTGGGAGCATCTTTAGTCCCAAATGTAGGACACAATGGATGATACAGTCTCATCTCACAGACTGAAACTTTGCTAAGACCTGATTGGCACTCTTCTCCCCAACTGTCCTTTTCCTCTATTCTCCTCAATAGAGAGAGTATGCCACTGAGCCTATACAGTGTACTTTCTGGAGTCTGTAAAAGGGTTGCCAGGGTAGTCTGCTTTTATTTACTTTAACAAAAGCCAGGGTAAATAAATGTGTCTGCTGCTATAGTCCACTGTGTAGGTCCTTGAATCCCCTCAGTTTGATCCTTCCTGCATTTTCCATAGGACACAACCATGGGAGGGCACAGATTTTTAGGTACTTCAGCCCATTGGGCCTTGCTGATCTGTAACTATGGGCAAACATTGTTTTTGTTTGGACCTATCTCCTTGGTGGCCTAGTGGCTTGTCCTTGTCAGACAGACAAATTGACATTAGCCATGCTCTGTCCTTCACCTGCCTCCTACCCTAAGCCATATTCCCAGTCTCTCTGGGCCTGCAGTAGTGGTGATCTGAGGAATGATTTAGCACCAACATTAGGAAGGCATTAGGACTAATTCCGCCAAGAGTTATAACCTAATACTGCTTTCTGCCCATTCATGCTAGTACCCATGAGTAGAAAATAGAGATCATTGAAAGTCTTTGAGTATTGGGAGATTTGGCGCCTACTTTAGTCACCTTGTGTAGGAATATCACACCTCTGGAAAGGTTCTCACTCATGAAGGGAGGATGTTAATATTCATGTGGTCCCAGCTCCCCAGCATAATGTGAAGGGGGCCTTTCTTACTCTTTGAGATCCTGTGATTAGAGCTAGCAATTTACAAGCAGCCTTTCCAGGCTGTTTGCTGTTTTGTCATAATTGGGTCCCCCTCACTCCCAGAGTCTGAGTTCAGAGCCTCTTCCCAGCCTCCCCTCCCCTCCCCACGGGAATCTGTACTGGTTCATTTGTGCCAGATGTACTGAGGTAGTTTTGTGAGGGAGCTTTCATCTAGGAAGAGGTGGGCTGAGCACACCCACTCATTTCCCACCATCTCCAGTAGGAGCAGCTTTTAACTGTCACTCAGTGACTCAGGGCTTCTAACCATGACCTAGAGATGAAAGGCCCCTCACCAATCTTATCTGCTTATCAAAAACCAGACAGCGGTGGTGACATGCAATCAAGCCTCACTGGCATCGCTAATGCCTGCCCTGAGAGGGCTCCACCAGGCCCTGCTGGGGAGATGAAGACATTCCGGAGCCACAGAGGTGGTTCTGGAACTTCTGACCGTCTCGTGCCAGCTTTCTGTCAAAACTGAAGCTTACTCGGATGTATTCTTATTAGGAATGTTGGTAAATTTGAAGGAAATATAATTTTTTAAAGTAGGAATTTTACTTTTCTGAGCTTTTCTTCCAAGAGAAAACCTCTAATTTATGAAGCCTCTGTCCTCCAAGGAGGATGTGTATGGACGTGCGTCCGGTTTCTCATTTACTGATTATTTTATGCTTCATCCCCATAGACTGAGAATTACTGCCTAAGGAGCTCTGGGGGAGCTAGAAGGGAAGGAGAAGGCATAGACTCTTGCCTTGGAAATTCTGCAGGAAAGTGAAAAGGATACTTTTGTATCCTTATGTGATCAAAAGTGGACACCTTAGAACTCCTATTTCTAAATTCTGAAGGAAATCTGTGACTAACATGTCTTATCTGTGAATGAAAGGTTGGTGCTATTTTGTAATTAAATACACTCATCTGTGAGGAAGCTGAATTCAGGACAAGTTTGAATTCCTGCTTTGCTCCTTCCACTCCCAGTTAGCAGATGGGCTAAAAAGAGGTTTCCCAGGGGTCAGGAGAAGAGGGCTAGCTTTGCCCTGAAGATGTGGACAGAAGTTACTTTGCACACTAGATATTTTCCATTTGCCTCCCCAGGTCTACTCTCCATCCTTCTCCACCTATTGACTGCGTCAGTGGCTCCCTTGCCCTCTGTCTTCTGGTAGGTTTGACAGTAAGGGCATCCACGGTGTACTGGAGGGCAGGAGAGGAGTAGTGTCAGAATATTTATTCTCTCAGTTCCCTTCCTGCTAGGTTGCTGTGTGTTGCCTGTGTCCATCTACCTACGATTGCAGGTGTAGCCAGGAAGTTCTTACTCTCTCCAGGCTAAGATATATGCTCCCTCCTCTCGCCTTTTCAGCTTCTTTGAACGAAAGAAGTACTAATAAGAATCAAATATTACCTGTGTGTTTTCGAAGCCTGAAGTCAATGAGATGAAACCCAACATCAAGAATTGGAAGCAAAGTAACTTGTGCAGAAAGAGTGTAAAGAAAACATTGGTGGTTTGGCTAGAGCCTAATTAGAGCAGAGTGCATTCATTAGATTTTCTGGTTTTCAAAAATTTGAATTGTAATAAAATTTTTCGATATGCTACTTCAATTTTTAGTAGCAAATAAGTGTGTATGTAGAGGATCTTATTAAAATTGAGATGTATTTAGGTGTCTTTAAGAAAACATGGGGGCTTCCCTGGTGGCACAGTGGTTAAGAATCTGCCTGCCAGTGCAGGGTACATGGGTTTGAACCCTGGTCCTGGAAGATCCCACATGCCACGGAGCAACTAAGCCTGTGTGCCACAACTACTGAGCCTGCACTCTAGAGCCCCTGAGCCACAACTACTAAAGCCCATGCACCTAGAGCCTGTGCTCTGCAACAAGAGAAGCCACTGCAGTGAGAAGCCCGTGCAGTGCAATGAAGAGTAGCCCTCGCTCGCTGCAGCTAGAGAAAGCCCGTGCACAGCAACAAAGACCCAACACAGCCAAAAATAAATAAATAAATTTAAAAAAAAAAGAAAAAAAATACGTTGGGTGACTATAGCAATAGACACCATTTATTTACCATGGCTTTGCTGTGGCCATACCCAAGGTTGGTTTCCTTATACTCTGCCCCTCTTTGAAAATTATCTCTTTTTATTAGACTTTCCTCTGTTACCATGTTTGGGTATGGCATCTTTATCCTGTTGGATCCTGACTATTATACTTGGTGAATAGCTTCTCATTTGATGACACAGAACAGAAGCTCACACATACTAGCTTGAGTACAAAGTGAATTTACTGAAAGGACACAGGGCAGGTAAAGGCCATACACCAAGTCATCTGGAAAGTCAGTACCTGAAACGATTTCTTCAGTCGCTGGTGGCATCCTGTCTTCTCTTATCTCTGCTCTTTTATGTCTGCTCTCTTCTGCTGCTTTCTGCATATTAGCATTCTCTGTCTCATGGATTTTCTGACTTAGTTTGGTCATGGCACAAACTCTGCCTTTGACCGTATTTAACCTTTCAGTTCAAGGAATCCCTGCTGTTTAACTGTGTTTTCAGTGTCCTATTTCCACTTTCCTGGGAGAGAAAATCCAAGTGGCCTAGTTTGAGTTAGGTCCACTTATGGCCCATTCAGCTATGGTGGAGGACACGGGGTACATAGGAATGTCTTTCCCAAGGATGTGAACAAGTCCTCCAAAAAAGGCATGTGGTTGAGGGCAGTTGTTGGCATCTCTACATAGTGCAGCAAGTCAATTTTGTGAAGAACGTCTGACTCAAATGCCAGGTTAGAGGGACTTGTCCTTAAGTCATTTGGAAAATCTGTTTATCTGCTTCATTCTTTAAACATTTCAGTGGAAAGACATTGAGTATTTTCAGAAACTTGGAAGAGAGATCTGATGATTTCTCCTATATCTAGCGTGCTGTGGACTTTGCCCATTTATTTCTTCTTTCCCACCCTTAATAGTAACCAATCTACTTTTCAATGTGACACTCACAGAATCCTTCTTGATGGCAATGTTGTAAGCAGTAAGATAAAGAAACAATCTTGATCATTCTTTTTTTTTTTTTTTTTTTTTTTTTGCTGTACGCGGGCCTCTCACTGCTGTGGCCTCTCCCGTTGCGGAGCACAGGCTCCGGACACACAGGCTCCGCGGCCATGGCTCGCGGGCCCAGCCGCTCCGCGGCATGTGGGATCTTCCGGGATCGGGGCACGAACCCGTGTCCCCTGCATCGGCAGGCGGACTCTCAACCACTGCGCCACCAGGGAAGCCCTTGATCATTCTTTAGGATAAGCATGCTATGATATTTGGGAGTGTGCCTGTATTACAATCAGGTTTTCAGTCCCTATTCAAATATGAGCAGGTAACCAAAGATTATAAAACATCGGAGGAGAGCCTCTAATGAGAAAGAAAGAGAGAGAGAGAACAGAAACAAAGCAACTTGAAAGAAGCAGAGACTAAACCAGGAGATGAACATTTAAAAAGAAAAATTAAATGGATAAAAAGTATACTCTTAGAATTTAAAAATATAATAACAAAAATGAAAAACTCAATAGAAAGATTGAAGATAAGGTTGAGTGACTATCCCTGAAATAAAGCAAACATAAAAGGAGATAGAGAATAAGGATGAGAGGTAAATAAAAATAAACTTTACAACCAGTTCAAGAGGTCTAACATCCAAATAATAAAAGTTGCTGAAGAAGAAGACAGAGGAGAAAGTCACCAACCAAACAATTCAAGACAATTTTCTAGAGAAAGTCCTAAGTTTCCAGACTGAAAGTTTCATTAAAAACCTTCAAAATGGATGAAAATTGACTCACACCAAGAGTTCTTCATAAGATTTCAGAATATTGAGGACAAAGAAGATTCTAAAAGTTTTTAGAAAGAGAAAAAGTAAAGGATCAGGATCAGAATGGCTTGGGACTTCTCCAAAGCTGAATTAGAATCTAGGAGACAACAGAAAATATGCCTTCAAATTCTAAGGGAAATGATTGCCAATCTTGAATTTGATACCCATTCAAAGTATCAGTTTGATATGAGGGGAGAATAAACCCATCTTCAGACATACAAATTCTCAAAACCATTTCCTTCCCACATACCTTGTGTTCCATGAAAGTAAAGGTGTAAACCAAGAAAGGGGTAGATACGAGACACAGGAAACTGGGAGAAAAAGGAATTCCCAGAAGGACAGTGAAGGGAGACACCAGGAAGACAGTGAGTGTACCAGGCATAGAGGTATTGGAGCAGATCGGAAAGCTCTAGAACACCCTTCTTCAGGAAGATGAGATCAGTAGAATATCCCATGTATTGAAAGTCTTGAGAAAAGAGTTAGACAACTGTCAAAGATAGGCTTTAAATTAGTGATAAATACATAGAAAACTAGGTAAATGAAGACAAGGCAGTTATTAATTCCAGGGAAAATGAAAAGTCGTGCAGAAAAGGAAAAGTAATTATAGTTATTACATGGCTTATCTGTGAATAGCATTCATATAGTGATATTGTATTTATTTATTTATTTGTTTTTTGGCTATGTCGGGTCTTAGTTGCGGCACGTGGGATCTTCATTGCGGCGTGCAGGATCTTTCCTTGCAGTGCATGGGCTTCTGTCTAGTTGTGCCGTGCAGGTTTTTCTCTTCTCTAGTTGTGGTGCGCAGGCTCCAGAGTGTGTGGGCTCTGTAGTTTTGCATCACGCGGGCTCTCTAGTTGAGGCGTGTGGGCTCAGTAGTTGTGGCACGCCGGCTTAGCTGCCCCTCGGCACGTGGGATGTTAGTTCCCCGAGCAGGGATCGAACCTGCATCCCCTGCATGGGAAGGTGGATTCTTTACCACTGGACCACTGGGGAAGTCCCAGTGATAATATTATAAATTCCAAATACTGGTCTATCTAAAATCATGGAATTATAATTATGATGGGAAGATGAAAATATGGGAAAGGTACATGAGTACAGTGGGATGGATAAAAGAAAAAGAATAAAAACTTTAAAATTTATAGCAGAAGGTTAACAAATCATGTGTAAGACTGGGGGAAAAAAACAATCAAGTAGAAGAATACAAAAATGTTACTTAGAGACCCAGAGACCAATTTCATTTAATTGGTGGCAAGATGGGAAAATAATTACCTCATGAAAGGGGGAAATGGGGCTAAGGGAAATAAGAAACCACCATCTTTTTGTAGTAAATCTTGTAGAATTGTTTGACTATTAACTTTAAACATGCATGTTTACCTGATTCAGAAATTTAAAAAAACAATGAAAAGAAAATTAATTAATAATTAAGAAATATGCATACACCCCAGGCAGCCATTACTAAGTAATTGGAATTGGCAAACAGCGAAGTTGTGCTTATTTGGGCAACATGAAACTGTGAGGGTAGGAAAATCATTTTTATGAGTATTATTAGAGCATTGCTTATTTTTTAAAAAAGGCTTGTGGAGTTGACTAATTCTCACTTTTCTGCCTGTCACAGCAAGGTGTGCAGGGCACAAGCTTCAGCATAGTTCGGTCTTTTCATTGTGGGCAGCGAGGTGACAGGACAGGTCACAGGGGAAAGGACTGTCATTCTAGCAAAGAAGGAGTAGAATTCAGGTCTAGGCAGGGGAAGGGTCAATTCCAGAGGGATCACCTGGGTTGTGGAATCGAAAGGCTGGGTGGTCAGAGACAGGAAGAGTGATACCAGAGGGTGGACCTCTACTCTATTCCTAAGGGAAGGAGATTCAGGCCTCGTGGACTATTTCATATTGATTGTTGTTTGGAGCCAAAGAGGGGTGGAGGCCTGTAGATACTCTGATCTCTGCCCTTTGTGCTTCGTCTCTTTGACCATTACAGCTGGATTCCTTCACCTTTATCTGTATGCATAGCCCTGCTCCAGAATCTGGGCCCAGTCCTAACTTGGCATAATATCTGGTCACCCTTTGATGTTGGCAACACAACTGGATCCTGTCTTGTATCTCAATTTTCCTAAAATTGGGTGCTTTGCCCTGAGCCTCAGCCTACCATGAATATTCTGATGCCCGATCACCTAAAGGCCAGCCACATGGTATGTCCACAGCACCTGAAGATACCTTGTTCCCGGCTGGGCAGAAAATCTGTGTCATAGACCTTACTTTCATCTCTGGCCAATGTATTATTTGTATCTTACCTTCCTTTTCCCCATGTAGACTGATCATCCAGCCTCAGACTAGGCTTTGTACCCAGATTTTTGCTTGTTAGACCCCTTAGTCCAATAAGGCCCAAGTCTTGGCCTTATTCTCACGCTAGGAATTTATTAAGCATCTACAATCAACTTATTTGGAATCCTCCGAACACTGTACTTTGCATGGTTTACATGGATTACCTCAACTCCCTGAGGTTGTAGCTATGATTACCAACACCATTTTATAGATGAAGAAACTATTTTAATGATAGGAAGGGATTTGTCCATGGTCACAGTATGAGAGTGGGGCAGGAATTCAAACAGGTCATCTGTTTCCAGCCCTGGGCTGTGATTACAAGGCTCGCCGTCTCCTGCAGTCTGTGTTTGAGCTTCAGGATCTACTTGTATTCCCAGGCCCGGCCTTCCCCGACTCAACTTGCCTTTGCTTCCAAACCCTGGTTCTGGTAGCCAGTGAATCTTGCTTCTGCTGGAGGTGAAGGCAGATGTACCTGGTGGTCTTCACAGAATTATTTATTATTTTATTATTATCCCAGGTGATTCTATCAGTCCACATCCTGGTCTAATGCCCCAGTGCAGTGGTTCTCCAAGTGAGGTCCCTGGACCAGCAGTATCAGCATCACCTGGGAACTGGTTAAAAATGCAAAATTTCAGACCAGAAACCCTGGGAGTGAGACCCAGGAATCTGAGTTTTAACAAGCTTTCAAGGTGATTTTGATGACACTGAAATTTGAGAACACTGCCCCAGGGGCATGGTCAGAGGGAGTCTGGTAGGCTCAAGTCTTTGCTTGGGCTATGGTTGAGTGTGCTTAAATTAGAAGTGTTCAGGAAAAGAAGAGCATGAAGGTCTGTTTCTATCATGGGTTGCCATGCCATCCAAGCAGTGGATTCCTCCACCATAGCGAACTCATTGGGAATAGGAAATGGAAGGGAGAAATGTGAGAAATCACACTGCCCAACCCCTGACCCTGTACCATGGAGTTGTGAAGAAACTGATTTGGATGTCTGTAATGAAAAAGTTGCAAAGAAAACAGAGTTATATGAGAGTGGCAAATAGGAAAGAATCTGATGTCAGTGTTCTTGAAAGCTACAGAAGGCTAGATTCACACACAGATATTTTGATTTAAATACCCCAGGTCTCTTTTTGTTACAATCCACCTTAACTCCCCTGTAGCTGCTTGACAGGCCCTTATGATAAAATAGTGGCAATCACCACACTTTTCAGAAGGTCTATATGAGGAAGTTGATTGAGGCTGAAAGCCATGACTTGCCTTATTCTTATAACATATGAGGCAGTTAATAAATTTAATAATTTTTTCCTTTTACATAGTTCAGTGATCTAAATATAAAAAAACCCATCTACCCTCTAACGGATCTTCCTGGCATTGAGCTTTAGTTAGTTCCTACTGTTTGCTAGTTTGTGTCTTCTCTACACATTTTAGGGTGTTTGACACCCACTCCCCACCTAGGAGAACACACCTGCAGAAGTCCTGGCCCTGCGTGTGAAGTCAGGGCTTGTCCAAGCTTTGGAACAGCAAGCTTGCCGACACTGCTCCAGTGCCTTTCTGAGCAGGGATTCCGTGATTGATGATGGGAGAGAGTAAATAAATTTCAGCAAGTACACACAAGAGTGGATCAGGACAGTAAGTGCTTACTATGTACAATCAATGGGCATTATTTTAAAGGAGATTAAAATTTCCTGGACTTAATCCTCCTGCTAGAGCAGCATTGGAGGCAGAGGATGAGTTACTATTTTCTCCAGGGATGTAGTCAGAAGAGCATCTGTGCCTTTCAAGTAAAAGTGTGTAGTAAAATAAGCAGTTTAGAAATCTGTTCAGTTTGGAACTCAATTCTCTGATAAAATATGTGTTTATGGGATATGAAGTGGGAGAAGGTGATTCTGGGCAGCAAATATCTACAGATTGGGAGTGATGCAGCTTTATCTCTTCCTATAACATTCTTGGACATTGTCATGGCTTCTCCATTTTATGACATACGTGATGGCATCAAACGTTTGGTGGAGGTTGGTGCTGGGACTTTTAGCCTCCCGATGACTCTGGAGTGAACTTCACTCTCTGCAGTAGTGAGCTGCACTGATGCAACAGGTGTCTTGGCTGAAACTTGAAACCTACCTTTTTTCTAAACTTGATTTATTATCAGAAGCTAGAAAGACTGTCACTTAAAACAGTAAACAACAAGGTCCTACTGTGTAGCACAGGGAACTATATTCTCTATCCTGTGATAAACCATAATGGAAAAGAATATGAAAAAGAATATATATATATGAAACAGTTAACACAACATTGTAAATCAATTATACTTTAATAAATTAAAAAAAATCTTAAAACAGTGTCTGTCTCCTAAGAGATGAAAGCTTAAACTTAGCTTTGGGACTTTTGTTCTGTAAAAATATCTTGAGTACCTATCCATTGTTTGGAGGGGAAAACTGTGAACTCAAGATTTTTCTGACAGTAAATGTTTAAATACTATTAATGTAAATTATGTGTATATTTTATCAAAGTAAAGATTTCTAGACATCTTTATTTCTTTGTGGGAAAACTATTCTCTATTTGGATTTAAGCTGCCTATGCCTTGTATCATGGGCTGGCAAACCATGGGCTGTGGTACAAATTTGGCCCTCTGCCTGATTTTTAAATAAAGTTTTATTGGAACACAGTCATGCTCTTTCTTTTACATATTACCTTCCTGCTACAACAGCAAGTAGTTGTGAAAGAGACTATATGGCCCTCAAAGCCTAAATATTGACTATCTAGCCCTTTACTGAAAAAAGTTTGCCACCCCCTGCATTCTGTTATTGCTTATTCTTATGTGTGTGTTCTGACTTAAACAGTTGCTTACAGATATTGGAACCACAGATCACAAAATGACAGGAAGGATATGCGGCCCTTAGCTTGATGTCATACTTGTGAATAGACTTTGAAAATTACCTGAGCTTGGCCTTGGCCTAAGGGCCTAAGTCATACCCACCGTACTGTTGATGTGCTGCACCTGATGTTATTCCAGGCAGAATAACCCTGACTTTACTAGTATTAACGCTATTATTTTCCTTCTTTCTTTTAAAAAATATTTCTTTCTTTATTTTTGGCTGCATCGGGTCTTAGTTGTGGCGCGTAGGCTCTTAGTTGCAGCATGAGGGGCTTCTCTCTAGTTGTGGTGCGCAGGCTTCTCTCTAGTTGTGGTGTGCGGGCTCCAGAACATGTGGGCTCAGTAGTTGTGGTGCGCGGGCTTAGTTGCCCTGCAGCATGTGGGATCTTAGTTCCCCGACCAGGGGTTGAACCCATGTCCCCTGCATTAGAAGGTAGATTCTTAACCACTGGACCACCAGGGAAGTCCCAACCTATTATTTTTTGATGTGATTGTAATGAGAGCCACAGGACCATGCTTCACTCAATGCCATGTGGGTGGCTGAAAGTGGGATTTCCTTAAAGGGAGTGAATTTTCTCACTGTCTGTCATCCTGGGAAAAGGACAACTCTGGGCGAGGAAGAGGAGACTCAAGAAGCATACCTTCGACTGAGGAGAAGAGGAAACTTCCTCTGCAATTTCACTTCATTATGGAGGTTAGGTGTGAATTCTGGGGACAGCAGGAAGGCCCAAGAGCACTTATTTTGTGGAGGTGATTTTGTCATCGCTTCTTCCTGGGCATTCATGAGACAGCATCCTGTGGGACGTCTCAGAAATATCTGAGTGCCAGCGGGGGTTGGGAAGAGGAGGAGGACGTCTGGCAGTATACTAAGGAAGGCTCAAACCATTGACTCGACACTATCGATGGCCTATCCAATAGCTAATGCTCTCCTTTTCCTTGTTAACAGCACCATGATTAGTTCAGGTATTGAGTGACCATCTTCAGGGGAGGATGTCCCACCCAACCCCCCGCCTCCAAGGCCCAGGGTTAGGGATGAATAAGTCCATCATGGTAATTCCATCCCTTTTGCTGATTTAAAAAATGAATATCATTCTGGCCAATGAGAAGCAAAGGGAAGTTTTCTGTATCACTTGTGAGGAAACGTTTCCTTGTTCTTCAAAAGGAGAAGCAGAAGAGAAAGAGGTTCTTTTCCTGCTTTGGATGTGGCTGTGAGGGGATGTGATACCAACAAGCTGACAGACCCTCTTTTGTAACTACAAGAGGGAGTTGCCAACCTGCTGAGGGTGACAGAGCAGAGTATGGAAAGAACGTGAGCCCTTGGTGGCACTGTAGAGCTACTGAATCACACAGACGTAGAACAGATGTGGAGCTTCATGAGCTGTAAGAGAATAAAATCTCCTTATTGTGTAAGCCACTTTTCATTGGATTTTCTAGTCTGTGTAGCCAACTAATACTCTTAAGTATTTAATGAAATATGACCTCTTTATAATTAGAGGTTGGTGCAACTCAGAAATTGTAACCATGTTCTTAAGATATATTCGTGCAAGGATAACTACAACTGTGGTCACCAAGTAGTTAAATTCAATTAAAATGGAGAAATCTAGAGAATCTGAATAATCACATATATACCGCAATTTTTTTTTAGTTGGTAAGAAATCCAGAAAATTATAGCCTTAAATTTCATAATAACAATAAACAAACAGTGGAAAGACCAGAAAAATTTGGGAAGCTTGATCAATTTGGCAGTAGTTTATTTTGAAAACATTTTAAATTATAAAATATATTCGTACTGTAAATGTTTCAAACAATAGAAAAGTATTTGAAGTCACAAGTGATCACAGTTCAGTTGGCAGTTTGAGGTTTACCAAGCAGAAGAACTAGGATGCCGGCCAAGGAACCAGCAGGAACTGGTGGGATGCTAGGAACCAGGCAGAAGCACAGTTGTAAAACTGTAGGAATCAGTGTCCAAGAAGGGACTCAGTGATACTGGCCTCCTGGAATTCATACCCTCGTGAAGCTCCCTCCCACACTGACTAGGGCTGACATGGGTGAACCAATAGGATACCGTGGAAATATTGTGTGACATTATTATGTGTGGAAATGATGTGAGGCTAGGTCATAAAGGACATTATAACTTCTGCCTTGCTCTTTCTTGATCACATACTGTGGGGGAAGCCAGCTACCATATTGTGAGGACACTCAAGCAGCCCCATGCGGAGCTCCATGTGGCAAAGAACTGGAGTCTCCAGCCAACAGCTATTGAGTGAGTCATCTTGGAAGCAGATCTTCTAGTCCTAGTCAAGCCTTCAGACAACTGCAGCCTCAGCGAACGTCTTGACAGCAACCTTGGCGACAGACCCTGAGCCAGAACAACCCAATTGTTTCAGGGTGACCATGTGGTTAGAAACCAGAAGAAATAATAAATGCTTGTTGTAGGCAGCTAAATTTTGGGGTAATTCCTTGCATGGATAACTGATACAAAGGCCTGTGCATCCTGGGTCTCACCCCACACACCACATGGGGCCTTGATAGCTACTCTGGCAACATTTGTAGGTGGGGATAGGATTCCCAGTCACGTGCTCACTTTGATCAGCTGAGGGTATGATCAGCCTTCAGCCTAAAGGTCCTCAGAGTGTACAGTTGAGGAGGGATGGCGCAGTCTGAGGTGGGTGTGTTTGTGTGTATGTGCATGTGCACACACACGAGTCATATGTATATGGGTATGTGAGTCAGTGTTTTTTCCTTGTGCCCTCCTGAAGGAACAAAAGGGCCTTTTTGCTGTGCCCTCTGCCCTCAGGGTGACTATAAACCCTACTTTAGCTGTGATACCTCTTCAGTTTTTCATCCCTTCTTCTGGTTGATTCTCAGAGATATTCCTCTCTTTATAGATTCTACAAAGACTTTGTTCTGACTCTGAAATAGTGTTTGGAGAACTCTGAAATTGTGTTTGTTTTCGTGCTGAGTCTTCTGGGTTGTGTGTATTGAAAACACATTCCTTGGCAGGTAGCAAGCGAGAGCTGCATGCGAAACGGGCTCTGCCTGTGAAGAAACGCACGTAGGGAGGAACTAAATGATACTTGCTTAGGATTTTCGTTGTAAACTCTCCTACCTCCCCTGGACCTGGCTGTTGGTGTAGGGACCCCATGGTGAAGTCGGTTATATAAGACTTAGGATTGCTGGGCTCTCTAGGCCTTGAAATTCACTTTAGGTATTAGGGTGTTTGCTTCCAATAACTCAGGAGCTAAGTCATTTCTCTTGTTTTTGGAAAAGAGAAAACCTCAGCAACAACCCTAAATTGTTTGACTCTTATTGCCTGAAAATTAACTGAAGAAAAAAGGAATTCTTAATAAAAGTTTGAAGGCTGCTAGCTTTCAGACAGCATGCACGGATAAAAGGAGAAAAGACTCCGTGGGCAGGAGAGGCACATCTCACACTGCACCTATGTCCTCGTCCCTCCTGCCTTTTCCTCAGCCTGAAGCTCTCTGTTCTTTTAGCAGCTGATCATTTGTGCCTATATTTGCAGCTTGGTCCTCTCTCCACTTTCCCTGTGGTTTCTTCTTTTGCAATAAAATAATATTACTTGCCTTTCTAATCTTGTGGGTATATCTCATATCAGGATATAGACTTTGTCAGTGAGCTGTTCCTTGTTTCCTTCACCCATAGTTCAATGAGCTGTTCTCAGTTCTGACTTTCATAGGTAAAAATCCCAACAGCAACTCCAAATTCTAACAATTGGCCCTAGTCAGCATCCCTTTTCCCTTTAGCAAGGGCCAGTAGTAATAAGGCCATTGGACATAGTTTAGGGTCTGAATGGGTACCATTCATTTTCCTGCACCATCATCTATGTAGCCAATTGCAGGTCCCTGGATGGTGTTCAGGATGATTTTTAAGAATTTGTCGTGTTATGAAGATTTAATTTTGGATTCCTAGATGTTTGAAGCATACCAAAGAAGTTATGAGGGACATGGAATACAAAGGAAAGGATACAGGCTTTTAGAGTCAGCCAGACATGGACATCTACCTCGGGAGTCCATACAGTGACTCCTGGTGGGCCTGAATCCCAGTTCTACCAGGTACTTGGTATGTAAAATTAGTTAGTAATAGTGTCTCCTTCACATTGCTGTTATGGGAGTGAAATGAGTTTATATATGTTACAGCATTTGGAATGGGGCCTGACTCAGTACAATATTTGCTATTGTTATTATTCTCCTTATTCCTGGCTCTGTCATCTTGGGCTATTAAGTTAACTTCTCTAAACCTGAGTTTCTTTACCTATAAAACCAAAGTAGTCAAAATAATGTCACGTGGTTCTTGCAATTAATGTATGCAAAATTTCCAGCCCAGTTTCTGGCATATAGTAGAAGCTCTCTTAAGGATATTTGATATTAGTATATGATTAATTACCTCCACCTGATTCAGCTTGCTATGTTCGAGGTCTTGCAGGAGACGTAAATGAAGAGGTAATACCAGGCTGCATTATGACAGTGATGGGGCGCACAGAACTGAAATCGTCTCCAAAGCAGTGTCTCTGCTCTACAGCGAGGTCTGTGCTCCCCGAGGTCATTAGAACCCCATTTTCAGCCAGTCTTGACTTCCATCAAACGTCTCCTCCTGGGACAAGTGAGTCTGATTCAGGTACTTGCTCCTTAATCTTTGTGATCATTGAAGGAAGGAATAAAATCCAAAACTTCTTTTTAAGCAGGTCTCTAGCAGCGACCTTTGTGAACTTTGGGACCCAGGGAGAGATCTTGATGGTCTCTGTTAAGATCTTGTAACTGGCTGAATTACTCCAAGGCCCACCCTGGGCAGTGACTGTTAACATTTAGCACTGAAGCCTGATTACTGTGTGATAATTGCTCCATTAGCTCGTGTTGCCGCTGTTGTTCATAAAAGCTCTTCCTTGTCACTCCCAGACCTCTTTGTCTCCTGCCCTAACCTTTCTCTCCATGCACTTTTGGAACATTTCTTGTTATCCCTCTTAACTTTGCTTGTTATTCCACTGCACGACTTGGGCAATCTCTTGCAGTCACCAAAGCATGACATTCTGTTCATCCCACGTGGCTTCACCCTCCTGTGGAGAATTCCAGATGGTTTTGTACCATGCAGAGCATAGGCCTCTTTCTTCCCTTGATTACTCTTTGCATTCCTTCGCTCTTCTGCATTCTCCTCCATTTGATTTATTTCTGGAGTATTTATTGTGGGGGTGACGTGCATAATGAATGCCCTTAGGTGTTCATTAAGGTTAGATTTGAACAGTTTCTGTTTCCCATCAGTGTCCTTGATGTCTGATACTTTTGGTTACTCGCTCATGTAGACCTCACAGTTTGCCAGCATTTGCTCCACAAAAATTCATACCTCCCTTTCAGGTTGTGTGATTTTTTTTTTTTTAATCTCATGGAAGTCCTTAGTTAAAAATGATGCCTTTCCAGTGATCTTTAGGATTTCCTTGTCTGTTCCATTTTGTGTATCTCCAAGTATCTATTGCTGTGTAACAAACCACTCAAATCTGAGTGGTTTAGAACACAGTCATTATCTCTCATGGGTTTTTGGGTTGGCTGGGTGTTGGACAGTTTTCTCCAGAGGTTTCTCCTGCAGTTATGGTCAGATGTCGGGTAGGGCTCTGATCATCTGGAGACTTGAAGGGGCTGGTCAACCATCAAGCTCACCCGTGTGGCTGGGAGTTGATGCCAGCTGCTGGCTGAAGGCCCAGCTGGAGTTCTCCCATCGAAGCAACTACACCTGGTCTCTCCATGTGACAACTTGGGCTTTTCAAAGCTTGGGCGGCCAGGTTCTGAGAAGATGCATCCTAAGAGTAAGCATTCGAAGGTGAAAGAAGAAAGGCTAGCATGACTTCCATTGCACTTGAGTGATGTGAGTGGGCTTCACAAGTGAGCAAGTACTGAGAGTTGTGCTTCACTGGGGGAGACTGGCTGCCACAAGGGTGAATACTTGTTCTGTTCTTCACATTGTTCCATGTTTCAGAGTCAGACAGGCCCTTTTGATATTGGTTTTTCTCCAACCTTTTCTGGTGACTTGAGCAGTAGCTACAGGCAATTTTCCCTACTAGCAAACCCCGGACGTGATATTCCCAGTGCTATCTGTACCACCCACCCCTGCTGCCAAAGTGTCTGCCTTCCTCCTTGTGACTCTTAGGTTGGCACGACTCTGCTAAGCTAAAGAGGTGACTACAAGGCAAAGAGCCCTGGAATGGACCTACAGAGATCTGTGCTTTAGTCCTGGCTTTGGAGTAGTGTGACTGACTTGAACAAGTCACTGCATCTCTCTGCTCTTTGGTCTTTTCTGAAGTCCCCTATAAGCTCTGAAATTCTACCATTCTAAGTAGCCATCTTGAACGTGTATCTCCATTGGGTCAAATGCTCTATTTCAACCCCCTGAACTGATCAAGCCAAGGTTTCAGGGCTGATAGACAGAGGGACTGTCACTGCCCATAAGTCTTTGCACAGATTAGGCCTTCAAAAAAAAAATTGGAGGGATCTAGGAACCTAGATAATACCATTGTTTTCAAGATCTTGGTGGTAAACATTGCCAGATTATTTATTATTGTTTTCATTTGAAAGAGCATAACCTTGCATATGTAAAGCTTTGCTTTTAGAACTTGGAACTTGTTTCACACAGTCTCTGCATGGGTCCCTTTGCCATTTAACAGGCAGTTAAAACTTTGTGCCTGTTGACAGATTGATATTTTGCAAATAACCCTCATGCCCTGATACTGACCATGATTACCTCAAGCTGTAACAACTGGAGGAATGCCAAGGGTCTGTGTTCATCTGAGTTTGCTCTTTTTTAAAAAAAAATTATTATTATTATTTTTTAAGGTGCTAGGCTGTTGAAACCTTGAGCGCTCTCCCTTTGGGATAGTAGAGGGGAAAGAGAATAAGGAAAATCCGTGGGAGTAGAAGACCAGGTCAAGTGTAAATGAAAATATACCCGGGAGCACCCTCCAGCAGAGCACCTCAGTTCCTAGGCGTGCTCCAAGTGGAGCTGACCTTGGGTTTCCTGCCCTCATAACCATTTGACATTTGAGAGGACAGACAAAGGGCTGCATAAGGAAGAGGCTTAACCCTGTTAATGGCTACAAATCACTGGCCCCGGAGAACCGGCCCTGGAGATTTGGGGCTCATAGAGGTCCCTTGTGGCCTTCTTTTTATTTTAGGGGAATTAAGTTTCAAAGAGACTGATCTCCAGGCCCCCAGGATTTCCTGATGGTCTGGGAGGCTTCCAAGACTCAAACCAGCCTGTTGCTTCCTTTTTTCAGCAGGACAGCATCTCCCTAAAGGAAAACATAGCTCAACTCCAAAAAAGACTTGAGACTTATAGAAGGAAGCAGTATGAAATGGCCTAAATTGAAGGTTTTTGTTTTTGTTTTTCTAATGACAAACACAAGAAAAGAGTAAAAGGAGACATTCTCATTTGGCATAATTAAAATAGGCTAACATTTCCAGCAGTTCCTTTAAGAAGACGGCAGTGTGGATTTTTTGGGGGGTGGGATGGGATAGATTATGGTCATGACCTAACCTGAGGGTTGTAGCTGAAAGACATTTTCTCTCTCTCTCTCTTTTTTTTTTAGAGTTTTAAAGTTTTATTTCTTTGTAAAATGCTTATCAAGAGTTTAAACAGTGCTTGCATTCTTCTTACTGTATAACTTATTATTATTATTTTTAAAGAGATCCTTATTGGAGTATGACTGCTTCACAATACCGTGTTAGTTTCTGTTGCACAACAAAGCAAATCAGCCATATGCATACACATGTCCCCATATCCCCTCCCTCTTGAGCCTCCCTCCCATCCTCCTTATCCCACCCCTCTAGGTCATCCCAAAGCCCTGAGCCAATCTCCCTGTGCTATGCTGCTGCTTCCCACCAGCCAACTATTTTACATTTGGTAGTGTATGTATGCGGATGCTACTCTCACTTCACCCCAGCTTCCCCCTCCCACCCCATGTCCTCAAGTCCATTCTCTATGTCAAGTCCATTCTCTATGTCTACCTCTTTATTCCTGCCCTGCAACTAGGTTCATCAGTACCTTTTTTTTTTTTTTTTTTTAGATTCCTTATATATGTGTTAGCATGCGGTATTTGTTTTTCTCTTTCTGACCTACTTCACTCTGTATGACAGACTCTAGGTCCATCCACCTCATTACAAATAACTCAATTTCATTTCTTTTTATGGCTGAGTAATATTCCATTATATATATGTGCCACATCTTTTTTATCCATTCATCTGTCGATGGACGTTTAGGTTGGTTCCATGTCCTGGCTATTGTAAATAGTGCTGCAATGAACATTGTGGTGGGTGTCTCTTTTTGAATTATGGTTTTCTCAGGATATATGCCCAGTAGTGGGAGTGCTGGGTCATATGGTAGTTCTATTTTACTGTTTTCCATTGTGGTTGTATCAATTTACATTCCCATCAACAGTGTAGGAGGGTTTTTTCACCACACCCTTTCCAGCATTTATTGTTTCTAGCTTTTTTGATGATGGCCATTCTGACTGGTGTGAGGTGATACCTCATTGTAGTTTTGATTTGCATTTCTCTAATAATTAGTGATGTTGAGCATCTTTTCATGTGCCTCTTGGCCATCTGTATGTCTTCCTTGGTGAAATGTCTATTTAGGTCTTCCACCCATTTTTTAACTGGATTGTTTTTTTGATGTTGAGCTCCATGAGCTGTTTGTATATTTTGGAAATTAACTCTTTGTCTGTTGTTTCATTTGCAAATATTTTCTCCCATTCTGAGGGTTGTCTTTTTGTCTTATTTATGGTTTCCTTTGCTGTGCAAAAGCTTTTAAGTTTAATTAAGTCCCATTTGTTTATTTTCGTTTTCATTTCTGTTACTCTAGGAGGTGGGTC
Organism: Mesoplodon densirostris; assembly: GCF_025265405.1. Taxonomy (NCBI): domain Eukaryota; kingdom Metazoa; phylum Chordata; class Mammalia; order Artiodactyla; family Ziphiidae; genus Mesoplodon; species Mesoplodon densirostris. The sequence continues at coordinate 66,233,278 of NC_082664.1, forward strand.
ACAAAAGATCTTGTTGTGGTTTATGTCAAAGAGTGTTTTTCCTATGTTTTCCTCTAAAAGTTTTATAGTGTCTGGTCTTACATTTAAGTCTTTAATCCATTTGGAGTTTATTTTGGTGTATGGTGTTAGGTAGTGTTCTAATTTCATTCTTTTACATGTAACTGTCCAGTTTTCCCAGCACCACTTATTGAAGAGGTTGTCTTTGATCTGCCTGGCTCCCATCTTTACCCACCCCCTCTGCCAGTTGTATTCTATTAACTTTGTCTTCAACTTTAGCAAACATTTTTGTATGATTTATGCTTAATTAAATAAAACCTGTTCATGTTGTGAGCTGGAGAAACAGAGATCGAAGTAACAGAAGACTCTCTTGCCGCCTTTGCCGAATGCTTTGAGCAGCTCTGGCCCTAGCTCTCAGGCTGGAAAAGGCGTCCCTGACCATGTTCATGGTTTTGGCCTCTGAGTTCTAGCATTTCACTGAGAAGTCTCTAAACTAAGAAGGAAGGGACTCAAAGGCTGGTGCCTGAGGCTAAACTTTGACCCCAGAACAGAAAAAGAGAAAGGGGAGAGTAATTCTGCAGAGGTAGGATTATCTGTACACTACAGAGTGAAGATAGAAAACGGGAGAAGAATTCTTTATTTCCCTACTGACTAAGAATGATTTGCAGTTCTGTGGTCTGCAGAAACAGAGCCCAGCCCTGGGCCTGGAGGACAGACAGCAGACCTGTGGGAATTCAGCCCTGGCAGCCCAGCTGAAGTAGTGTAATATGGAAGTTTTATTTGCCTGGCACCAGAGGTTAACTAGCCATCTTGGGTCACAGTGGGTCTCTCTTGGGAGCCCTGGAAACAGTTTTCTACACCTCCAAAAGTATAACAATGCCCAGCAGGAAATCTTGGGTATTAATCTTATCAGGAAATCCTAGAAGTGAGTTTCTCCAATTTGCCCAAGGGCTAGAGGGAATATTTATATCTTCTCCTACCAGCTTGAGTGAATGTCACCTAAAGGCCTTTCCCTTTGTTTATATTCTAGGGAAATCATTCCATCACAGAATAAATTACAAGACATTTCCAATACACTTTTTGGTATTTTTTCAGATTAGCAGAGAGGTAGGGTGGGATGAGGGTTGTGAAAGACAAGGCTGACTGGAATGAGATCGATTATTTTAGTCAACAGTTTTAAGGTATTTCTTTTTTTTTTAAGGTATTTCTTTATCAAAGCTTTTATCATTGTTAGAAAGAGAAAAGAGCTAACTGACGAGCAGCTAGAGCTGGGCCTTAGGAATACATTTCTGTCTAGAAACTTGTTTATTTTTGTCCAGCCCTTTAGGCCCCTGTAGATGTAGTACTTTAAGGCCTTCCACTAAGGGGTTCAGCCCAGACCAGACATCAACCCAGCCCAGTCCAGGCCTGGTAATATTTCCAAAGCCACACCTCCACGAGCAGGTGAAGTCTTCTGCTTCACTTCTGATGTTCCTGGGGCCTGTCCCACTCAGGGGTCTACCCACTGAAGCCTTTACCCTCAACTCCAGTGGGAATGCCCAGACCAGATCATAATGATGATGTCAATACCTTCTAGTTTTTGAATGTCTCCTCTGAGTTATAACACTATGTTAAGTGTGTTATATAATTTGTTGTCATTTAATCCTTGTAGCAAGTTTGTGAGGCAGTTATTATTATTAATCCAGTCTTACAGATGAGGCATAGAGAGGTTAAGTGATTTCCCCCAGGTTACACCATAAGTAGAAGTGCTGGGACCTGAAACCAGGCCTACCTGATCCCCAAATCCATGCTTGTAAACATGGTATATTGTTGGGTGTTTTGCTTTCTTAACTTTACTCCACTTCCCATTCAAGGCTGACCATTTGCTCTGAACCCAAGACCATTTGGTCAGAGCCCTACTTAACTCTTTTTTTTTTTTTTTGTGGTACGTGGGCCTCTCACTGTTGTGGCCTCTCCTGTTGCGGAGCACAGGCTCCAGACACGCAGGCTCAGCGGCCATGGCTCACGGGCCCAGCCGCTCCGCAGCATGTGGTATCTTCCCGGACCGGGGCACGAACCCATGTACCCTGCATCGGCAGGCGGACTCTCAACCACTGTGCCACCAGGGAAGCCCTGTCTGTATTACTTTTTGTTATGTTGAGCTGTCAAGTTGATTTTTTAATTTGAAACCTTGTGAAACCAGTTCCTTCAAAGTCACGCATCTCATCATTCATCCCAAACTGCCACCTGTCTGGGAAAAGGTGTGGTTGCTTCACAAATTTTAATGTGCACATGAATCTCCTGGGTGCACCTTGGACAAGTGTCCAAGTGATGTAGATGCTGCTGGCCAAACTTCAAAGCAAAATTTTAGACGTTTTTGGCAGGTTTCTATGCAGGTACTCCAGAGACTGTGTATTTAAAGATCAGTATGACTTCTAAAAAGCCAAATCCTAAGGTTACTTTGTGCGCTCATCATAGGTTGAACGTCCATGCTCTTGCTCTTTCCTTTGCTTTTCATGGATTTACTCTCTCTGAGTTCTCCTCCTACATTTCTAAGTGTGCCTCCTCAGTCTCCCCCATAGAGTCCTCCTGATCTTTTCCTTTAATGTTGGTGTCTCCTCAGGTTCCATCCTTTGCCTTCTGATCATTTTGCTCTCCACGATTGATCTCAAGAGTTGACTTCTATATGATCTTTCCTTGTCTTGCGTATGCAGACTTAATGGATCCTTCTCCTACACTCACATTACATCCCGTTGTCAGATTTACTTTACACATGGTAGTTTTTGTTTTTTTCTTTTTACAGCATTATTGTGCAATTATTTTTCATGATCTAAACTTATTTTTGAGAGCAGAATGCAGCTTTCCATCTTTGGTACCTTTGTGCCTAGCACAAAGAGCACAGTGCTCAGATTCTATAAATGTTTGACTAGTAAACAAAGACAAATCCAGACTTTGCGGAAGATGTCAGAATCAGCCATCTGAGCAGGCCAGATGGCAAATGTTAGCATTTGGACACCCTGTGGGAACACAAAGAGCACTTCAATTCTGTTGTGTATTCATATGTGTGTGTAAATTACCTTTCTGGATAGTCTCAAGATACCAGTTGCATCAGGGGAAGACACCTGAGCCATGTTTCCTCTGGAAATTATTTCTGGGCTCCTTTTTCAAACTTAAACAATAGGCTGTCAAAGCTGTCAAAAGGCGGAAGCATGTTTCTTATACGAAAAATTATTTATCATGCTATTCTCTTGTAATAAACAAAGTGAACCTTTTCAGAGAAGGAAGGTTGTAGTCTTGCCAAAATTGTGGCTTCCAAGAAAAGTTTCACCACACTTGGCCTTGAAAAGGACTCAGAAAATCAGGTAAATGACCGCCAGCAGGTGAGATGTCCTCAGCCCAAATCTCACATGGACTTGGATTCAGTTCAATCCAACGAACAATCTTAGTAGACATTCTCTTTGTGTCAGGCGTGTACTAGGTTAGGGATAGAAAGATAAAAAAGACATGGCCCCTGCCCTCAGAGAGCTCGTAGTCCAGTTGAGGCGTTAGATATTTAGATAAATAAGGACAATTCAGTGTGATGAGTGTTTAATATATATATATAAAGTACTATGGATCAGAGAAGACAGAATAATTAGAAAAATAGAAGAAAACTATTTGGGGAGGGTTCTCCATTCCTAAATGCATATCATCTCTTGAACCAACCATCAAAAATCCAACTGCAAGTATTACCTCCCCCTATTCATGTACACCAATCAGATTAAGGTTAATGGTTTTAGTGCCTATGATGTGGCCACAACACACTCAAGAAGGTTTTGCTGTAGGGTCATATATATAAATAAGATTTAATAGAATGGAAAATGGTAGGTTCATTAGAGGTGCAAGCAACATGTGGCGGGAAATAGAGGGAGCAGCAGAAAACCTGACTGGGAGACATGGAAGCCCTTACCAGGGCACACTGGTATTCAGGATGGTTCAGTCCATGCCTCCCCATAGTGACTATGGGCTCTGCACCTGTGTTTGCGTGTGATTCTGGATTTCCTAGGTCAGACCAAGTCTTAGAGGAGATGGCACAATGGCTAGGTCATTAAATTTGGGGGGGAATCTAGAAGTGAGAGCAGCGGAATGGTAGCTTTGTTTCTGGGAGGACATGAAGGAGGCTGCTGCCGCTGCATTTGGATTTTGACAGCAGATCAGTAAAGCAAAGGAGGGGGAGGGGCAGTGAGGATGGAGAGAGGAAGGAAGAAAGAGAAAAGCAGAAGGAGGAGGAGGAGGAGGAGAGGAGGAAGAAGAAGGTGGTGGGGCAGGGGGAGGGGGAGGACAAGGGAAAAGGGGGGAAGAGAGAAAGAAAAGGAAGAGGAAGGAGGAGTAAAAGGGAAGAGAAGAGATGGGAAGGGCAAGGAAGGGTAGCAAAGGTGACTGAAATGGACACACAGGGACGAGTAGGGGTGGGTGTATTGTTGAGGAATCTTTGCTGGCAAGTTCCCCAGTTCAACTTGAGCTTCTTAAACTGAGAACAAGCCTTTATTATGAGGAGCCAGGCTACAGGGATATCACGGAATCCAAGGGCGGAGATGCAGCTGCACCTCAGGGAGAGATTGGAACCAGAAACTGAACAGGTGTCAGAACCTGGCCATTTCTCACCACATTTTGGCTTCGTCCTTTCTTGTTTGCAGACTGGCCTTCTCTTCTAATTGGTTTATCTTGTAGGTGCAAGATGGCCACCCCCTAACTCCTTGGTTTGTATCTTTCTGGATTTCCTAATTCTTACAAAGGTGTGGTGTGTGTTAGCAGCAGATCTGCCAGAGGCAGAGTTCAGATTGCTTCTTTTGTTGCCTCCATTGGTTTGGAACTGTGGTTCCAGCAAGCTGGTATAGCCTTTCTCTTTTCACCTGTTCTGGAACTCAGTGACAACCAATGGCTGAATTTTCATCAAGCCCATGGCTTCTACTTACTCTGGCATTGGCAGATGACCTGTTAGCTGAGTCATCTGAGGATCTGTGCCGTACAAAGTCTAAGGACGGTGATGCCTGAGCTCTGGAAGGGAGCATGGAGGTGCCTCTCCAGGAGGGTGGGTGAGAGGGAAGCAAAGGCGAGCAGCTGGCAAGGGTAGGTCTGCACGTCTAGCACACTGTTGTTGATTCACACTGGGCCTTGAGGTAGAAAAATAACAGGCAAAGGCACTGTCACAGTTAGCACAAAACGACCAAACATACCTGGGTGCTGGAAAGGGGCTCTTTGCTGTGGAAAGCCCTGCTTCCACCTCCCACCCTTTTCTCAAGGTGCTAAGCAGGCAGAGGTGTTCTCACCCCTCTGGCCATTGCCTGTCCCCCTGTCTTCTAGTTCACAGAAGGCACAGTTTAGACCCACATGTCTTGAGTAAATGCCTTCTTTTCAGACAAAATTTGTCAATTTCCAGGAATAACTTCCCTCCTTGTCAGCCAATCTCATCCCTGAGGCAAGGCTCTGGTTTGAGAGCATGAAATGCCCCATTTGATGGAAACTGTGGGATGGGGAGAGATTGTTAAGAGGCATTCAGAGCACATTTCTGTGGCATAAGCTGGTTTCAAGCCAGCATGGGAGGAAACCAGATCTGACTGTTGACAGATCTTGCTGGTGAGTGGTTTGTATGTGGGGAAACATGCCTTTTCTTAAAAGTAACCTGATCTGAAGAGTATCATAGAGAGTTACTGGTTCTGGAACACACAGAGAGACCTTTCCCTTTTGATGGAGCAAATAACCCCATACTCCATCCAGTACATGGGAGAGCTGTTCTCCTGTATCCCTTCCGGCCAGCCAGCTTTCCCACAGCACCTCCCCCTCAACCAATAAACTGAACAAAATCCCTGGAGAACCACAGCTCACAGATTTAGGTCTTGACTTGCAAATTTGTACCTGGCTGGGCTCCTATCTCAGATAATATATATGAGGAAATTTGGCCTAACTTCTGAACTGTTGCTTATGAAGGGGCAAGAATCATGGCAAGTTAACCATTTCTAGATACCCGGTAAGAGAACTCAGAGAATTCTAGCTGTATCAGATGCTTGCTCCTATGATCTTGGATGACCATCCCATGCTTGGTTAACCCCACTACTCAGGGGAACACGACTGGGTTTCCCAAGTGAGACAGGACAGAATCTTCACGTGGAGGATTTGTTCCCTTATGTGGAGCAGCAGGGGACAGGGGGTCTCCCTCCTCATTGCTCCTTTGGGACAGAGCCTGCAGCTTGTCTGCCAGTGTCATCGGAGTTGGATGCCAAGTCCTGTAGAACATGCCCGCAGTGCCCTAGGCAGGAAGCCACCTGGTTCTTAGGCAGTCAGGATGCCTGGTCCTTCAGTCTGAATCACTTCCTTCACATGACCCAGATTTGTGCAGCCTCTTGAGAGAAGAAAACTTGTTTTGGCCTTTCAATACATGCTGTGTGACATATGACTCCTCCTAAGTGGCTGCCATGCTGAGTAGAAAGAGAACCACAGTCCTCTTTGAAGAAGAATTCCTTCTTCATCATGTTTGCTCACCAACTTGCAAAGGGTAAGAGTCTGCAACAGTTTTGCAACTGGGACTGGAGTTTGGAAAGCCTTCTTCCTCCCTTCAGTATAAGCCTTTTTGTAGCAAGGGTTAGGGCAGGTAGACTGACCCCACGGGACAGAAGTCCAGGTTCTGCTGGGGAGGGGGCAGCAGTCAGATCTACCTGGACGAAGCTCACTGGCTTCGCACTGTGTTCTACTTTGACTAGAGCCCAAACCCTGTGAAGTCTCATGGGCTACAGAGTCCAGTTAAATCGGAGCTGGGCACAGTCAGAGGCTAACAACCATGCATAATTGTGAGAATGAGGACTTTAGTGGGGAAGGAAAAAAAAACAAAAAGCCAAGGAGAAGCCAAGGCCAATTATCAGAACTGCTAATTTTTACCAGCCTAATCATTAATGAATACCATGTTCCTGAAAAGAATGTTGAGAGAATAATTGTATTTCAAGGGCTTGAAAACCGCTAAACTCTGAAGTTGTACAATTTGTGCAAATTAATATGATAGAAAGAGACAATTAGGGTTTATAATGAACAGATAAATACAAATGATCTGGTGAAGACAATCTGAGTTTCTGCTCTGTCTTATGAAGCAGTGTAATTGATTTTTATAAATGCTAATTTACAGTACATGCTCTGATACCCATTAACATGGAGAAAAGAACGTGGAGTAACTGGAAGTCAAGGAGGGGTGTGAGCCAAGGAACTAACAGACTGGATCTAGCCAAGGAGAAGAAATAGCATAAAACGCCAAATGCCGGGATGTGACTTTGAAAGGGGACGGACACCATCCAACAACAGTCTTCCTCCCCTTGACTGTCCGCCCCCTCTGGGGCCAAAAAATCCCTCAGCAGTCTATACAAACGTAACGAAGTTTTCCTCTATTGTTTCTGCACCATTCAGGACTGGCTCACTGGGTTTTCCTGAAATTTGGAGGCTGTGGGTAGAATAGTCTGACTCAAAATATAGGCCATATTGTGTGAATAAAATGCACTTCAGCAGGGGGAAGTTTCTCAGGCCGGGCAGCTAAACTGTCCAGAGAGAGGCCCGCATCACTCCTCTTCAGGAGCAGCCAGCCATACTCAATCAGAGGCGGAGGACAGAAGACATCCGGGGTGATTCACATGTGAGCCACAAACCCAGTGTCACAGGGGCCCACACTCCGGACTGCAGGCAGTTTGGGACTGAGCTGCTTCTCCCACGAGCAACTCCCACAGACGTGCTTTAGCATCGGCACCCGCAGGGATTTAGCTACTTGGTGGTGGCAAATGAACCCCCCTGAGTCAGTCCAAGGAGACCAGACACTTAGAACAAAAATATTGCTTTCCTGATGGGGAAGGAATGAGGATGAAAAGAGCAGAGGGAGAAGAGGATATTGAGGAAAGAGAACGGAGACAGCGACTGCTCTGTCTGTCCCCAGTAGACTCTATGCCTCCGAAGGACAGGGACTGTGTACTTTGCATTCCTGGTGCCTGGAAAAATGTTCTTCCTCTGATCAAAACTTGGAAAAGATTTGTTTTTGATAATGAAAATACAGGTCTGATCATTCATATTCTTCATAAAAGAAATCACGAAAATATGACATTTTTATTTTGGCAGTCTGAGATCCTGGAGATTTTTCACCTGAGTCTGATTAACACTCTGCTTTTGAGTTTTCAAGTTGAAATCAGCCAGAGGAAAAAAGAAACTGGATGAAGAGAGCATCAGAGGATATCTGGAGAGCAGCGTCATTGTTGTAAGCCTTCGACCTGGTAAAGTCAGGAGTTGACTTTTCAGTGGCTATTCCTCCTAGCCACGCTTCATTAAGCCGTTCCCAGTGAGTTAGGAGTCCCTCCAAGCCTTTCCAAATGTTCTGTGTTGGTGAATGTGACGTCTTCCTTGATGCTCCTGAAATTCCTAGCCCTCAATGCCAATTGTACTTTCAATAACTCGTTTTTTGGTTCCTCTCTTTGTTACCTTTTGATAAATCATGTTTTGGGTTCTGATTTTAAAATTCTTTAAATTTATTAAACAAGAGGAAAGACAAAACTTGGATTCTAGGAGCTAAAACAGAATGTACTTTTTCTTTTTTTTTTTTGCGGTACGCGGGCCTCTCACTGTTGTGGTCTCTCCCGTTGCAGAGCACAGGCTCCGGACATGCAGGCCCAGTGGCCATGGCTCACGGGCCCAGCCGCTCCGCGGCTTGTGGGATCTTCCCGGACCTGGGCACGAACCCGTGTCCCCTGCATCGGCAGGCGGACTCTCAACCACTGTGCCACCAGGGAAGCCCCAGAATGTACTTTTATCACGCTAATCTGCCTTCATGTAAAGTAGGAAATAAATGCATGCCATAGCCCAAGACTGTCCAATAGAAATATCAGTATGATGTGAGCTACATCTGCAATTTAAAATTTTCTAGTAGCGGAGCTTCCCTGGTGGCGCAGTGGTTGAGAGTCCGCCTGCCGATGCAGGGGACACGGGTTCGTGCCGCGGAGCGGCTGGACCTGTGAGCCATGGCCGCTGAGCCTGTGCGTCTGGAGCCTGTTGCTCCACAGCTGGAGAGGCCATAACAGTGAGAGGCCCGCGTACCATAAAAAAAAAAAAAAAAAAAAAAAAATTTCTAATAGCCACAATGAAAAGTAATAGGTGAAATTAATTTTAATGATATATTTTATTTAACCCAATACATTCAAAATATCATTTCAATATATAACCAATATAAAATTGTTACTGAGATAGTGTATATATACACATATATATATAAACTCATATTAAGCCTTCAAAATCTGATTATGATTTACACTTTTAACACTAGTCACATTTCAAGAACTCATGTCACATGTGGCTGATAGCTAATGTATTGTACAATGCAGAGAATGAAAGAGAGAGAGAGAGAGAGAAGGAGGAGGACGAGGAGGGGAGAAAGTGCCTTAAGTGTATCTTCCAAAGTTGTATTGATCCTTGCTCCAATCATAAATCATATAAGGGTGATGATGGAGATGAACTTGTAGCTATAATAATTATATATACATGTATATATATAATTGTATATAATATAAATAAAGTCTAAATGGTACACAGATGATAAAGCTGAACAAGTATATCTCACCAATAAATAATTTCATTGGGTCTTCTACTACAAATTAAAAAGAGACTTGCTGAGCAATTCCGAAGGAAACCACATGTTCATCCTGAGCCATCAACCAAAGGCTGTGTTCAGAATTTATAGCCCTGTGGATGCACTAGAGGTCACAAGTATACTTTCCTATTTTCATCGTCTTTTGTGCCAGTTGGCTCAGCTAGATATGGTACAACAGAGCTCAGAGCATGGCTTTAGTCCATAGAAGTGCCAGATACATATGGGGCAATATTCTTTTTCAAGAGATCTAGGCTGCTTCGTGGTTGATCCACAACATTTGTGCTACAGCAGCCACCGAGAGGTGGCCTGAATGTCTCAGGGTCTGGGCGCTCCACCTGCCATACTTCAGGAATAATTTAGAGCCACAATGGAAGACTGTGCCTCTGTAGAAAAAAAACGAGAATGCTCTTATGAACAGATACGAAACAACTTTCAAGGTACATTAAGTGAAAAGAGCAAGTGTGGAACAGTGTATATGAAATGTTGGCAATTGTGTAATAAGGAAAATATATGGATTGCTTGTATAGGAGCAGACTATTCTGGAAGGACAGAAAACAGGCAACGTTGACTGCCTTCAAAGAAGGGAAGAGGGAGACGGGACGGGGAGGAATTTTCCCTTTCAATCTTGGGTCCTTTAGAATTTTGTATCATGTGATCTATTACATTTAATCTATTACATATTATATTTAATATATGTATAATTCCTTTCACATTTTGCACCATGTGATTATATATAAATTAGTAATACAGAAATTTTTAAAATAACACAATTTGCAATAAACCAAAACCATATGAAAAGGCGTGTCCTGGTGAGGGTGAATATGTCCCTTCTTGGAGTTGAAAGTGGAGTGTATAACTAAATGATCAACTAGACCCAGGAGCGAAGAGGGAAGTCGCCAAGACTGAGGAGCAGTATCCCCTGAATATTTTTTTAAAAATCAGGCCAACAGTTATAATTCAGCGATCACTTCCTGAGTGCCTAGTAGGTGCCAGCCAGGGGTGAGCCAGCATGCTATACTGTCCCCACCTCCCAGAACTCTACTGGATAGATAAATCCACAGGGTGAGTGGTGCTACTTTTTATGACAAAGTTAAAAAACCAAAGGAGATATACAGGTAGCATTACAGTTCCTGAGTCGGAAGCAGCTCCAATCTTCGAGTTTGGAGAAGACATTTTCAAGAGTGCCTTTCTTGGATAGAGATAAAAAAGATGCATCTCTCTGGGAAAATTGTGACAACAGAAAGATGTAATGTTGTCAACACAGCAGTATCAGCATTACGTATCCAAACCTGGTGATAAAATAAGTGTTTTTGTGAAATAACTGAGTGTGGGTGTCACCTCACCCAGCGGTCCCTCCTTGTAAAGTATATGATGCGTCCCCAATTTCAACTCTCGGGGACAATACCATTTCTCTGGAAATCCAATAGAATATATTCTTTCAGCAAAGGTGTACTGTGACTTCCATATGCTGGTCACTGAGAGCGGCAGAGATACACAAATAAGGCCAGCAAGGCCCTGCCCACAAGGTCAGGTATTGGGTTGGCCAAAAAGTTCCTTTGGTTTTTAAGTAAAAATAAAAGACACATTTTTCATTTTCACCAAGAGCTTTGTTGAACAACGTATTCACTGTTTTGTTCCACTACCTTCTGCCATTTTTCAGGCAACTTCATAATTCCATCTTCCCAAAACTTTTTATCTTTTTGAGCAAAGAACTGTTCCAGGTGCCTTTTACAGTCTTCCAGGGAATTGAAATCTTTTTCCATTAAGAGAATTTTGTAAAGACTGAAATAAATGGAAATCCAAAGTTGCAATGTCTGGTGAATATGGCAGACGAATCAGAACTTCCCAGCCAAGCTGTAACAGTTTTTGCCTGGTCATCAAAGAAACATGCGGTCTTGCCTTATCCTGATGGAAGATTATGCATTTTCTGCTCACTAATTCCAGATGCTTTTCATCGAGCACTGCCTTCAGTTGGTCTAATTGGGAGCAGTACTTGTTGGAATTAATTGTTTGGTTTTCCAGAAGGAGCTCATAATAGAGGACTCCCTTCCATCCTACCATATACACATCACCTTCTTTGGATGAAGACCGGCTTTTGGTGTGGTTGGTGGTGGTTCATTTCGCTTGCCCCACGATCTTTTCCATTCCACATTACTGTACAGTATCCACTCTTCATTGCCTGTCACAATTTGTTTTAAAAGTGGAACTTTTCTTTCTGTTTAAGTAGAGAATCATGTGTGGAAATACGGTCAGGAAGGTTTTTTTTTTGCTCAGCTTATGTGGAACCCAAACATCAAAGCCATTAACATAACCAAGCTGGTGAGAATGATTTTCAGTGCTTGATTTGGATATTTTGAGTATGACTATGGCTATCTCCTGCATGGTATAATGTTGATTGTTCTCAATGTCTCGATTTGATCACTATCAACTTCAACTGGTCTCCCTGACCATGGAGCATCATCCATCGAGAAATCTCCAGCACGAAACTTTGTAAACCGCTTTTGACATGTTAGATCAGTCACAGCACCTTCTCCATACACTGCACAAATCTTTTTTTGCGTTTCGGTTGCGTTTTTACCTTTCTTGAAAGAATGAAGCATAATATGCCGAAAATGTTGCTTTTTTCTTCCATCTTCAATATTAAAATGGCTACACAAAAATTCACCAATTTTGGTAAGTTTTTTTTAAATGCACACTGATATGACAGCTATCACAATACAATCTAACAAAATTGTTTCGAAAGAAGTTAAAGACAACTAAGCGCTTCTAGAGCCATCTTACGGGAAAACCAAATGAACTTTTTGGCCAGCCCAACACCTGGGATGATAAACATGTAACTGATACTGCTCTAGAAAACAGTGGAAGTGCAGAAGAGAGGGAAGAAGGAAGTGTCAAGAAGTAGTGAGGAGCAGGGTGTTGAATAAGTAGAATTTTTTCTGGTGAAGGAGCAAGGAAAAGTTACTTTAGGCAGAGTCTTGTAGAAAAAAGGCAGAGACATAACATGCCAGACCTGTTTGAGGAAAGGGGACTCTAGCTCAGCCAGAGCATTGCATGCTGGAGGGCAGACAGAGGTGAGGCTGGAGGGTAGACAAGGGGCCTTGAGAGGGGTCACCGGTGCTGCTGAAGAGTTTGGACTTTGTCTCTAGGCAACAGAGAGTTTGAGAAGATGTAAAGTCAGGAGGTGTGTCAGGAGGCCTGAGGTGGAGCAAGGGCACCAGACACACAGAGGCTCCTGCCAGCAGCTGGAAGGACATGAGGAGGGAGAAGATCCAACAGATTATAGAGCAGGGGTTTCTGGGTTTGATGGCCAGTGAACTGAATGAAAAGTTCCAGGGGAAGGATGAGCCATGTTTTGGCAGACTTTAGAATAATCCACAAATCAAGTTACACTTTCTTTTGCTAGCAGAGAATGAATTATACTTTCCCCCTCCCTTTTACCCTTTTTTTTTTTTTTGCTAACAGAGAATGAATTAATAATGGCCACTGAAAATCCGTATTGCAAAAGAGCTCTACTTTACTTAATTTTAAAGTGTTTTTAGAATCATTTAGTTGGACACTGTATTGGAAATCACTTGATCCATAACTTATTTTGTAACATATAATTTGCCTTGCTTAAATGTCCACCTGAATCCCAGCTTGAGGCTCTCACAGATATTAGTGATTTCCTAAATATTACCACTAAAAGGTACATACAGAGAGGTGATAGGTTGGAACAACCATAGCTCAAGGCCAGGTGTTTCTAAGTCTGATTGGTCTGGGTCAGTCCAGCTATTGAAGAATGACACGTATTTCTCCAAAGCATCTTTTGTTCTCGGAAGTGATTTCACTATGTGATGGAAATTACCATGTCAGTAATTTTGGATAGGAAAGTTCAAAAGCTGGGCATGCAAAGCTCTGGACTGAAAGCCTAAGAGGACTTTCTTCATGAGAAATAGGAGAGATTTAATTTGGCTCCCAGAAATCTCTGTGACTGAGACTAATGCTGTGACCCCAAGCCTTATCAGTGTTAGCACTGGATTAAATCACACCTTACTGGGGTATGTGCTGGAGGGAAGGGTCAGGGAAGGTTCACAGAGCTCATAAAAGCTCTCAACAATGAGGAGTTCTGCAGATCCCCTGGAAGCCTTTAAGTTTTGCAGTGAACTATTTTATATTTATGAGTTAGATTGTTTTAGGCAGCATGGACTTCTTTTCACTTAATTGCCTCCCCTCTGGGGTTCTGCATCAAGGTTCCACTCTCCACTAGCCCCACAGAGAATGACCCAATTGTGCCTTTAGTTTCCTCTAAATACAATCCATTGATTTTCTTTCTCGCACAGTAAGCAGGGTGCTTTTGGTTATTCCAAAGCAATTAGATAGAATATTTGGTTGGACTCTTCTTCAACCTTGAAGGATTCTATTTACTCTCCTCCATGATAGCCTTAAAGCTTTAGTCCCTTATATAGCCAAGGGTTGCTTTTCTGCACCAATAAGCAAAAGCATTACAATATTAATAACCCTCAGCCACGGGTTTAGCTTCCTCACCTTCTTCCCATGCTTGGATTATTTCCTCCACATTTGAAATAATCAAGAGTGGCCTGAAATTCATTCAGGCTTTCACACACTCCATGGAGTTTCCAAAATAAGCTGGTGGCAAGCATTTAATTAGCTCACTTTGTTTCTGCCAGGGCAGAGATGAAGACTTGAGGAGTCCAAGAACTAGTATACAATACAGCTGTTACTGAAACCTTCATGTCTTGGCAATAAATGGGAATGGGATTCAGAAGACTAACGATTCTACCTCTTACCACCCTCTCTGTGGCTTTGGACATGTTTCTTTGCCAATGTGAACCCACGTTTTCCCTTGGGTAAAAAGAGTGGGGTGCTATGGTCTTTGAGGGTGATTTCTTTCAGCAGTAGAGTCCATTATAGGTACCAGCACCATGCTGGTGCTCAGGATAAAAGATGCGCAAGACACAGCCAAATGGGGAAGGAGGGAGACAGGCCTAGAGACAAGTATTTCCCTCTGCCTGGGAAGGGCTCTGCTAGAGATGGGAAGAGTGCAGTGGAGCATCAGCAGGGCGGTCTCTGGGACAACATAAACCGAGGACATGGGAGCTGCAGAGCCTTCTGCTTTTCCTGTGGTGTTTGTAGCAGGGGAGATTGATTTCTTCCCAGGCCCAGTCAATATTTATTTTCACACCCTGCAAAGCCTCTGAAAAAAGGAAGTATTTCTTAGGATGTTTATGTTAGGCTTTTTGCTGAGAGCTACCGGTGGTTTTGAAGTCACTTGGCACTTCTATCAAGTTGAGCTGATAAAGAATCTCACACACAAATAGGAAAAGGCTGCAGTGAGTTCCAGGTGGATAGGAAAGCTGATATTAGATGGCCTGAAATGGCCTCCAGCTATGGACAGGCAGGAAAGCCCAGAAGGGTATTCACCGGCTGAAGGTGAAAAGAGTTTCTGGTCCCTTACATTGAGTCATGAAGAAGCCTCCAGATCTGTGATCCTGGGATAACACCCCCATCATGTTTGCATGTCTCCTTGGAAATCTGTGTTTCTGCTGGGAAAAACACTACACAGGCAACAGGGCTCTGTTCCCTGCATCTGCTCGCACCTCAACTTATTGTTGGTTTATTCAGGCTTCATATTGATGCAGAAGAGTGAAGGCAATTTACATAAATGCATACATAATAAAATAAAGCTTAAAGTAAGGGGTACTGCTGAAGTGTGTATAAATGTTGACCCTTGCAAAGTGTTCATGCCTTTTGACTTAGCAATAATGTTCTGAGAACTTTATCCCAAGGATAATACTTGAAGTCTGCTCAAAGTTTTATCTTTGTTTTTCATGTACTTGTAACTTCTTTTCTCTGCTTTTTAAATTGTGAAGTATCTAATAGAAGAGTGTAAAAATGTATACGTACTGTTAAAAGAATAATAATGAAGCAAACACTTGTGCATCCATCACTCATGTTAAGATAAATAGCACTGACAGTGTTTTAGAAGCGCCCTTTGGGTCCTCCTACAACTGTATCCCCACCCCCACTTCTCCACCAAACCTCTTATACATTAATAATATTCATATTACTAATAATATTATAATTGTAAGGTAATAATATTAAAACTATCCTTTTGTGATGATTATTCCATTGCTTTTCTTTATAATTTTACCATTTATAAGTATATCCCTAAATAATATATACTTTCATTTTGCCTTTTTTAAATTCTGTAATTGATTTCTTATTCTAAATATTATGTTATTGAGATTTTAAACTATTAATACATATACTGAATTTCATTCATTTTCTCTGTTCTATAGTATTCCCGTATTTGAATATACCACGATTTATTTATCCAGTCTACTACTGATATTTGGGTTATTTCCATTTTTTGCTATTACAAGCAATGCAGCTATGAGTATTATTGTATGTGTATAAGAGATTCCCTAGGGTATATACTTAGGAGTGAAAATAATCGGTTGTAGAGCACATGGTCAACTTTACTACTTGGGAAGAGACAAGTGTGATTGTCTGATAAATGTGCTTGGGCATCAGGTTGCCCAGCCTCGAGGGAGCTGGAATCAGAAGCTCCCCCTTAACCCAGAAGGAGGGGCTGTGCTTTCACCCAGTTTCCCATAAGGTCATGGGAAACGTGGCAGTGATGTTGCCAGATAACTCACTGAATAGCTGGCATCTAAAATTCAGATTGCTTGTGGCGCAGTGGTTAAGAATCTGCCTGCCATGGGCTTCCCTGGTGGCGCAGTGGTTGAGACTCCGCCTGCCAATGCAGGGGGCACGGATTCGTGCCCTGGTCCGGGAGGATCCCACTTGCCGCGGAGCGGCTGGGCCCGTGAGCCATGGCCGCTGAGCCTGCGCCTCCGGAGCCTGTACTCTGCAACGGGAGAGGCCAGAACAGTGAGAGGCCCACGTACCGCAAAAAAAAAAAAAAAACAAGAATCTGCCTGCCAATGCAGGAGACTCGGGTTCAAGCCCTGGTCTGGGAAGATCGCACATGCCATGGAACAACTAAGCCTGTGTGCCACAACTACTGAAGACCGCATGCCTAGAGCCCATGCTCCGCAGCAAAGAGAAGCCACCGCAATGAGAAGCCCATGCACCATGACGAAGAGTAGCCCCCGCTCACCGCAACTAGAGAAAGCCCGCGCACAGCAACAAAGACCGAATGCAGCCAATAAATAAATAAATAATAAGATTAAGGACTTCTATTTTTTAAAAAAATCCTATAATAAAGAAGAAAAGATGTCATAAAATTGGAGAAAATTGGGGCAATTCATATAAGCCACAAAAAACTCATGGCCAGAACATATAAATAACTTATATGAATTTTTTAAAAGGCAAGCAACTCAGAAAAGAGTTTGACTAGGCACTTCCACAAAAGAGGAAATCTGAATGACCCACAAACGTATGAAAGGATGCTCAGTTTCATTAGCAATCAAGGAAACACAAATTAAACTACAATGAATTATAATTTTATACCTGTAAGACTGGCAAAAAATGTAAAAGTCTTTAAATTTAAATTTTCAAATAATATGCATTGGTGAGAATGTAGAGCAAAAGGACTCTTCACCCACTGCAGGTGAGAGGGAAATTGGAGCAGTCACTTTGGAAAATGTTTTAACATAATCTAGTATGGAAAGGTGGTGAAGTCAAACACCACAAGATTCTTATATATAGGCACAGAACTGGCTTTGTTGGGGAAACTTAAAGCAGACAGTCAGCGAAGCATGCTTGGTGCACTGTTAGCTCAGTCTCCCACAAAGACGTATGAAGGGCCAGGGTACCACTGGATGCACAAGGAAGCTCTACCCCAGAGGCAGGACCCCAGGAGAATGGCCTTGCTAATGGGTGGAATGAGGGGTGAGCCTGGGGTTTGGTCAGTGTCAAGCAATCTGAATTTTCTTTTCTTTAAATTTTGTACACAATTTTAAAGGTTACTTTTCATTTACAATTATTATGAAATATTGTCTATATTCCCTGTGTTGTATAATACATCCTTGACAAATGTTACACCCAATAGTTTGTATCTCCCACTTCCCTATTCCTAAATTGCCCCTCCCCCTCTCCCCACTGGTAACCACTAGTTTGTTCTCTATATCTGTGAGTCAAGCAACCTGAATTTTTTTAAATTTATTTTTTGGCTGCGTTGGGTCTTCGTTGCTGCACGCGGGTCTTCTCTGGTTGTGTTGAGCGGGGGCTACTCTTTGTTGCGGTGCGCAGGCTTCTTATTGCGGTGGCTTCTCTTGTTGCAGAGCACGGGGCTCTAGGCACGCGGGCTTCAGTAGTCACAGCACGCAGGCTCAGTAGTTGTGGCTCGCAGGCTCTAGAGCACAGGCTCAGTCGTTGTGGCTCATGGGTTTAGTTGCACCGCGGCATGTGGGATCTTCCCAGACCAGGGCTTGAACCCGTGTCCCCGCGAATTTGTAACCGCTGCACCACCAGGGAAGTCCCAGAAGTCTTTAATTTTAATGCAGTCAAATTTATTGAGCTTTAACTTTATAGTTTATGCTTTTGGCCTTATTTACAAATGTTTTTTCTATCCATGGGTAGTTAAAATATTTTCCTATATTTTCATCTAAAGTTTTATATTTTACCATTTGCTTTTGGGACTTTAATTCTGGAGTTAAATTCTGGAGTATCTGTGTGTGGTAGGAGTCCAATTTTTACATTTTTCCATGTGGATAACTGTCCCAGCACCAGTAATAAAAAGTCCTTTTCTTCTTAACTGCTTTACACGGCCAGCTATGTCAGACATCAAACATCAATATGTGTATGGGACCATTTTTGGAATCATTATTCAATTTGATTGATCTGTCTGTTCCAGCACAAATACTACACTGTCCCGAGTCTATAGTTTATAAAAAGTCTTAATATCTGGTAGAACAGGTTACCTCACCGTGCCCTTTATCAATAGGATTTTGTCTCTTCTAGGCCTTTTGTATTTCCATATAAATTTTAGAACCCTCTTGCGAAGTATCACAAACAAAAGGTTGAGGTTTTGATTGAGATGATCTCAATTTGGGAAACATCAACATCTTTGAATTATTGAGTTTTTCAACCTGTGAACTTGGTATATCTCTACTTTTATTTAGGCTTTTAAAAATGGGTTTAAGTATGGTTTATAATTTTTCTCCATAAATATTTTATAAATGGTATCTTTTAAACATGTTGATTCTTATTTTTTTACTGATATGTATAATGCAATTGATTTTTGCCTATTGATTCATATTCATTCTAGTAATTTACCTGTAGAGCTTTACTTTCTATATACATAGTCATATCATCACCAGATAATGATGGTTTAACTTAGAGAAGATAGAGATCTTGCATTTCTCTGTTGGCCAGGTATAGTACAGTGTTGAATAGAAAGAGCGATAGTGGTAACACTTGTCTTGATCTTAAAGGGAATATTTTCAATATTTCAACATTAATGTGTTGTGTGCTGTAGGTTTACCTTTAAAATCCCTTTATTAATAGAAGGGAAAGAAGTTCCCTTCTATTCCAAGTTTGTTAAGATTTAAAAAATATTATGAATGGATGCTATATTTTATTATACATTTTTTCCTTGCATGGGTTCAGGTAATTATGTGATTTTTCTCATTTAATTTGTATGATGAATTTCATTATTCTATAGATTTATTTATTTGTTTGTTTATTTATTTATTTATTTATTTGGTTGTGCCAGGTCTTAGTTGCAGCTGGTGGGCTCCTTAGTTGCGGCTCGCAGGCTACTTAGTTGTGGCTCGCCAGCTCCTTAGTTTTGGCATGCAAACTCCTAGTTGTGGCATGCATGTGTGATCTAGTTCCCTGACCAGGGATCGAACCTGGGCCCCTTGCATTGGGAGCATGGAGTCTTAAGCACTGCTCCACCAGGAAGTCCCTATTCGCATGTTTTTTAATGACAAATCATTCTTGTGTTCCTGAGATAAAACCAATCTGGTTATTATATGTGTTTTTTTACATTGCTTAAATCAGTTTGCCAGTGTTTTTTAATATTTTTGCATCTATGTTCATGAGTAAGACTGGCTTGCAATCTTCCTTTCCTTACTGTTCTGGACAGGTTTTTATATCAGGCACATATGATTTTGGAAGTGGATAAGGATGGTGGGACAAAGGAAGAATATAAATAAATAAAAGATAAAAGTTAGAATTTAGATTGTGATGTAAAATTTATGCCATAAGATCTCTTATGTGGCTAGAAATTCAGCTCTGAAGTTCCTAACAATGAATTCAAATCAATTTTTGATTCAGAAAAATCAATGAGACAAGATCAAACTAGCTGTTCTGGACCAGAACAAATTTTCCAAGAGGCAGTATAGGGTGGAGGTTTAGAAACTATTTCTTGGAGATGGAATACCTGAGTCCTAAACTCTACAATTTACTAGCTATGTAAATTTGGATGAGTTACTTAATCTCTTTGTTTTTCAGTTTTCTCACGTGTAAAAAAAGATAATTATGTATCTACTCATAGAAGTGTTTCACAGATTAAATGAGTTAATACACATAAAGTACTTTGAAAAGTAATGGGTTCTTGGTGACACTCAATAAACATTAACATTTATTATCATTTCTGATTCTGAGACCAGAAAGAAATTTCTCCTTGAATCCCTTTTGAGAGGATACTCTTAATGAAAAGAACAATAAACCTAATAAGATACTTACAGGATGATGATGATGATGATGATGATTTATCATTTTGAGGAATGCATATCCTCCAGGCAAACTTTTATAAGTAATGCTTTTACAGTTGATTTTTTGATAAATTTTGAGAGCAGTGAATATGAGGTGATGCTCTATGAGCAGTAACTGGAATACAGCCACATACTTAAGTATTTTTAAAACTCGAGAGTAAAAATAAGAGCACTTTGCTTCCACATGGGCCAAAAAGTACCTGAGGACATGACCAAGCATCTCTCTCTTTTTTTTTTTGTTGCGGTACGCGGGCCTCTCACTGTTGCGGCCTCTCCCATTGCGGAGCACAGGCTCCGGATGCGCAGGCTCAGCGGCCGTGGCTCATGGGCCCAGCTGCTCCGCGGCATGTGGGATCTTCCCAGACCGGGGCACGAACCCATGTCCCCTGCATCAGCAGGCGGATTCTCAACCACTGCGCCACCAGGGAAGCCCCCAAGCATCTCTCTTTGAGTAGCTTTGGGTGCGTAGCAGTGCCTAATCAAAAGAGTGGTCAGTGTCCCACTGGCTGTACGAATTTTAGTTTGGGAAAAAATTAAATCAGATATTGTAAACTATCATCTTGGACATAAATGGGTTATTAAAAGATGTCTAGGTATAGTTACCTGAATGAGTTAACTTACTGTACTGGATAAATGACTGTACTGCATTCCAGTCAAATAACAGTGTTCACAACTAACGCTTACATGGAGTTTATTATGTTCTGTATGTTCTGTTTGAAGCACTTCACGTAACTAACTTATTTAACCTCCAGAACAATCGCACGAGGCAGATGCTGTTACCATCCCCACCTTACAGATAAGTCATGCAACTAGTAATGAAACTAGTGGCAGAGCTGGGATTCAAACCCAGGTAGACTGAATTCAAATGTTATGGAGATGCCTACCCAAAATTATGACTTTATTTTAGAATAATTGACCTGTATGTAGCCCTTCTTTGTGGCAGGAATTTTATAGCAGGCCACTATATTCCAAATGATGACAGAACAGGGTCTGTATGTGAGAATGTTATTCCTTCTTTATTCCATGACAAGGCACATATCCAGCCCAGTGGAGAATGGTATGAATATACAAAGTAAAAACAACACTGGCATCTTTCATGCAATTTCCACTTGATCAGTTATAGATCCTAACTCTGACAGTGGGTTAAGGAGCAGTTTCTCATTAAGCATCAGTAATGAGGGTCAGTAGTGTATTGATCTTGTGATCTCCATCCATAATCAATTCCTGTCTATTGAAATATAAAGAAATCTAAAAAGAACACATACAGTCCTGTGTAACTCTAAAGATATTTCCTTACAAGTTAATACAGAGTTTGTCAGTGATCAGTAGTGGAATAATTATGCTCAAAGGCCACCTGCTTCTGCATAAGATATTGGCTTGCTGGGAATTTATCAAGAAGGAAATAGGCATACTGCTATTGGTAGCATCCTCTTCTGTGATCATAACTTGCAGCTCTCTTTAGCTGGGTTCTTTCAGCACACAAGTTCTCTGTGACCTTAGCTTTTGATACTGCAGAAGCATAATATTTAGCTACAGCTGTCTAATAGGAAGCTTACATAGATTGATAGGGTGGGAGTGGAAGTTGGAGAGCATTGGAAAGCCTAGAAGCATTTCTTGATTCTCCTTGGTTTCTTGGCAGTCAGCGTTGGGGTAGTCCTGCTGCAAAGTGGCACCCTTCCATCAGTCAGTGCCCATATGGCTTTCCAGGGTCTCAGCAATGATGCTCAAGAAAATGGTCTCCTCCTTGATCCTGGGACATGTGTACCTGGAGGATACCACCACCTGTGGGTGATTGCTCTTGGGGACTAGCTTTGCTAACACTCTGATTCTGTAATTTTGGAATAGTAAATTTGCCCTTTTAAAAACTGTGATGGAGTTCACAGTGGTTTTAGCTGGGTGGTAGTATAGTAGTAGAAATAATAAAGATATATACAAGTAGGGACCTGAGCACACCCTTCCAAGCAGTTCATTAATAGTTTGGGGCCAGAAAATTTCCTAGGTACTTTATTGGGTTAGATTTATTTTCACAAATCAGTTGTTCAATACAAGGGAGCATCACCTAGACCCAACAAGAAAGATTAAGTCACCTGGGTTTATAGAATTGGGAAGACACACTTCTCAGCAGTTAGCCAAGACCTGGACTTCCACAACCTCATTCATCAAATTCATAGCTCTGATAACAGTGTCTCAGAATCTGCCCTCATTTCCAGATCTAATGGTCAAACAGATCTTACAACATAGATTGATTATAAAGTACTTTTTAATGTGATAAGAAGCTTATAGTACTATTTAGGTTTCGAAAATTCCCAGATAATTCTTCTGGTTATCATGATGTAAGTTTTACAGTTTTGTTTGTTTCATCTTGTTTTGGTTTTCCTGTCCTGCATTCCCTAGCTCTCCTTAGTTTGTATCTAATAGGCACTGGGACGGAAAGTCCCATGTCGTTGAGACCCAGTATGGATGAAGCAGGTTTGAAGTGATTAGCAACCAACTGGAAGGAGGGGAGCAAAGAAATTTCTTCCTTCAGGCTTCGAGGCAAAGTTCTGAAAGGTCATAAGATGGCAACAGACCACCAGTAGAAGGTGAAAGTCCCTTAACTTACTCTTCATCCCCAGTCTTCCTAACGAGCCCAGAAAAATATGAGTGTAGACTGACTCCAGGATGGATATACTTAGAATTAAAACTTTGGGAAAGCTGGCTCTTTCCACTTGGTCCTAAATGTTAACTTCAAGGATAGTAATTAGACAAGACCGAGCTCTAATAACTTTGGGGGCATACAGATAAAAAATTTTTTCTTTAATGACTCCCATGAGCTACCTCTTAGTACCACCAGATTCTATTTGTAATGAATTTTAGTGAGCCTTTAAAGGAATGCCCTTACCCCATAGGAAATTAACCCATCCACTCCTAAACGATTCCTGGCAGTCTCCTTGCTCTTACTGCAAGGTCTGGTGTTGGAAGACACAGAGTAATTTGGGATTTAAACAACATCACAAAAAGACCATATGGAGGGCCTCCCTGGTGGCGCAGTGGTTGAGAGTCCGCCTGCCGATGCAGGGGATACGGGTTCGTGCCCCGGTCTGGGAGGATCCCATATGCCACGGAGCGGCTGGGCCCGTGAGCCATGGCCGCTGGGCCTGCGCATCCGGAGCCTGTGCTCCGCAACGGGAGAGGCCACAACAGTGAGAGGCCCGCATACCGCAAAAAGAAAAAAAAAAAAAAAAAGACCATATGGAGAGCAAACAATGTGAACTTTGGAGGTTGGTAGGGTGGGTGTAGGAAAGGTGTTAAAAGAAATCATGTCCAGCTTCCAAAGGAATTAATGAGGGCTGGAAATAAGAGGTTCCAGCCATATGAGTGATGGAGCTTAGGAGCAGGCCAGAGGTAAGAGGAAGGAGTCTTTCTTTCACTCATTCTCGCTAACTGTTACTGCATTCTCCTTAGTGCAACATGTCAGGAAGCGTGTGTTTGAGTTGGTGTTATTCAGATGTCTCCATTGTAAACTTACTGCTTTCCCCTTTGTAACTAATAAATATTATGTGTGGAGCAATGTTTTGAGGCTATATATATCTTGTTCCTCTTTTCTCCTCTAACAGTTGTTCAACTTCAGATTACTAATATGGAGAGATTAATGTCTTAAAACTGAGATTTCTTACGAGCATTTTAAAGAGCCAACACATTGAATTTCTTATTTTTGCCACACTACTATGTTTCCAGGAGAAGACTTATTCATTAAGGAGCAAACACTAGGAACCTTGCCAAGCCCAAAGAGAAACAATTGAACACTTAGTGCATATCACCCAGTAAAATTCTTTTCTCAGGTGAGCTGGCTTTTCCCATATCTGGCAAGTCAAGCTCGTCCAGTCCAAGGCAGAGCATCAACCAATTCCTGGAATTAGGGAGCGCTTGGAATTGTCTGGGTCAGGGCACTGGTACCAGAGTGGGGCTCAGTGCTGAGTCATTTACTCAAGGAGTCAAGAATTTCCCCAGAGAGTGTGGTTGGTGTCTGATAGCAGTGGGCTTGGGTGGCCCGAGGGTCTCATTCTTCAGTCAAGGGGAAAATTACTTCCTGGAATTGGGTGTGAAAGATGGTACAATCACCCTCACTGGAATTCTACAAGAGGATCTAACAAGAGATATGGGGCAGAAAGGTACACTGTCACTAAAACCAAGGTTCTCAACTTTGACTGACTTGTCCTTCAGGACACATTCATTCTATAACATCTTCTCCTTGAAGGAGCCAGACAGTGAATATAAGACAGCCTGTGTCAGCCACCGTCTTGTATACTGAGAAATATTCCAAGGGATTACATTGGCCTGTGATCTGGATTGAAACAGGCTTTCCTGATTTCCTGTATGGACCTGTGTTGCCTAATGCAACTGACCAGAAAAGGCAGGGTTGGTGATTTTTAAAAAATTTTTATTGAAGTACAGTTGACTTACAATGTTGTGTTAATTTTTGCCATACAGCAAAGTGACTAATTTATACATATAAGTATTTTTTCATATTCTTTTCCATTATGATTTATCACAGGATACTGAATATAGTTTCCTGTGCTATACCTTAGGACCTAGTTGTTTATCCATTCTGTATATAGTGGTTTGCATCTGCTAATCCCAAACTCCTGAGGGTGTTCCCTCCCCCATCCCCCTCCCCTTGGCAACCACAACTCTGTTCTATAGTCTGTGAGTTTGTTTCTGTTTCATAGATATGTTCATTTGTGTCATATTTTAGATTCCACATATAAGTGATATCATATGGTATTTGTCCTTCTCTGTCTGACTTACTTCGCTTAATATGATAATCTCTAGGTCCACCCATGTTGATGCAAGTGGCATTATTTCATTCTTTTTAATGACTGAGTAATATTTCATTGTATATGTGTATATATACCACATATTCTTTGTCCATTCATCTGTTGATGGACATTTATGTTATTTCCATGTCTTGGCTATTGCAAATAGTGCTGCTTTGAACATAGGGATGCATGTATCTTTTTGAGTTATAGTTTTGTTTGGGCATATGCCCAGGAGTGGAATCACTGCATCATATGGCAACTCTATTTTTAGTTTCTTGAGGAGCTGCCATACTGTTTTCCATGGTGGCTGCACCAACTTACATTCCCATCAAAGTGTAAGAGGGTTCCCTTTTCTCCACACCCTTTCCTGCACTTATAATTTGTGGACTTTTTAATGGTGGCCATTCTGACTGGTGTGAGAGGGTGCTATCTCATACACCAACTCATTGTAGTTTTTTTTTTTTTAAGATGTTGGGGGTAGGAGTTTATTAATTTATCTTATTTATTTTTGCTGTGTTGGGTCTTCGTTTCTGTGCCAGGGCTTTCTCTAGTTGTGGCAAGCGGGAGCCACTCTTCATCGCGGTGCGCGGGCCTCTCACTCTGGCGGCCTCTCCTGTTGCGGAGCACAGTCTCCAGACGTGCAGGCTCAGTAGTTGTGGCTCACGGGCCCAGTTGCTCTGTGGCATGTGGGATCCTCCCAGACCAGGGCTCGAACCCATGTCCCTTGCATTAACAGGCAGATTCTCAACCACTGCGCCACCAGGGAAGCCCTCATTGTAGTTTTGATTTGCATTTCTCTAATAATTAGCAATAATGAGCATCTTTTCATGTGCCTACTGGCCATCTGTATGTCTTCTGTGGAGAAATGTCTATTTACGTCTTCTGCCCATTTTTTGATTGGGCTGTTGGTTATTTTGTTATTGAATTGTATGAGCTGTTTGTATATTTTGGAAATTAAGTCACATCATTCGCAAATATTTTCTCCCAGTCCATAGGTTGTCTTTTCGTTTGTTTATGGTTTCCTTTGCTGTGAAAAAGCTGATAAGCTCCATTAGGTCCCATTTTTTTTTTTTTTTTTTTTTTTTTGCTTTTGTTTCTATTGCCTTGGGAGACTGACCTAAGAAAACATTTGTACGATTTATGTCAGAGAATGTTTTGCCTATGTGTTCTTTTAGGAGTTTTATGGTCTCTTATATTTAAGTCTTCAAGCCATTTTGAATTTATTTTTGTGTATGGTGTGAGGTTGTATTCTAACTTCATTGATTTACATGCAGCTATCCAAATTTCCCAGCACCACTTGCTGAAGAGACTGTCTTTTCTCCATTGTATATTCTTGCCTCCTTTATCGGAGATTAATTGTCCATATGTGTTGATGTTTTTTTAAACTGTTGAAATAGTCCCCAGTCTGGCCAACATAAGAAGAAGAAGGCAGTGAACTCTCCAAGAGTTTGACTTCTGCTCCTTTGACCTTGCTGAGGAGGGACATGAAACAATCTGGAAAGAAATGTATTAGAGCAGAGCTTGAGTATGGAGTACAGAAAAGAATCCTCTACTGTTTTTCTCCCATAAGAGTAAAGTGAAATGAAGTGAAGATTCAATCCATCCAGCGTCTTCCCACAATCAACCTACCTTCCTTCCCATCTGAGTGCCAGCTGTTGGCACACTGCTTTCAAACTCTCCCTTACTGAGATTCACCAATTGTTACAATTTCCCTACTTCTTTTGTCATTTGTGTGTGTGCTCTCACTCACACATACTCTCTTTCTGAACAATTGGAGAATAATTCTCTAAGAAAGAGCCTTCCATTTCCTTTTATGTATGTATTTATATCTATACGGACTCATGGGTTCCTCTTTCTACTTACTTGGTTATAATTCATTACTATCATTATCTATTTTGATGCCCCAAATGTCCCTGATGTAGCTAGTGAGATATCATAGACTTTTATCCTTGAATACTTCAGTGTGACTTCCTAGAAACAAAGTCATTCTTTTACATAATCTCAACACAATAATCAAAATCAGAACATTTAATATTCATATATTGTTATTATCTAATTCACAGCCCAGGTTAAAATTTGACAGTTGTCCCCATAATGTACTTTATAGCCCTTCCCCTGCCCCCACCCTCCCAGGATCCAAACCAGGATCACATATTGCCTTTAGCTATCATGTCTCTCTCTCTCTTTTTTTTTAGGGATGCCAATAATATTTATTTATTTATTTATGTGAATGCCTTTTATTTATTTACTTATTTTTTCTTTCTTAACATCTTTATTGGAGTATAATTGCTTTACAATGGGGTGTTAGTTTCTGCTTTAAAACAAAGTGACTCAGCTATACACATACATATATACCCATATATCCTCCTTCTTGCGTTTCCAACCCACCTTCCCTATCCCACCTCTGTAGGGGTCACAAAGCACCAAGCTGATCCCCCTGTGCTATGCAGCTGCTTCCCACTAGCTACCTACTTTACATTTGTTAGTATATATAAGTCCATGCCACTCTCTCACTTCATCCCAGCTTACCCTTCCCCCTCCCCATGTCCTCAAGTGCATTCTCTATGTTTGTGTCTTTTTTTTTTTTTTTTTTTTGAGGTACGCAGGCCTCTCACTGTTGTGGCCTTTCCTGTTGTGGAGCACAGGCTCTGGACACGGAGGCCCAGCGGCCATGGCTCACGGGCCCAGCTGCTCCGCGGCATGTGGGATCTTCCCAGACTGGGGCACGAACCTGTGTCCCCTGCATCGGCGGGTGGACTCTCAACCACTGTGCCACCAGGGAAGCCCTACGTCTGTGTCTTTATTCCTGTCCTGCCCCTAGGTTCTTCAGAACAATTTTTTTTTTTTTAGATTCTATATATATGTGATAGCATATGGTATTTATTTTTCTCTTTCTGACTTACTTCACTCTGTATGACTCTAGGTCCATCCACCTCACTATAAATAACTCAATTTCGTTTCTTTTTATGGCTGAGTAATATTCCATTGTATATATGTGCCACATCTTCTTTACCCATTCATCTGTTGCCGGACACTTAGGTTGCTTCCATGTCCTGGCTATTGTAAATAGAACTGCAGTGAACATTTTGGTACATGACTCTTTTTGAATTATGGTTTTCTCAGGAATATGCCCAGTACTGGGATTGCTGGGTTGTATGGTAGTTCTATTTTTAGTTTTTTAAGGAACCTCCATACTGTTCTCCATAGTGGCTGTATCAATTTACATTCCCACCAACAGTGCAAGAGGGTTCCCTTTTCTCCACACCCTCTATAGCATTTATCGTTTCTAGAGTTTTTGATGATGGCCATTCTGACTGGTATGAGGTGATACCTCATTGTAGTTTTGATTTGCATTTCTCTAATGATTAGTGATGTTGAGCATC
Organism: Mesoplodon densirostris; assembly: GCF_025265405.1. Classification (NCBI taxonomy): domain Eukaryota; kingdom Metazoa; phylum Chordata; class Mammalia; order Artiodactyla; family Ziphiidae; genus Mesoplodon; species Mesoplodon densirostris. Next base: position 66,261,767 of record NC_082664.1, read on the forward strand.
CTTTCATGTGTTTGTTGGCAATCTGTATATCTTCTTTGTATATTTTCTTCATTTCTGTAGAAATGTCTATTTAAGTCTTCTGTCAATTTTTGGATTGGGTTGTTTGTTTTTTTGTTATTGAGCTGCATGAGCTGCGTGTAAATTTTGGAGATTAATCCTTTGTCAGTTGCTTCATCTGCAAATATTTTCTCCAATGCTGAGGATTGTCTTTTCATCTTGTTTATGGTTTCCTTTGCTGTGCAAAAGCTTTTAAGTTTCATTAGGTCCCATTTGTTTATTTTTGTTTTTATTTCCATTTGTCTAGGAGGTGGGTCAAAAAGGATCTTGCTGTAATTTATGTCATAGAGTGTTCTGCCTATGTTTTCCTCTAAGAGTTTGATAGTGTCTGGCCTTACATTTAGGTCTTTAATCCATTTTGAGCTTATTTTTGTGTATGGTATTAGGGAGCGTTCTAATCTCATACTTTTACATGTACCCATCCAGTTTTCCCAGCAACACTTACTGAAGAGACTCTCTTTTCTCCATTGTATATTCTTGCCTCCTTTATCAAAAATAAGGTGACCATATGTGCATGGGTTTATCTCTGGGCTTTCTATCCTGTTCCATTGATCTATATTTCTGTTTTTGTGCCAGTACCATACTGTCTTGACTACTGTAGCTCTGTAGTATAGTCTCAAGTCCAGGAGCCTAATTCCTCCAGCTCCGTTTTTCTTTCTCAAGATTGCTTTGGCTATTCGGGGTCTTTTGTGTTTCCATACAAATTGTGAAATTTTTGTTCTACTTCTGTGAATAATGCCATTGGTAGTTTGATAACGATTGCATTGAATCTGTAGACTGCTTTGGGTATTATAGTCATTTTCACAATGTTGATTCTTCCAATCCAAGAACATGGTATATCTCTCCATCTGTTTGTATCATCTTTAATTTCTTTCATCAGTGTCTTATAGTTTTCTGCATACAGGTCTTTTGTCTCCCTAGGTAGGTTTATTCCTAGGTATTTTATTCTTTTTGTTGCAGTGGTAAATGGGAGTGTTTCCTTAATTTCTCTTTCATATTTTTCATCATTAGTGTATAGGAATGCAAGAGATTTCTGTGCATTAATTTTGTATCCTGCTACTTTACCAATTCATTGATTACCCCTAGTAATTTTCTGATAGCATCTTTAGGATTCTCTCTATATAGTATCATGTCAACTGCAAACAGTGACAGCTTTACTTCTTTTCCAATTTGGATTCCTTTTATTGCTTTTTCTTCTCTGATAGCTGTGGCTAAAACTTCCAAAACTATGTTGAATAATAGTGGTGAGAGTGGGCAACCTCGTCTTTTTCCTGATCTTAGAGGAAATGGTTTCAGTTTTTCACCATTGAGAATGATGTTGACTGTGGGTTTGTCATATATGGACTTTATTATGTTGAGGTAATTTCCCTCTTTGCCTACTTTCTGGAGGGTTTTTATCATAAATGAGTGCTGAATTTTGTCAAAAGCTTTTTCTGTATCTATTGAGATGATCATATGGTTTTTCTCCTTCAGTTTGTTAATATGATGTATCACATTGCTTGATTTGTGTATATTGAAGAATCCTTGCATCCCTGGGATAAACCCCACTTGATCATGGTGTATGATCCTTTTAATGTGCTGTTGAACTCTGTTTGCTAGTATTTTGTTGAGGATTTTTGCATCTATATTCATCAGTGATATTGACTTGTAGTTTTCTTTCTTTGTGACATCTTTGTCTGGTTTTGGTATCAGGGTGATGGTGGTCTCATAGAATGCCTTTGGGAGTGTTCCTCCCTCTCCTATATTTTGGAAGAGTTTGAGAAGCAAAGGTGTTAGCTCTTCTCTAAATGTTTGATAGAATTTGCATGTGCAGCCATTTGGTCCTGGACTTTTGTTTGTTGGAATATTTTAAATCACAGTTTCAATTTCATTACTTGGATTGGTCTGTTCATATTTTCTGTTTCTTCCTGGTTCAGTCTTGGAAGGTTATACCTTCCTAAGAATTTGTAGGTTTCTTCCAGGTTGTCCATTTTATTGGCATAGAGTTTCTTCTGGTAGTCTCAGGATGTTTTGTATTTCTGCGGTGTCTGTTGTAACATCTCTTTTTTCTTTTTTTTTTTTTTTTTTTGCGGTACGTGGGCCTCTCACTGTTGCGGCCTCTCCCGTTGCAGAGCACAGGCTCCGGACGCGCAGGCTCTGTGGCCATGGCTCACGGGCCCAGCTGCTCCGTGGCATGTGGGATCTTCCTGGACCGGCGTACGAACCCGTGTCCCCTGCATTGGCAGGCGGACTCTCAATCACTGCGCCACCAGGGAAGCCCCTTTTTCATTTTTAATTTTATTGACTTGAGTCCTCTCTCTCTGTTTCCTGAGGAGTCTGGCTAGTGGTTTATCAATTTTGTTTATCTTCTCAAAGAACCAGATTTTAGTTTTATTTATCTTTGCTATTGTTTTCTTTGTTTCTATTTCATCTATTTCTGCTCTGATATTTATGATTTCTTTCCTTCTACTAACTTTGAGTTTTGTTTGTTCTTCTTTCTCTAGTTCCTTTAGGTGTAAGGTTAGATTGTTTATTTGAGATTTTGCTTGTTCCTTGAGGTAGGCTTGTATTGCTATAAACTTCCCTCTTAGAACTGCTTTTGCTGCATTCCATAGGTTTTAGATGATCGTGTTTTTTCTCTAGGTACTGTTTGATTTCCTCTTTGGATTCTTCAGTTATCTCTTGGTTATTTAGTAATCTATTGTTTAGCCTCCATGTGTTTATGTTTTTTACATTTTTTCCCATGTAATTGATATCTAATCTCATAGCATTGTGGTCAGAAAAGATGCTTGATATGATTTCAATTTTCTTAACTTTACTGAAGCATGATTTGTGACCCAAGATATGATCTATCCTGGAGAGTGTTCATGAGCACTTGAGAAGAAAGTGTATTCTGTTGTTTTTGTTTGGAATGTCCTGTAATATCAATTAAGTCCATCTTGTTTAATGTATCATTTAAAGCTTGTGTTTCCTTGTTTATTTTCATTTTGGATGAAGTGTTCTTTGGTGAAAGTGGGGTGTTAAAGTCCCCTACTATGATTGTGTTACTGTCGATTTCCCCTTTTATGGCTGTTAGCATTTGCCTTATGTATTGAGGTGCTCCTATGTTGGGTGCATAAATGTTTACAATTTTTATATCTTCTTGGAGTGATCCCTCGATCATTATGTAGTGTCTTTCTTTGTCTCTTGTAATATTCTTTATTTTAAAGTCTATTTTGTCTGATATGAGAATTGCTCCTCCAGCTTTCTTTTGATTTCCATTTGCGTGGAATATCTTTTTCAATCCCTTCACTTTCAGTCTGTATGTGTCCATAGGTGTGAAGTGGGTCTGTTGTAGATAGCATATATATGGGTCTTTTTTTTGTCTCCATTCAGCAAACCTGTGTCTTTTGGTGGGAGCATTTAATCCATTAACTTTTAAGGTAATTATCGATACGTATGTGCCTATTACCATTTTCTTAATTGTTTTGGGTTTGTTATTTTAGGTCTTTTCCTTCTCTTGTGTTTCCTGCCTAGAGAAGTTCCTTCAGCATTTGTTGTAGAGCTGGTTTGGTGGTGCTGAATTCTCTTAGCTTTTGCTTGTCTGTAAAGGTTTTAATTTCTCCATCAAATCTGAATGAGATCCTTGCTGGGTAGAGTAATCTTGGTTGTAGGTTTTTCTCTTTCATCACTTCAAATATGTCTTGCCACTTCCTTCTGGCTTGCAGAGTTTCTGCTGAAAGATCAGCTGTTAACCTTATGAGGATTCCCTTATATGTTATTTGTTGTTTTTCCCTTGTTCCTTTTAATTTTTTTCCTTGTGTTTAATTTTTGATAGTTTGATTAACATGTGTCTTCGTGTGTTTCTCCCTGGATTTATCCTGTATGGGACTCCCTGTGCTTCCTACACTTGATTGGTTATTTCCTTGCCCATATTAGGGAAGTTTTCAACTATAATCTCTGCAAATATTTTCTCAGTCACTTTATTTTTCTCTTCTTCTTCTGAGACCCCTGTAATTCAAATGTTGATGTGATTAATGTTGTCCCAGAGGTCTCTAAGACTGTCCTCATTTCTTCTAATTACTTTTTCTTTATTCTGCTCTGCAGTAGTTATTTCCACTATTTTATCTTTCAGGTCACTTATCCGTTTTCTGCCTCAGTTATTCTGCTATTGATTCCTTCTAGAGAATTTTTAATTTCTTTTATTTGTTGTTAATCATTGTTTGTTTGCTCTTTAGTTCTTCTAGTTCCTTGTTAAACATTTCTTGTATTTTCTCCATTCTTTTTCCAGGATTTTGGATCATCTTTACTATCATTACTGTGAATTCTTTTTCAGATAGACTGCCTATTTCCTCTTCATTTGTTTGGTCTGGTGGGTTTTTACCTTGCTTGTTCATCTGCTGTGTGTTTCTTTGTCTTCTCATTTTGCTTAACTTACTGTGTTTGAGGTCTCCTTTTTGCAGGCTGCAGGTTTGTCATTCCCATTGTTTTTGGTGTGTGCCCCCAGTGGCTAAGGTTGGTTCAGTGGCTTGTGTAGGTTTCCTTGTGGAGGGGACTGGTGCCTGTGTTCTGGTGGATGAGGCTGGATCTTGTCTTTCTGTTGAGCAGGACCTCATCAGGTGGTGTGTTTTGGGGTTCCTGTGACCTTATTATGATTTTAGGCGGCCTCTCTGCTAATGGGTGCGGTGTGTTCCTGTCTTGCTAGTTGTTTGGCATAGGATGTCCAGCACTGTAGTTTGCTGGTTGTTGTGTAGAGCTGCGTCTTAGTGTTGAGATGGAGATCTCTGGGAGGGCTTTCACAGTTTGATATTACGTTTGATATTATGGAGCTGGGAGGTCTCTGGTGGACCAATGTCCTGAACTCGGCTCTCCCACCTCAGAAGCACTGGCCTGACACCTGGGCAGAGCACAAGACCCTGTCAGCCACACGGTGTGCAGATTTTAAACATAGACATAATTTTGCAAGGATAAACTGTTGTCTTTTTCATTCCTCTCTTCCGGTAAATCATGTTTTCCAGTGATCATTATCCCATGAAGCCCTAGAGAAGCCAGGGAGGGCAAAGACCAACGCAGAAAATAGGAAACAGGACGCGTGATGTCTCCTTCTTTGGCAGGAAGAACTATCATATCTCTTAAATGTCTTTTAATATGGAAGAGTTCCTTAGCCTTTCCTTACCTTCAATGGCCTTGGCATATTTGGGAGAATAAAGTCAGTTATTTTGCAGAAAGTCCTTTAATTTGAGTTTAGTTAATGTTACCTCATGGTTAGATTCAGATTATGTATTTTCAGTAGGAATGTTACAGAAGCGATATTGTATTCTTCACAGTGTCTCATGGCAGAAGGCGTATGGTTTAAGTTGGTATCCTTCAGATTTCTCTGTTGTAAAATTACTATTTTTCCCTTTGAAACTAATAAGTTATTTGTAGAGAGATATTTTGAAGCTATGTATCTATCCTCTTCTCATCAAATGTTTACCCACTAGTTTTAGCACTTGTTAATGGTTCTTGCCTGAGTCAGTTATTACTAAGATAGGTACAAAATGGTGATTTTCTAATTCTGTCATTCTTTCAACATTTATTAGTTGGCATTTTACCATAAGGAAGAACTTTCCATCATCTATATATGCATTTATTTATTCCTATATGGATTCATGGGTTCTTTTATTCAATGGGTTAAAATTTATTACTATCATTATTTATTTTGATGATCAAAATGTCCCAGATTTAACCAATAGGAACTCCTCCAAATTGGGTCCAATGTTGTTGTTTCGACATTCTGCATCATTATTTGAGATTTCTTGGACACAACCAAATATTTCAGGTTCACCTGGAACTTTTCTTGCCTCAGCCCTAGAAGCTGTCATTTCTTCAAGGAATACTGGTTCTTTTAATAGAGAGTAGTATTTAGAAACCAAGCTCTGGGCAGCAGATATGGTTGTTGCTACTGGGGTATTATTGCTTTGCCAGCAGACAGATATGAAATAAATATATGTGTGTGATTATGTGTATATGATATATTTCACATATGTGTGTACATATTTCATGTGTGTTTATATGTAAATGTATGTGTACACATATATATGCCATGAGTTCACACTAATACCTCTGGTTCTAATCTGGCATTCTGGGGTTTAGTCTAGGCTCCCCTTTCCATATTTATAACTCCCTTCATGAGAGCTCTGTTTTTTTAATATATATGTATATTTTTTATTGAAGTATAGGTGATTTATAATGTGTTAGTTTCAGGTGTACAGCAAAGTGATTCAGGTATATATATATATATATATATATATATATGTATTCCTGAATATATATATATTCTTTTTCAGATTCTTTTCCCTTATAGCATATTATAATATATTGAGTGTAGTTCCTTGTGCTATATAATAGGTCTTTGTTGGTTATCTATTTTGTATATAGTACTGTGTATATGTTGATCCCAACCTCCTAATTTATCTCTCCCCCACCCCTTTCCCCTTTGGTAACCATAAGTTTGTTTTATATGTCTGTGGGTCTATTTCTGTTTTGTAAATAAGTTCATTTGTATCTTTTTTTTTTTAGGTTCTACATGTAAGCGATATCGTATGATATTTGTCTTTCTCTGTCTGGCTTACTCCATCTAGTATGATAATCTCTAGTTCCATCCATATTGCTGCAAATGGCATTATTTCATTCTTTTTTATGGTTGAGTTGTATTCCATTGTACATATATACCACATCTTCTTTATCCATTCATCTGTCGATGGACAGTTAAGTTGCTTCCATGTCTTGGCTATTGTAAATAGTGCTGCAATGAGCATTGGGATGCATGTATCTTTTCAAATTATAGTTTTCTCTGGATATATGCCCAGTAGTGGGATTGCTGGGTCATATGGTAATTCTATTTTTAATTTTTTAAGGAATCTCCATACTGTTCTCCATAGTGACTGTACCAATTTACATTCCCAGCAGTGGTGTAGGAGGGTTCCTTTCTGCGAGCTGTGTTTTAAAAGCCATTCCTAAAATTAGGATAATTTTAAGGGAAAATCAGAGGTAGTGGTAGGAAGCCAAAGGAAAAAGACCTTCGAAATGTATTTATGGTATGAACTCTCTCCTACCATGTTTCTTGCTGACTAATATTGATATTAAAATCAATGAAAACTTTTAAATGAAGGTAGAATAGAAACTTAGGAAGACATTAAAAAAATAGAGTGTAAGGTAAGAGAAAAAAAGAGTAGAAGAGAAGTTAAAAATAAGCTCACAGGTCCAATAAAGGTAAAAGGTTATGCCTTTTAAAATAATAAAATAAAGTGGATGAGATTTAAAACAGAAGACAGGTTATGAACCAATGAGGTAAAAGGTTAAAAACATAAAAAGCAAAGAAGATAAAATCTAAGACAAAATACAAATATTCCATGAACTAGAAACTTAAAATACTGAAAGAGATTAAAGATTAAAAATAAGAAATATGGAATAAGAAGGTAAAAATTAAAATTATGAAAACAATAACAAGTAAAAAATATTGGGGGAATATATTTAAAAGAAAATAAAAACAAAAATCTGAAAGACCAGAAAGGCAGCTGAGAAGGGAGGAAGGAGGGGTGTGTAGGGCTGAGGAAGGAGGATCCCAGGACAAGTCCAGGATGTTCTGCTTTTCTTTGTGGGGAATGAATCTGTTGAAGTTCAGTTGCCCTTTATGAAGTGATAGGCAGCACTTGCTCTCCTGTGTTGGGTCTGACACTCCAACCCCGCTGCAAGGAGTCATCAGCCACTGGGGGCGGAGGATGGATGGGTGGACATGCTCACAGTCAGCGGTCGGCACAAGCAAGGGCAGAACAGCCCCTGAGTGTTAGGAGTCCCCTGTTCACTTTTCCTTACAGAACTGCAGTTGGGAGTGTCTATTCTGAGTGGACCTGACATAAACATGATGTGATGGTACTTTATAAGAGTCCAGTGTAGAGTAGGGGAAAGCATAATGGCTTAGAATTTGGGAGACATGAGTTTCATCCCAGGATTGAAGCTAATGTAAGCTTGGAGAAGCCATTTACTCACCCTGGACCTTGTATTTTATTTATTTAAGCTGTAAAAGGAGCGCCTTACAATAATGTTTTCCTATCCATATTAAACCACAGACAAGTAAAATATCACATTCTGTACTGTAGATTTCTAGATCAAAATCTCCTGTTGTAGACTCAGGAAGAGAGGTAAGAATGAGAGGAAACGTGTACAAGGAGCCAAGCTGGTGCCGAAGAGGAAGATGGGGAGGAGGTGTACACGGTGCAGTAAATGTTAGACTCAACAGTTCTCAAACTTGAGGTTGGGAAAGAATGGTTGAGCTCCTGAAAGACTTAGCTTCATCAGAGTTTTTTTTATACTGTTGGTAAAACTAAGATACAGTTGGGAAAGCCCAAGACTCCAACCAGCAAGAAAGAACTTAACAAGTCCTGGTAATTATCCAGATCATAAAGTTAAAACAGGAAGTAGCCAATTCTATCTGACATGTAATCTGAAGTTGTAGTGCATCATTTTATTCTTTTTTATGGCTGAGTAGTATTCCATTGTATATGCACCACATCTTCTTAATCCATTCATCTGTCAGTGGACATTTACCACCTGTATTGTTAACGCTTATTTTTGGAAATACTCAATCTGAGATGCAAACATACAGAGCATTGGTTCTATAGGATATTCCTCAAAATGATTTTTCTAACAGTTTGAAAAGTGTTTATTCATGAAAAACAGCTACTGTATTTGATTAAAAACTGTGAATTTATAGCCTTTGTGCTTGTGAGTGTTTCCATCCCCTTCAAGCTTGGGTGGCAAAAATCTACAGCTTTACCAGTTGAAGATGATGGACTTGAGGTGGAATAGGGGACAGAGTAGCGGGTCTTCAGTTTTGTGACTATTCAAGAGGTCAGAAAGGAAATCTTCTTGAAGGCTCTCTCTTCAAATCAGTGTAAATTCCCGTAGGAAAACAGCCCCTTAGCTTTGGTCTCCACATACCTGTCCGGCGACACAGAGCAGGTACCAGGTGCCCCCGAGGATGCGGGCCAGGAGCCCCGAGCTCCAGGGCTCAGCCAGCCCAGCCATGGCCCCGCAGCGGGGAGGCAGGGGGGCCCCGAACGAGACCCCACCCTGCAAGTGGTAGCTGCATCCCGCGCAGGCTGCGGGGCTCTGCGGCGGCGGGCAGACGCGGGACGTGCGCCTGCGGGGCAACGCTGCGCTGGGGCCACCACGCGTGCTCTGAGCCCCCTCAAAATGATTTTTGAATCTTTGTCTTAAAAGTGTCAGTTTGGGAAAAAAAGCTGCAGTGAGTCTCATGTGACTTTCAGGCTATCATGGACGCAAGGTAGGGGATAGCAAAGAGGTCCCCAAAGAGAGGCTCCTCCCTCCCTGTCCCATAACTTCCAGGCCATAATCCTGTTGGCCATCCCAGGCACACTCTCATTTTGCCATTTGAACAGGAAGTTATAAATATATATATCAGGGAGAGGATCAGAACTGAAAAGAATTGTAGCTGGAGCACTTTTTGAAGTCTACCTTCAAAGTAGGGGAGTGTTTTAGAAAGTCAAGACTTGGTCAATAGGGACGGACAAGCAAACCACACACTTCTCCTCCCTGGGAGAGCTTCAAGTGCCTGATGTGAATTGATTTTAGGATTGTGACAATAATACCAACGTTCTTTGAAGATGGCAGCAGTCTGATAAAGCTTCTAAAGAAGTAGATTCATATGTGAAGTATTGCAGGCCAAAAGTCCCTTTGGACACCACTTTTTTCCTTTGTCTTTTGTCTTGATTCACTGAGTGGTTATTATAGTGATACATGTGGGCACGAGGAAAGGTGACCTCAGTGACAAGTGCTTCCTGACTCTGTGTTCAGGTTATAATTCTGTTCCTTCCTCTTTCCCACCCTCCTACTCACACTCTATCTCCCTCAACCCTGCCCAGCATCACACTTAAAATGCCATTTTGCCATTTCATTGATTGCTTTGTGAGAAGCAGTCGAGTGACCACAAATGCTGCCCAGAGACATCTGTCATCTTCTGGCTCAAACAGAAAAACCACAGTGACGTGACTGTTGACCATTGGTCCATGTTTACCCAATTTCCCAGACACCTGAGAGCTCAGAGAACTCAACATTTCTAAAATTGCCACATGTTCACTCAAGTTTCTTTCCTTACTTATTCAAAGCTTTGCTTTCTGAAAGATGTTAATGAGAGGGATGCCTGGAAATCTGTGAAAGTAATAGCCTAGGGGGCCTAGTCGGTAAGTTTACATCCTCAGGCCACAAAGCAAGAGTATGTTTTCTCCCTTCCTGGGAAATTGAGAGATGCTAGGCAAAAAACAGCTCTGGTTTTCCTTATTATATGCTTAAAATGGGCTGGGCTCAAGTTCTTTCACAAAATGCTAGTCCCTGGACTGAAGCCAAACATGTAAATTTCAGTTTAAATAAGTGCTTAATAGGAAAAGCAAAGGGGTAAGCCCTTGAGGCTCCACTGAATGCCACTGCTGGCCTCAGCTCTGGTTTGCCACCTCCCTTTTAGCATCATCTGACCTGTTTTCCTGGAGAATTGCCTTGACTTGGTGAGCAAGGCTCAAGCACTGGCAGTGAGACTCTTGCTGTGGGAAGGGGGAAGGAAGCTGTCCAGCCATCCATGGAAATGCTAATGAGTTGAGATGGCCCTGGGCTTTTAATTCAGATCTTCTGTAGTACTTTGTTTTCCTGATGCTGTTGGAACATAATTTTACATTACTCGCTACTGGGGAGATGGTGAAATGCAGATCCTACAAAGCTGAACTGCTTCTCTGGACACTCTGCAGGGACCATGTTGCTTTACATCAGGGGTGATGGAAACAGTTTGACTCTGTCATGGGGATCGGCCTCGGGCCAAAGTAGGAGTTGTTTTTTTCAGTGCAAAGCAAGCGCTGTATTGTGGCAGGTTGCAGCCCTGTTAGGACACCACGTTCCTTGCTCTGGTTTCGTATTTGAGGAAGTTGTTCTTCCAGTTTGCACACATCTTGCCCAGGAAGCTCAGGGCAAGAGGGAGAGAGGGTGGAAATACTCCTGCCTTCCAGAGTGCTATTTCCACATTCTGGTGTTTCCTGTTATCGGAGGAAATGTAACTTACGTCAGGGGGACTCCAGGCAGTGGCTTGTGTAGGGTGAACGGAAGCTGCTGTTCATGGTCATTCCCAACCTTCCTGAGGAAAATACCCTTCTGGAAAATATTATTGAATTATTGGTCCACTTTTTGAGATTCACAATGTCTACAGTCTAAATGAGAAATTTAAGAAAACGGGTGTCTTATTATCAACATGACTCAATACAGAAGCAGAAAATGTCCTTAACCAACGGGGTTGGAAAAGGCAAGGTCTTAGCGGAATGGTAACCTGGGCATGTGTCTCCTGCAGATGGAGCCGACAGGCCCCGCTGAGCAGTAGTCTCCAGTCTTCTGTACCTGAAGTCTGGCTTGTCATTCTAACCATGTGAAGTTGTACGGTGGCGTTCAAAATCCTGTTTGTTCTATCTTGTTATTAAACCAGCCCAGGATGTAGGGGAAGGGCTCCTGGGCTGAGGGGCAGAGGACCCGGCGCTCTGGCTCTTTTGCTCTGTGCAGCCATCCGGGGTGAGGTCCATGACCTTCTGCTATCCTGGTCGCCTTTGACCTTTAGCTTTGGACTAGGTGAATAGAAAGGACAGAAGCACGAAGAATAAATTTTGACAGGTTGTATTCTTGCTGGTAGAGAGGGAGAGTGAAGAGTCAGGAGATATGGAAAGTACCCATCGTGTAGGCAATCATGTAGGGCCTGCTAATGCTTGTGGGTACATGTGGAGTTTGAAGAACAAGAGGGTCTGAGGCATTTTTATGAATGGCCTGTGTCTCTCCTAGACAAAGGTGGAAAATGATAATTAAAGAGAGAAGCTAAGAAAAGTTTCTGGACAGTGACCTCATTCATTTATTCTTTCATTCAGCAGAAATGTACTGGGTATTTTTATGAACAAGGTGCTGTAGGTGAACAGGATATAAAACATCAAGTTCTTGGCTCTCAAAGAGCATCTGGTCTCAAAGGGACATAATTTTTTTTTAATGTTACTTGATGCCACCCCCCAATATGTATTCCCGCTTGAGAAATCACTTTTTGAATTTAGTCCCTAGAACTAAATGAGGAAATGGTCTACATCTTCTTTTTAGGTATGAGAATTTCATAACTTACCATGTTTCTATTTCTGTTCTGTGAATAAGCTGGGGTTCTAGGTTGCAAACCACAGAAATGATTTCTAGCTATCTTAGGCAGAAAAGAGGAATTTGTTGAAAGTATATTTAAATCAAAACATATACATTCAGAACCTTGCTATCCCACTGACTTGCTCAGGGGCACCAGACAAGTCATTTATTCTTTTCAAATATCAAGGAATATTGTACAATCACAGTGGAATTCCCAAAATAGATGGGATGCTCAAAGACCCAGTTTGGAAAACAGATAAGAACCAAAGGTGCTCTGGAAAGTGAGGCCACAGAAACTGGTTCTCCTGCTGTTGGGCCAAGGTGAGTAAGATGTCCAACTGCCTCTGTGACGGTAGGTCACTCACTCAAGATCAAGTCCTGAGAGAACCTTCTGATTGGCCCAGCTTCAGTTTGGGGAGCTAGTCCCTTTGGTGTCTACAGTGGGAGGGACAGCCACTCTCAAGATTAATGAGGCAATTTCCAAAGAAGATGTACAGACGGCCAACAGGCACATGAAAAGATGTTCAACATTGCTAAATATAAGAGAAATGCAAATCGAAACTATGAGGTATCACCTCACACTGGTCAGAATGGCTATCATCAAGAAGGCTACAAATAATAAATGCTGGAGAGGGTGTAGAGAAAAAGGAACCCTCCTACACTGTTGATGGGAATGTAAATTGGTATAGCCACTATGGAGAACAGTATGGAGTTTCCTTAAAAAGCTAAAAACACAGCTACCATATGATCCAGCAATCCCACTCCTGGGCATATATCTGGAGAAAACTCTAATTGTAAGAGATACATGCACCCTAATGTTCATTGCAGCACTGTTTACAATAGCCAGGACATGGAAGCAACCCAGATGTCCACTGACAGATGAATGGATAAAGAAGACGTGATATATATAGATATAGATATCTATATCTATATGTAGATATATAGATATCTATATCAATGGAATATTACTCAACCATTAAAAAGAATGAAATAATGCCATTTGCAGCAACATGGATGGACCTAGAGATTATCATATTAAGTGAAGTAAGCCAGACTGAGAAAGACAACTATCATATGATATCACTTATATGTGGAATCTAAAAAAAAATAAGATACAGGGACTTCCCTGGTGGCACAGTGGTTAAGAATCTGCCTGCCAATGCAGCAGACATGGGTTCGATCCCTGGTCCGGGAATATCCCACATGCTGCAGAGCAACTAAGCCCGTGCACCACAACTACTGAGCCCGCGTGCCACAACTACTGAAGCCCACATGCCTAGAACCTGTGCTCCTCAACAAGAGAAGCCACTGCAATGAGAAGCCCGTGCACCACAACGAAGAGTAGTCTGCGCACCACAGCGAAGAGTAGCCCCCGCTCGCCACAACTAGAGAAAGCCCGTGCACAGCAACGAAGACCCAAGGCAGCCAAAAATAAATAAATAAATAAATAAATAGAACGATACAAATGAACTTCTTTACAAAACAGAAACAGACTCACAGACATAGAAAAGAAACTTATGGCTACCAAAGGGGAAAGGTTGGGGGGAGGGATAAATTAGGAGGTTGGGATTAACATATACATACTACTATTGGATTGGCCAAAAAGTTCGTTCGGGGTTTTCTGTAAGATGTTACAGAAAACCCGAACGAACTTTTTGGCCAAACCAATATACATAAAATAGATAATCAACAAGAACCTATTGTATAGCACAGAGAACTATACTTCATATTTTGTAATAACCTATAAGGGAAAAGAATCTGAAAAAGAATATATATATATATATATATATATATATATATATATATATATATTTGAATCATTGTGCTGTACACTTGAAACGAACATGATATTGTAAATCAGCCATACTCCAATTTAAAAAAAAGATTAATGAAGTCCCCAAAAGGAAGGTTAGAGGGCTAATAGAAAGGATGGTTGCATGCTGGATAGCCACAAAAACGGATGTCAAGAAACACAGACCAAAATGATGCTCCAAAACAGAAGCACTATCGGCCCCTATAGGGAGCTTATTTGTTCTTCTTGCCTTTTTTTGGTTATGACTTTTATGTCCTTCCTTTCCATTTTATGATTCTTACAGTACAACATTCCTTGAACGGCAAGTAAAGAGAGATTTGAAAAGGATAAATGACTTGCTTGATGTCCCTGAGATAGTAAGTGGTACAGTCAGGTCCTGAATTTGTATCTTTTGATTTCAATTTCCATCCTCTTGTCTTTCCCATGAGTTGATGCAGGGCAAAGTGGAGAGTGATAAATGTCAAGAAAGGTACCAAAAAAATGGTATGGTTGTTCTGAAGGGGAATATTTCTACAGGTTTGGAGAAGTTTATAAGTCCACGGGATTGACAACAAATAGTTTTTCCTAACTGAAGGAAGAACTCATCTCTTCTCTCTTTTAAGCCAACCGACCTACCGGCACAAAATGGTCTATTGTTGCCAGGAAGGTTGCCATGGTGAACTGGAGAGTGGTTTCTTCAATATTTTCTCCCTGGATGAGACCTTCTCAGGATCTTAGGTCTATGTTTAGACTATGCCCCTCTCCTCAAAAGACCTATCCTATCATCTGAATGCACCAGACCTTAATTTTCTTGCATTTTAAAAAAGTATTTTCTGGAGGGAAACTATGTGTTTGTTGAAGAAAATTTGGATAATACATAAACCCCCACACACACCAAAAAAAATCCCCACTCAGAGCTCTACTGTTAATATTTTGGTGATTTTATTTTTTATATCTATGTGTGGGTGTATATATTTTTTGAAAATTGAAATTATATGATATAAATATGATATGAGATATAAATTGAGATTATATTAGTATGATATATGGTATACATTGGGATTATATGACATAAATTCTTTGCTCACATGACATAATCTTATGGGCATCCTTTCATGACATGAAATTGTTGGTGCTTGAATTCTTTTTTTTTTTTTTTTTTGTGGTACACGGACCTCTCACTGTTGTGGCCTCTCCCGTTGTGGAGCACAGGCTCCGGATGCGCAGGCCCAGCGGCCATGGCTCACGGGCCCAGCCACTCCGTGGCATGTGGGATCCTCCCGGACCAGGGCACGAACCCGTGTCCCCTGCATCGGCAGGCGGACTCTCAACCACTGCGCCACCAGGGAAGCCCCTTGAATTCTTAATTTAATTCAGTAAGCATTAATTGTGCACATATTTTGGGCTCTCTGCTGTGGATCAGAAATCTTCCCTGTCCTCAAGGAGCCACATCCTCCTCCACTTTTGGTCTATATGGGGAGGAGGAAAGGGAAGAAGCCAGGAATCTAAGAATCAAGACAGCAACCTTGTGCACCAAGACTTCAAACTGATAGCATCTTTAAAGCTATCAAGGAATTCAAAATCTTCCTTTCATAGTTTTTGGAAGTAGAGGCACATTACTTAGTTTTTGCATGGAACCACATCTAAATCAATACAGTTCTGCAGATATGCCACTGAAAATATATTTCTTTAAAGAATTCATTATTTGCCAGGGTCTCTCTAAGAGCATAAACAAGATCCAGTTCATAAGCCACATGGATATAACTTAATTATCACCTCTTTCCAGTCTTCCAGCCTCTGGAGGTTGCTCTGGACCATCTCTTACACCAACCCCACATCTATCTCCTTTCTCTTCCCTCCCCGCTCTCCTTCCTTTTATTATGTGGATCACTTAGCCCCTTTTCTAGAAAATAAGAATGCTTCCTCTTTAAGAGGAGGGAGGAAGGGAAAACCTGTAGGAATTCAGGATTCTCCTTAAATCGCAAGGGAGCACTGAGTGCTTGATCTTTAGAGCCCTTCCAGTATCTTGCCTCTCAGTCCCCTGAAGTGACTGGCACGGGGCACCTGGGAGAAGCTGGGGGAACACCTGCTGAATGGAATCTACCCTGAGGAATCCACCCAGACACAAGGCAGAGTCAGGGTCAGGAAGGCATGTTTCACACACAGGTCCCTGCTCAGGCTGGCAGGAGGGGCAGGAGGACACGGCAGTGATTGTCCCTGAGTTGTCCTTGACACCTTTTCACACTATCCCCCTCCCCTCCCCAGTGATGGCCTCCAAAGAAGGACCGGCATGACATTCCCCTGTCAAAGCATGAAAACTCTGTCATCTTGGGTAACCGGTCCCAGGATTACAAACTGATAGGAGGCAGGGGTCAGGGTAAGATTAGGACTTAAGTTCTTGTCCTCTCAGGCTAGTAGCTTGACCATGAGAAGCTGCTTCCTTTAGCCCTTTTAGCTCAGGGAAGTCAGATGTATGAAAGAGTTTCAGAGAAACTTAGATTTCTGCTGTCACTTTGCCAGAAAATTGGCTTATTATTTTGGGTCTGTCAGGACCTTGTTTGTTTCTCTCTTTGGTGGTTTCCTTGGCCTCCCTTCTGATTTTCTAGGTAAATCGTGATCTTGCTGCAGTTTATCCAGTTTCAGCTGTGGCTGGCGCTCATGCTCTATGGAGCGGGGCCTGGCATACCCTGCTACACGCTTGACTGGGGAAACCCCTGCAGAGGGCAGCAGTGTCGATCCCAGGATCTCACGGCGAGTGAGGCCACGGTCCTCGCTTTGCCAGGCTGCATAAGGAAAGGTGCATTAAGTCCCCAGCAGTTGTTGGGAGAATACGGGTTGCATTCTGGATTTAGATCATAGAACTCTTTGCAGACTGTTCTACCGTCTTGAAAGTCAGAAAAGAACCAGAATCAAATATGAGAAGCAAAATGACCAGAAGTCCGGGGATCTTGAATATTTATTTGTTCATCCCTAAATTCTTTCAAGAGACTTTAAGCGTTCAGGCTCCCGAGTTAAGTAGACCTACATTTGAAACCTGTTCTGCTACTAGTTAGCTGCCTGTACTTGGGCAAATGGCTTTACCTCTCAGAGCCCCAGGTTCTTTATGTGTAAAGTTGGGAAAATAACAGCAACCTTCTTGGGAGATTGTTAAGAGGATTAAGTGAAAATAAAAGAACGCATGTAGAGCACTAGTCCAGTGTCTGCTGTGTGGTCTCAGTGTGGGCTAGTAGTATTTTTCTTGTAAATACCATCCCAGAAGCCTGTGATGGTGGTAATAAGGGTAAATTGACACAGATCCTTCCCTGAGCTGGCTTATGATGGGCAGTCATGACACAGGACGTGACAGGAGCCAGGAGGGAACAGGGCAAAAGGGGCAGGTAACAAATGGAATCAAAGGTTCAAGAGGGGGATTCGATGGAGGCAGTTGTTCAAACATGGTGGGGCTCAAAAATGAAAGCTGAATACAACTGAGTAGCAGTGCTTTCCTCCAGAGCCTGAGCGCAGTCGGCAAAGGTGGAAAATAGGAGCAAAGGGATAAATTAAAAACAAAATAGGTGAGCAGACTTGTTATCAGGCTGACAGGAGGTAAACAGACTGGGCTAAATAAATAAGCAAGCAACACAGCGATGAAGACGACCCCACCGGCCGAAAACAGAGAGGCAGCCCATGCTGAGGCTAGAATCAGGCTTGAGATTTGAGATTACCAAAAGAAAATGTATGCAGACGTTCACAGATTTCTCTGATACTTTGTTTCCCTCCCACAACATTCAGAAATCCACCCTGGATTTATTCTCAGAAAGGATGCCAGAGAGCTCTCTTCCACTCCTTGCTGCCCCCTGGGAGATTTCACAGTAAAGTCCTTCGGATGGGATGAAGGGTTCAGAGGATGATCAGCAAAAGGCGCCGAATTCCAGGGACCCCGAATAGAGCACCCGCCGGCTGTGCGAACTCTGTCTAGACATGGAAATTGTCCTCCTAATCTCCTAATCTTGCTTTCTTTACATTCTCTGACAATGTGCCATCTCTGTAAACATTCTCACCACAAGAACGGAGCTGGAAACACATGTGCAATCAGCAGCCACAGCAGCTACAAAGAGAGTTATGAAATCTGCTCAAAATAGCCTGCTTGCCCCATAGGCATGCAAAGCAGCCAAACAGCCAGGGTGAACGTATATCGGGCGGCAGATTTCACTCTGCATTTCAAGAGGCTTCCAGTGACCTTCCACGCTTAGGCACAGAGGCACTCACTGCTGCTCAGAAACACCCAGGTGAGACCTGGGGCTGTGGACAAAGTCCCCTGGGCAGCTGTGAGTCCCTGGGGCTAAGCCCTCCTATCCTACCTACCCTGAAATTCCTCAGCCTTGGAGACATTTATTTGGGTTAAAACTTTGAGGTTAGGGACTTCCCTGGTGGCGCAGTGGTTGAGAATCCGCCTGCCAATGCAGGGGACACGTGTTCGATCCCTGGTTTGGGAAGATCCCACATGCCAGGGAGCAACCAAGTCCGTGCACCACAACTACTGAGTCTGTGTGCCTCAACTACTGAAGCCCTCACACCTAGACCCCGCGCTCTGCAACAATAGAAGCCACCACAATGAGAAGCCCGTGCACCGCAATGAAGAGTAGACCCCACTCTCTGCAACTAGAGAAGGCCCGTGCACAGCAATGAAGGCTCAACGCAGCTAAAAATAAATCAATCAAAAAAATTGAGGTTACATAACATTATCTGAGACAAGAAGATAAAAATCTGATTCCCACCCTTAGAATCAACTTAATGCATCAGCCGTCTAGTCCCCTTGCCGGGGTAGGTTGGTATTTTTGTACATTGGGTGAGTGGGAGTGGACAGGCCATTTGGCGGGGGGCTCAGAGTGTCAGGGAAGAGCAGCCTGCAGGCGCAGGTCCACTGTCTGCAGGGTTCTGGGTGAGAGGTGAGCCTTGCTGTGATCTGGGTGGTGCAGTCGTCGTCTGTCTGCTTTCACCTCCAGCCTCAACTGCTTGTGTGACCTTGGCCCAGTCACTTCAGACCTCTTGCTTCAGCCTTCTTTGCCAAAGTGGGAAGCTGCTCTTTACCCTGGCTTTCACTTAGCGAGGGGAAAGGAGTCAGATGGCTGTCCCTCCCCAGGTGTCCTGGGAGTTGGATCTCAAGCTACTCAAAGAAGGATCGCATGACTGAAAGCAATTGCAGAGGTCCTGGTGATAGTTTTGTTAAGACTGCTCTTTGTGGCTGAAGAGACAAGGTGAGGCGTCCCTGTTCTGGTGGGAAAGACCACTGGGTTAGACGTCAGGCAAACCCGGGCTCTGAGCCAGCGCTGTCAGGTCGCTTTGGTGAGTTTCTGAGCCTCTCGTGATTTCCCTCAGTGGAGCCAGACCGAGGCCTGTAGCCCAAGACAGGACACTGGCCAACTGCAGGGGCCAGGCTGAGACAACGGAATGCGCTGGGGGCAGCATGGAGGCTGTGACCAAGACACAAAGAGGCCAGCTTTCTCTTCTGTGGGAGCCCCAAGTGAACCCTCCTGCCCCTTTCCTGCCTCCTATCCACACCCGTGGCTGGCCTTCCCTTTTATGCACAGCCAGACTGTGTTTCTGTTTTGTCAAACTGACTCCTAGGTGTCTGCTGGGAGGAGAACACCCCTGGGAGTGGCATGAACTCATCTCTGGTTTTGGGGTGGAACTGGAGTTGCTTCTGCAGGTACATCATGGCTTGGCTTAGACCATCCATTCCTAAAGTGCTGTACTTCACACCCTTTGATGGGACGCACACAACCTTCCATCCACCCCAGGTGTGGACTGGATCAGCCCAGGCGAAGCATTTGAGGCAGTTGACCCTATTCATAGGTCAACCAGGGGACCCAATTGGCCAGTGCCTTGTAGTTGAGCCCATGCTTGTTTCCGAGGAGCCTCTTTGAACTTGATGACCTTCACTCTTTCCTTTGTGGCCATTTTAGGGCAAAGGGAAAATAAGGCCTGTCCTTCGATATTTGAGCCATGTCTTAAAATCAGAGCTGTCCCCTCTCTCCAGTCCTGCTCTGGGAGCCGTGGTTGTTGCCTAGGGGGGGCCCTGGGCTCGTGCCCGCCCTATCCTGCATGCTGACGTATCCCTTAGCATCCTGTATACTTTGGGAGCCTGGGGTGGGAACACCCTAACCCCTGCCCCTCCATCATGCTGGTACTTCAGGAAACCCATGCGAGACATGACCTGCCATTGTGGCTCCTTCCAGTGGGCTTTGACAATAAGGAAAGGTGTCTATTTGTGTAGGGATATCGCTGAAATGAGTATCTGAAACTCATATTTCCGGAAAGCTTGAAGGTTTTGACCTCCTCAGATGCTTTCTTCATGTTTCACACTGGGCAGCTTAGGCATGTAGAGCTGCTTCCCCCAATCTGGCTGTGAAGACTGGGCAGCTGCTCAGGCTGAAAATAGTAGCTGCTTCGAGTTTTAATCGCAGCACGAGAAGGGACTCACGTACACACACCCTGGTGTGCAAATGTGGGCTCAGAGGCAGTTCCGGGCATCAGGGCTGAGTTTGCAAGTGACTGCAAGGTAGAGCTGGAAGTGAACTCTGATGTGGGGCTGTCACTTCCTTCCTGCAAACAGCGGGTGAAAGGAGCCACCTGAGCCTCAGTGATCAAGCGTCCCTGTGCTTGCAGCCTGGGACCAGCTTTAGGAGGAAGAGGAAAAAGCGTGTATTATTTTTGTTTTCAGCAAAACCCTTAGTGTCCTACCTTTAGCTCCAAGTGCTAGTCTTTAAACTGTTTCAATCATTACAGGAAAAGGAAAACCTGAAAGCAGTCTGTTCACTAGGCTGGTGATGTTGACACAGAAAGGTGTGGGCTCTCCTCTCTGCCCATGGCGCCCATGGCCCCTCGCTCCCAGTTTTCCTCTCATTTCTCAACTGCTGTTTCCCAGGGCCCCGTCCTCTGCTCAGCCTGGGCATTAACCAGCGGCTGTTAAAACAGGACAACATATCTTCAGATATCTAAACTATGTACAGAGTGTTCCAAACGGTATCTGTAGTCTCTCCTCTCTCTGTCTTTCTCCCTTCCTGTTTTCTTTCCTTGAGAAAATATCCTCTACTAGAAAGGTCACTGTGCAATGCTCTAAGAAGATTATTGTTGATCTCTTTTCATTTTTCCCCATCATGTCTCTCAGCCAGGAGGCTTAGTGGACCAGTAGAAAGTGCTCAGACCTTGGAGAGAGATGGGCTTAGCATTCTTTGAATCCCAGGCATGCTATTTGCAACTGTAGAACCTTAGATAATTTGCCTTCAATAATTTTCTGGCCTCTAGAAACCGAGAATAATACCTACTTTGCAAAGGTTTCTGTGAGGGTTCAGTAGGACAGTCTATTCAAAACCCCAGGAAGCTATTAGCACCCAGTGAATGGTGATTGCGTTCATTGAGTATCACACAGTGTTTTCGAGACTCCCGATGAAAAGCAAACACTGTGGAGGTGCAGAGGAAGGACTGGCCCAGGCACAGCGCACACCAGCAGCACATTGTGCCCCACCAGTTTGACCTTGGGTCACTAGCAAAGTGTCCCCGCAGCAAGGTGCATGGGGGAGGGAGCTGAGATGTGGTGTGGTTCCTTTCTTAGGCCAATTTAAATCTGCTCCCAGACAGAACTGGGACTGCTAGAGTCTGCAGTTGGAGTGGAAGTTACTGAAACAATTTCTTTAATGTTTCTGCCAAGTGTTGTAAATAAAATAAATTTAACGAACTATTCAAAAGACATGACAAGCTCATTGTCCACTCTGTCTGCAGGGAGGATCAGCCAAATGTACAAAAAGAAGCAGATGGAGTCTCGTGGAAGAGAGAGACTGACCAGGAGCCTGGAGACCCAAGTTTAAGCCTTAGCAGATGGCCTCGGGTAGGTCATTTTCTTTCTCTGCACTTTAGTTCCCTTATCTGTAAGGTAAGGATTTTGATGAGAATGCTAGTTCTATAGGCCACATCTGTCTCACAATGTTATAATAAAAATCAACTGAAATCATGCAATTTAAAGCCTTCTGCAAAGTGCAAGCATGAGGCATGGTTGTCTTACTTTGCAGGAAGGTCTTGAATCCATTCAAATAGCCTTTTTTGGATGAACAGTTTTCGGGTGTTGATTTATGTGCTCTCCAAGGCTTGGAGGTGGGCATAGGAAGCAGGCTTTTGAAGGGGCAGAAGATGTAAGGCTGTGAGGACCAACTACTACATTAGGGGTAGGCTCAAGCTTCCTCTGGGCCTTGATAACTGAAATCCTTCCTGCTTTTGTCCTCTTCCCCCTCAAGCTTGCTCAAGGCTCTGAATTCCGTGTGAGCACAGGCTCTCCTCTCTGCTACCTTTCCCGCTCTTCTTCTCTTCCTCTTGAGCAAGGCACTGTGGCAGACAGTCAGTGCTCACTCTATGTCCTACGTCTTGTCTCGTTAGGTTGAGGCCAATGCCCTGTGAGCAGAAGTAACACAGGGGGCTTCCACAATGAGGTAATAAAGAGCCAGGATCTAATGGTAGGAATATAAATTGGTGTCGTTACTCTAGAAAACAGTGTGGACACTCTTTAAGAAATGAAAAATAGAACTACCATATGATCCAGCAATCCCACTGCTGGGTATATATCTGAAGGAAACGAAATCAGTATCTCAAAGAGATACCTGCCCTCCCATGTTCATTGCAGCATTACTGCCAATAACCAAGACATGGAAACAACTTAAGTGTTCATCAACAGACGAATGGATAAAGATGTGGTCTAGGGCCTCCCTGGTGGCGCAGTGGTTAAGAGTCCGCCTGCCGATGCAGGGGATACGGGTTCGTGCCCCGGTCTGGGAGGATCCCATATGCCGCGGAGCGGCTGGGCCCGTGAGCCATGGCCTCTGGGCCTGCGCATCCGGAGCCTGTGCTCCGCAACGGGAGAGGCCACAACAGTGAGAGGCCCACATACCGCAAAAAGAAAAAAAAAAAAAAAAAAAAAAAAAAAAAAAAAAGATGTGGTCTATATCTATATCTATAGTTACACAAAAGGTAATTATTTAAGATGATAGATATATTAATTAACCTGATTGTGGTCATCATTTCACATACAATTTTATCTGTCAATTATAACTTAATAAAACTGGAGGAAAAAAAAGAGCTAGGGTCTCCCTTCCATCATTCTCTACTTCCCCTGCCTTGTGTCGAGGGAGGGCACAGCTACAAGATGGGGGCGTGACTTGCACTGGGATTTATGTAACTGAGACATCAAGCCTTTATTGTGTTGACCCCTGGGACACGGGGGTTTAGTCTGGGATGGCGGCGTGGTTTGGCCCATCCTAACTAATACGGGGAACGTGCTCGCTGCTTCACTCTCTCACCACTCACCTGTTCCTCCATCCCGTGTAATCTTGTGTCCACTCTCACTGCTCAGCTCCTCTCAGAATTTACCAATGACCTCATCCGTAATCACCTAGCCACTGCTGAGTTGCCTCATGTGTTTGAAACTGTTCTTCCTCACTTAAATCTTCATGTCATTATTTTAAATGTAAAAAGTAATACATTCTTATTTTAAGGAAATCTCCCCTTACCTTCCTTAATTTCCTCTTTTCTGTTCTGCTTGCTTTTTCTCTTACTCTTCTAAAGGCAGATGTCCCCCCGTACACCCCCAAATCTACCTCTGGCCCTCTTCTCCTCGCCCCCCACCCCCTTCCACCCCTACACCTCCCTCATCGCCTTGATATTCTCATCCACACTCTAGCTATTTGCTTGAGATTGTGTTCCTAACCATCAACTCCAGGCCAATGTTTCCAGCCTCTCTTGACGTCTGCCTGGGGCTTCAGCCAACTTCAGGAGATGAAAAATGTCATTCCCTGCTGACATTTTTAACTCAAATTTTAAAAAATTAATAATAATTGCTGCTATTTACTGAGCTATCACCATTCCTAAGCACTGGGCTACGTCCTTCCTGTGTGTTATCCTGTTTCATACCCACGTGCTGATGAGTTAGGGTCAGTGCTATTACTATTACGTTGAAATTTCATGAGGTTAAGTAACCTGGCCAAGGTTAAGTAACCTTGCCAAGGTTATACTGCTAGAAAGTGGCAGATCTAGGACTCAAACTCCGAGCTGGTTGACTCCAGAGCTCTTAACTTGTACGCTGCTTGTAGCCGATACTCTCTGCATTGGCCATTGCTCTTAATTGTAAGCAACAGAAGCTGGCTGCGATGGAATTGAGCGGGAAAAAGTTTATTAAAATATTGGGTAGTTCACAGAATGATTGTGAGGTTGGAACACCAGGCTCAAAGTAAAGAAGTGGGATGCTCTAGTTCCCCTCTGAACTAATGGTTTTGGTGAGATGATGCCTTTACCCTGGCCAAAGAGAGAAAGCTTCCTGTCCCTTGCTTCCTGCACCACCAGCTCTCTCTATTCCAAGCCCATGTGGCTCTTTCTGATCGTGTATCCAGTTCCCAGGCTCCAGAAGCAAGGGGAGGTTGGGAAGCCAGCATCCAGCATATCTGTACCCTGTGATGGGAAGCTGTCCTCATTCCCACCCAAAACTCACAAAGTGGCAATTCTCCAGACTTGGAAAGGGAATTCAACGCGGACACAGCAGCACCTCACCATTCTGTTTCCTTATTGCCCTCATTTTACGTTCAAACATTTGAGCAAGTTGAATTTATTTGAGTTTATTGTCATTTTTATTTTTTTGAGCAAGTTGACTTTTAACTGGATTATTTTCAGAAGTTTTGAAATATTTGGTTCTCCCTTTGGCCCTTTTTTCTCTTTAGAAATTCCTTTCAAAGCGGTGACATATTAATTCCTGGCCTCTATAAACAGGGTGTATGGTAGGTAGAAAAATGCCCTCTCAAAGATGTCCACATCCTAATCGTTGGAATCTGGGAATTACCTTACATGGCCAAAGGGACTATGTAGATGTGATCAACTTAAGTGTCTTGAGATGGGAGAGTGTCCTGGATTATTTGGATGGGCCTGATGTATCGCAAGGTTCTTAGAAGGGAAGGAGGGAGGCATGTAAGTGGAAGTCAGAGACATGTGATGACTGAAGCAGAGGTTGGAGTGATGCTATTGCTGGCTGGGGCCATGAGCCGAGGGATGTGGGTGGCCTCTAGAGCTGGAAAAGGCCAGGAAATGGGTTCTTCCCTAGAGCCTCCAGAAGCAATGCAAGCCCTGCTGACCCCTTGCGTTTCACCCAGTAAAACCCATTTGGACTTCTGACCTACAGAACTATAAGATAATAAATTTGTGTTGTTTTAAAGCCACTAAATTTATAGTAACTTGTTACAGTAACATTAAGAAATTTATACAGGGTGCAAATTACAATGCTTATAAGGTCCAGAATATGCCACAAATGAGTAAAGTGGGCTGTATGTAAAAATGCAAAAACATTTTAATGAAATATGTGGTCCTTTCGGCCTATCTTTCATTTTTCCCGTTTTGATAGAGAGAGGCATGCAAAAATGTGTAATTTTCCTCCTAATTTTATCTGTAAGAAAAACAGCAGTAGAAGCATGATGATAAATGGCAACTTACACGTAACTTTACGGCAGGTGGAAAGGGGAGGGCGGTAGAGACTGTGGTGAACTGGACAGTGAGTGAGCTGCTGAATGTGGATCTGCTGAAGCCAATTGTTACCTCGTAGAGTTTGGATCTGATGTTCCCACCATTTCTAATTTAACTCGGACACAGTTTTTTGGGTTGTCTTACAAAACAACAATTTAAACAAACTCTATCTTCAGGCAGTGGCTTGCTGTCCTCCACAATCTCATTTCTCACCTGTTCTTGTCACCACCTTAGATATGTTTTCCAATGTATGTTTTTCTTTCCTTTGGTTTTGCAATCTTTTGTGCATAGAGTGGCAAATGTTCTGTACTTGTGTCCACCCTTGTTCTACTCCCGCATGACACACATGATTGCATCAGGAGAATGATGAGATCTCATCCGCTCTCTCTCTCTCTCTCTTTTTAAAAGCAATTTACAAAGCAAAAGCTGGAAGTCTTTGGAAAGTTAGGTTTTCAAAAGTGATGTACTGCCTAAGACATTCTCCACACAAGGACAATATTCAAGGAGCTCTACAAGCACTCGATCCATTAGTCAAACAAATATTTACTGAGCATCTCGGAGGAAGAGGCTGTGGTGGGTGCTGGGAGGACTACACACGATAGAAGACAGCAGCTCTGTGAGAACGTGCCCCTCCTACTGAGGGGACCGCACGTCTTAGGCAGCGACTGCTTGACCTGATACTTCTTGGGGGCCTGAGACACAATGTGAATCTCCATGTCAGCAAGGTATTTGCCCAGACAGCTGAGCAAATCTGGTGTTTACATCTCTTTTGGCATTCTTCTGGTTTGTGTTTACCCTGCAGGACTGGTAAACACTATGTGCAGGACTCTGAGGGACTGGAGCAAACTCCAGTTGTGGCCAAATCCCCACCTGCACCTGTGCACTGGCATCAACTCGACAGGTGAGCCCACCCTCTCTGTGGTTATGCGGACTGACCAGGTGGGCACTATACTTTCCTCGTGCCTTAGGTTCCCAAACTGGTGAAACTGTGCTGAGTGGAACAGCTTTGGACAGTGTCTGTATTTTCATTTCCAGTCTGTTCTGCTCAATTCCCATGGTGCCTGGATCCGTGCTACATGCATATGGACCTGAGGTTAATGTTAGAGGAAAATAATAATTGTTATTATAGGGAATATGCATTGAGTACTTTGTGTCAAACACTACGTTGAGTTACTTACATTGATTCTCTCATTTTCACAACTGCTTATGATAGTTATTATTTTTTATTTATTTATTTTTTTTGTGGTACGCGGGCCTCTCACTGTTGTGGCCTCTCCCGTTGCGGAGCACAGGCTCCGGATGCACAGGCTCAGCGGCCATGGCTCACGGGCCCAGCCGCTCCGCGGCATATGGGATCCTCCCAGACCGGGGCACGAACCCGTATCCCCTGCATCGGCAGGCGGACTCTTAACCACTGCGCCACCAGGGAGGCCCGATAGTTATTATTTTTATCCGCCATTTTACAAACAAGAAAAATGAGCTTCAAGTCACACTTCTGCTTAGTAGCAGAGTCAAGATTTGAACCCAGGAATCCGTTCATCTTGTACATACCATCTGGGTGAAAACTCTGTTTAATTAAAGCTTATGGCACTAGATTTCAAGGAATCCTAATATGGTTTTTGAAAACAAGCATGCCTTAATTTGTTCAATCAATATGGTCCTGAAAAATTGAATAGAAAAAGTATGTATAAGCATCCTGAGGGCATGGGACATGTCTTTGTAACATCTGCAGTATTCAGCACTGTGCCTTGCACAGATAAGACCTGAAATGAACATTTGTTAAATGAATAGGTGAATGAGTGAAACAATTGTAGAAGTCAATTTACTGAAGTAAATGTACTTGATAAGACCAGTGTTTGAAGTGATCTGCAGAGTTACTGAACAGAGTGTCTAGGTTGATCAGGTTTATTAAAGTTTCTAAACCCACTATAAGTAGGCATTAATGCATAGAAATAAGACTGGTGGGATGTTTCAAAAATGGACTTTCACTTTCTTCTTGTACTCTTCTGTATTGTTAAGTTTTAGAAACTGAGGATGCATTGGTCTTAGTCTGGGTCCCACTTGAAGAAGAGCCTCATGAAGAAGGACTTGGTGTAGTTGATATGGAACATGATCCCAGGCAGAGGGGTGAGGGAGCAAGGAGATAGAGAGGGGGAGGGGGAAAGCCCACGTTGGGGTGTTTAAGGGCTGTGGGGAGGTTCTCGCGGTGGGGGCTTGCTTGAAGGCCGGGAGATGGGAGCAGTAATCTCCTGCTTCGTAGTCCTTGTTGACAGGAACTTCCCCACCTTCCCAGACTCTACTTTCAAGGGCCCAATGAACCTCTGCAGATCAGAAAAGGCCCCAAGCCTGAAGGCAGAAAGAGGCGTGGCCCACACTTGAGGTGGGGCCCTGTGAGCACCAGGTGAGTCTGAGCTTCCAGAACTGCCCACCACAGCTGAGCTAAGATCAGAGGTGGGGGGCATGAAATGGGAGGCATCTGCCTCTGGTATGATTTTCAAACACCATAAAAAAAAAGATAAACAACAGAAGACATTTTCACGAAGCAAAAAATTGTTCTCTGATTTGAGTTCGCAAATCTGGACTTTCACAGATGAGGTTATTTTCACTAAGATCCTGATGTGCTTGGTGTTGTAGACCAGGTTCTTGGGAAGCAGACTCAAAAGCAGAGCTACGGTGCTGGAAGTGTACTGGGAACCACTCTGGGATCCACACCTGTAAGGGAAGTAGGACTGAGCACAGAGAGGAGCTGCAGCTGGCTGCAGCCACAGGAAGCCTTGAGCCAATTCCATACGGAGCTCTGAAGCTGGCATGGCCCTGCAGAGCTGTCCTGAGTTGGTCCCGGAGGCCAGGACTTTATACATGACCATCCTGTAGTCACTGGATGCTGGATGCATAGGGAGGGAACACACCCTTGAGTGAGGCAGCTGAAGGCACCTCCAGGAGAGGGCTTGGAGCTGAGGCTGGCCAACCGTGGTAATAGGGAACTGGGCGGTGCCACATAGTGAATGCTGCATGAGGCTGTTAGCAAACTTGCCTTTGAACGTCTGGACCCAATAGATAACATTGAAAAATTCAAACCCAGGAAAAAAAAAGCAAAACTGAATTCAACAACAACTCTCCCCCGTCAATGTGGCAGGCCAGACTGAAATGATACGAGAAACAGGACAAGTCTTATTTTCTCAGACGTCAAATGAAGACCTTTGGACTAGACCAGGAATTACAAACTGGTAGCCCACGTGTCAAATCTGACAGAAAAGTCTGTTTTATTTGCATGGCTAGTTTCTCAAATCCAGATTTCTGGCTTCTCTTGAAAATTTGGAGGACCTGGCACATTTGGGCCCATACTCTTCATGGCAAGTTCCAGCTAGAGTGAAGTAGCAGGTGCCCGCTTTAACCTCTGTCCCCTCCAGCCTACTTCAGCCATTTATGTCACCACCTGAGCTCTGTCACCATTTGAGTTTGTGAACTCCGATCTCTGAGGTTCTGCCCAGCTCTGATGAGCTGTGATTCTGTGTGAATCGTCTTGCATACTGCTGAAATGGGTATTTGAATTCCTAATAACATCATGACGTCTAGAAAGCTTTGACTTCCTAGTCAAATATGCACCTCTCCCTGGAGATTCTCTTTGGGCAAGTGAGGCCATTTCTTTGTAGTCTAGCTTTCTGGCTCTGTAAATGAGGATCACAGTGACCCTGATCTTGAACATGGGCGTGAAGCAAAATGCTTTTGATGGTTGTAGTAGGGGCTGTGTGGGATTTTCTAGCCACTAGAATATTTTTTAAGGCTTAGTGATTCCCAAATCTGGCTGAAATCTCAGAATTAACTAGGCTGTTTTTAAAACACAAATTCTCAGGTTCTTCCAGGCCCCTCTGATTCAGTAGATCTGGGTTCAGTAGATGGGTGCCAAGAATCTTTATTTTTAATTGGTTTCTCAAGTGATCTTGGTGTGCAACCAGAGTTAGGAAGCGTATTGGTTCCTCCTAATTGCTCCTTGTATTTTGTGCCTAGCTCATGCATTGTAAACGTTTGAGCTCCAAATGCACAGGGATCCTTTCTTAGTCATCTATAATTTTATCCATCTTCACCCTTAGTGCTAACACCTGGCACAGTGCCCTGCAAACCCTATGCGCTCAATGAATGTCTAGTGAATGAAGGATTGAATGAATAAGCGAACATTTTTGAATAGCATTCTTTTTAGGAGGTAAAGAGCACATACCTCCAAAGTCATATGTTGAAGATCATTTGATTTAGAGAATTTATTTTATAAATATGGTGTCAAGCTAGAGAGGCTAAGAGTCCTAGCTTTATCTTGGGAGGTTTTTGCCTTGGGGATGTTAAGAAATAAATGATTCCTTCTAAAGAGAACTTATGCTTTTCATCAAAAGATAGATGATTCACCCACCCAACGCAGTATATGTGAGTTATGTGTACAGTATTTCAAAAACAGAAAATTGACTCAATAGAAAAGGAAACTTTCTAAATTATGATGAAGTTTTGCCTTGAAATATAAACCTTGAAAGAATAAGACCAGGAAGTTCTTTCATGCTAGGAGATAGATGCAGTGATCAAATTCAATTTACTGGGCTATGGCTTATTTATCAGGTGCCCTGCTTCCAAAGAGTTCAAAAAGCCTATGTCTGCAGAGGGAAGGTGTGGCAATGCCTTCAGTTAGTTTGGGTTTTGAAAGAGGACAACCCAGAAAATTTTGGCTCGAAGAAAGTCTTGGAGTTGTGTGATTGTTTACACAGTCTGTCCTTCTTAGAGTCCCTTTGCCTTCCCTCCAATTTCTGGGGTTGGGGTCCTTCTGGAGGGGCCCACAGGCTTCGGAAAGACTGTGAATGATGTTGAGGTGGAGAATTTGATGAGCCTGAACTTGATTGGCCGTTCCTCTGTCTAGAATGCAGGACATTAGAAATAGTGTTTTCTCAAGCACTCAGGAGTCTATTTTAGGTCAATGTTAAATGAGTTACTTGGCACTATTAATGATTTCTATCTTGAACTCAATCAGAATATGTTTATAAAATATGTTCTTTGCATCACTGGCACCTGCACTTTGTGTTTTGTTTTCTTCTTCTTAAAAAATAAGATTATAATGCAATAAACTATTCAAATTAATGTTGTACAAACAAAGAAGCTAATGGTGCTGAAAGTAAACCAACCATTGGTGGCTTGGTGGTAGCACCATGCAATAGCTTAAAATGTTCACTGTCCTCTGTCTCCCCACCCCTATATGGCTCCTCCCCACTTCTCTGTCCCTACTGGTAACCACTAGTCTGTTCTCTATCTGTGAGTCTGCTTCTGTTTTGTTATTTTTCAATAGTTTTTATATTTTTTAGATTCCACATATAAGTGATATCATACAGAATTTGTCTTTCTCTGACTTACTTCACTTAGCATAATGCCCTCCAAGTCCATCCATTGTTGCTGCAAATGATAAAATTTCATGATTTTTTTCTGGCTGAGCAGTTTCCATTGTATACATACACCACGTCTTCTTTATCCATTCATCTGTTGATGGACACTTAGGTTGCTTCCATATCTTGGTGATTGTATATAATGCTGCTATAAACATTGGGGTGCATGTATCTTTTCGAATTAGTGTTTTTGTGGCGGGTTTTTTTGGATATATACCTGGGAGTGGAATTGCTGGATTATATGGTAGTTCTATTTTTAGTTTTTTGAGACACCTCCATACTATTTTCCACAGTGGCTGCACCAAGTTACATTCCCAGTAACAGTGCACAGGGGTTCCCTTTTCTCCACATCTTTGCCAAATTTTGTTATTTGTGTTCTTTTTGATGATTGCCATTCAAGAATTGGGGACATTTTATACTTTAAGCATTATTACGGTGATCAAAGAGTAATTTTCAGTAGGAAAGTAACAGTATAGCAAGTCCGACACCATGATGCTCAAAGGCTTTCAGCTTCCATTAAAAGCTTATCTTTGCCACTACTGTCTTGGTTATCACTGGGAGATACTTATTAAGGACTCACTTGTAAAATAAGCTAATCAGCTGTGATGGTTTTCCTCTGAACATGGCAGTCCATTTAGTTGGTAAAAAGAAAACGTTACAAGAAGAATGATATAATTTACACTAGAAGCTCACTTTCAACAGTTAACTGCCCAGGTAACATTTCAGAGAAATCAGGTAGAGGTATGCTATAGCACACACTAAAAATCACTCCAATTGCTCTTTCTCCAGCTGAGACATTCTCTGACCATTGAATTCAGCCTAGAATTCATACCTTCCTCTCTGAAAAATAACAAGTCACATTAAAACATACTGAGGGGGCTTCCCTGGTGGCGCAGTGGTTGGGAGTCCGCCTGCCGGTGCAGGGGACTCGGGTTCGTGCCCCGGTCTGGGAAGATCCTGCATGCCGCGGAGCGGCTGGGCCCGTGGGCCATGGCTGCTGAGCCTGCGCATCCGGAGCCTGTGCTCCGCAACGGGAGAGGCCACAGCGGTGGGGGGCCCACGTACCACAAAAAAAAAAAAAAAAAAAAAAAAAAAACCACATACTGAGGATTTTTTTTTTTAATTTTTATTTATTTATTTTTGGCTGTGTTTGGTCTTCGTTTCTGTGCGAGGGCTTTCTCTAGTTGCAGTGAGCGGGGGCCACTCTTCATCGCGGTGTGCGGGCCTCTCACTGTCGCGGCCTCTATTGTTGCGGAGCACAGGCTCAGTAGTTGTGGCTCACAGGCCTAGTTGCTCCGCGGCATGTGGGATCTTCCCAGACCAGGGCTCGAACCCGTGTCCCCTGCATTGGCAGGCAGATTCTAAACCACTGCGCCATCAGGGAAGCCCCTGATGATGTTTTGACTGGTGTCAAATAGAAGAATACCAAAGGAATTCCAAAAAGTGAAAGATGGGATGAGATAATCTCTTGGTTTTTTCAGGAGGTGTCTGTAAGACTCTATCATTTTACTTTGTATCCTAGGAATTTGCAAAATGGGATAAAATTGAGATATAACAAAGTAGCACTAATGGTAACAAAAAGACACTTTTCATTTGAATATTTGGACGTTTTATAATTCAAAGCAGGAGTTACCAGTCTTGGCGCTTCCCTGGCGGTCCAGTGGTTAAGACTCCACACTTCTACTGCAGGGGGCGTGGGTTGGATCCCTGGTTGGGGAACTAAGATCCCACATGCTGTGTGGTGCTGCCAAAAACTTTAAAAAAAAAAAGAGTTATAAGTCTTTCCATTTCAGTTTTTTTTTTTTGGTTTTGTTTATTTGTCTCTTTTGGGCTCAGATTTATTTTATTTATTTATTGTTTTGAATTTTTGAATTTTATTTTATTTAGTTTTTTATGCAGCAGGTTCTTATTAGTCATCCATTTTATACACATCAGTGTATACGTGTCAATCCCAATCTCCCAATTCATCCCACCCCCCACCCCCCACCGCCACTTTTCCCCTTAGTGTCCATACGTTTGTTCTTTACATCTGTGTCTCAATTTCTGCCTTGCACACTGGTTCATCTGTACCGTTTTTCTAGTTTCCACATATATGCGTTAATATACGATATTTGTTTTACTCTTTCAGACTTACTTCACTCTGTATGACAGTCTCTAGATGCATCCACGTCTCTACAAATGACCCAGTTTCATTCCTTTTTATGGCTCAGTAATATTCCATTGTATATATATATATACCATATCTTTTTGATCCATTCGTCTGTTGATGGGCATTTAGGTTGCTTCCATGACCTGGCTAGGCTATTGTAAATAGTGCTGCAGTGAACATTGCGGTGCATGTGTCTTTTTGAATAGTGGTTTTCTCTGGGTATATGCCCAGTAGTGGGATTGCTGGGACATATGGTAATTCTATTTTTAGTTCTTTTTTTTTTTTTTTGCGGTACGCGGGCCTCTCACTGTTGTGGCCTCTCCCGTTGCAGAGCACAGGCTCTGGACGCGCAGACTCAGTGGCCATGGCTCATGGGCCCAGCCGCTCCACGGCATGTGGGATCTTCCCGACTGGGGCACAGCCCGTGTCCCCTGCATCGGCAGGCGGACTCTCAACCACTGCGCCACCAGGGAAGCCCTATTTTTCGTTTTTTAAGGAACCTCCATACTGTTCTCCATAGTGGCTGTATCAATTTACATTCCCACCAACAATGCAAGAGGGTTCCCTTTTCTCCACACCCTCTCCAGCATTTGTTGTTTGTAGATTTTCTGATGCTGGCCATTATGACTGGTGTGAGATGATACCTCATTGTAGTTTTGATTTGCATTTCTCTAATAATTAGTGATGTTGAGCAGCTTTTCATGTGCTTCTTGGCTGTCTGTATGTCTTCTTTGGAGAAATGTCTATTTAGGTCTTCTGCCCATTTTTGGATTGGGTTGTTTTTTTAATATTGAGCTGCATGAGCTGTTTATATATTTTGGAGATTAATCCTTTGTCCGTTGATTTGTTTGCAAATATTTTCTCCCATTCTGAGGGTTGTCTTTTCGTCTTGTTTATGGTTTCCTTTGCTGTGCAAAAGCTTTGAAGTTTCATTATAGCCCATTTGTTTATTTTTGTTTTTATTTCCATTACTCTAGGAGGTGGATCAAAAAAGATCTTGCTGTGATTAATGTCAAAGTGTTCTTCCTATGTTTTCCTCTAAGAGTTTTATAGTGTCTGCTCTTACATTTAGGTCTCTAATCCATTATGAGTTTATTTTTGTGTATGGTGTTAGGGAGTGTTCTAATTTCACTCTTTAACATGAGGCTGTCCAGTTTTCCCAGCACCACTTACTGAAGAGACTGTCTTTTCTCCATTGTATATCCGTGCCTCCTTTGTCATAGATTAGTTGACCATAGGTACATGGGTTTATCTCTGGGCTTTCTATCCTGTTCCATTGATCTATATTTCTGTTTTTGTGCCAGTACCATATTGTCTTGATTACTGTAGCTTTGTAGTATCATCTGAAGTCAGGGAGTCTGATTCTTCCAGCTACATTTTTTTCCCCTGAAGACTGCTTTGGCTATTTGGGGTCTTTTGTGTCTCCATATGTTCTGTAAAAAATGCCATTGGTAATTTGATAGGGATTGCATTGAATCTGTAGATTGCTTTGGGTAGTATAGTCAGTTTCACAATATTAATTCTTCCAATCCAAGAACATGGTATATCTCTCCATCTGTTTGTATCATCTTTAACTTCTTTCATCAGGGTCTTATAGTTTTCTAAATACAGGTCTTTTGTCTCCCTAGATAGGTTTATTCCTAGGTATTTTATTCTTTTTGTTGCAGTGGTAAATGGGAGTACTTCCTTAATTTCTCTTTCAGATTTTTCATCATCTGTGTATAGGAATGCAAGAGATTTCTGTGCATTAATTTTGTATCCTTCAACTTAACCAAAATAGCTCTAGTAGGTTTTTTTTTTTGATTAGCTCTCGTAGTTTTCTGGTGGCATCTTTAGGATTCTCTATGTATAGTATCATGTCATCTGCAAACAGTGACAGCTTTACTTCTTTTCCAGTTTGGATTCCTTTTATTGCTTTTTCTTCTCCGATTACCGTGGCTAGAGCTTCCAAAACTATGTTGAATAATAGTGACAAGAATGGACATCCTTGTCTTGTTCTTGATCTTGGAGGAAATGCTTTCAGTTTTTCACCATTGAGAATGATGTTTGCTGTGGGTTTGTCATATATGGCCTTTATTATGTTGAGGTATGTACCCTCTATGCCCACTTTCTGGAGAGTTTTTATCATAAATGGGTGTTGAATTTTGTTGAAAGCTTTTTCTGCATCTGTTGAGATGATCATATGGTTTTTATTCTTCAGTTTGTTAATATGGTGTATCACATTGATTGATTTGCATATATTGAAGAATCCTTGCATCCCTGGGATAAATCCCACTTGATCAAAGTGTATAATCTTTTTAATGTGTTGTTGGGTTCTGTTTGCTAGTATTTTGTTGAGGATTTTTGCATCCATATTCATCAGTGATATTGGTCTGTAATTTTCTTTTCTTGTAGTATCTTTGGTTTTGGTATCAGGGTGATGGTGGCCTCATAGAATGAGTTTCGGAGTGTTCCTTCCTCTGCAAATTTTTGGAAGAGTTTGAGAAGGATAGGTGTTAGCTCTTCTCTAAATGTTTGATAGACTTCACCTGTGAAGCCATCTGGTCCTGGACTTTTGTTTGTTGGAAGATTTTTAATCACAGTTTCAACTTCATTACCTGTGATTGGGCTGTTCATATTTTCTATTTCTTCCTGGTTCAGTCTTGGAAGGTTATACCTTTCTAAGAATTTGTCCATTTCTTCCAGGTTGTCCATTTTATTATTCATAGAGTTGCTTGTAGTAGTCTCTTAGGATGGTTTGTATTTCTGCGGTGTCTGTTGTAACGTCTCCTTTTACATTTCTGATTTTATTAATTTGAGTCCTCTCCCTCTTTTACTTGATGAGTCTGGCTAATGGTTAATCAATTTTGTTTGTCTTCTCAAAGAACCAGCTTTTAGTTTTATTGATCTTTGCTATTGTTTCCTTTGTTTCTATTTCATTTATTTCTGCCCTGGTCTTGATGATTTCTTTCCTTCTGGTAACTTTGGGTTTTGTTTGTTCTTCTTTCTCTAGTTCTCTTAGGTGTCAGGTTAGATTGTTTATTTGAGATTTTTCTTGTTTCTTGAGGTAGGCTTGTATTGCTATAAAATTCCTTCTTAGAAGTGCTTTTGCTGCATCCCATAGGTTTTGGGTCGTTGTTGTTTCATTGTTATTTGTCTCTAGGTATTGTTTGATTTCTTCAGTGATCTCTTGGTTATTTAGTAACATATTGTTTAACCTCCATGTTTTGTGTTTTTTACTTTTTTTCCCCTGTAATTGATTTCTAACCTCATAGCATTGTGGTCAGAAAAGATGCTTGATATGATTTCAATTTTCTTAAATTTACTGAGGCTTGATTTGTGACCCAAGTTGTGATCTACCCTGGAGAATGCTCCATGTGCACTTGAGAAGAAAGTGTAATCTGCTGTTTTTGGATGGAATGTCCTATAAATATCAATTAAATCTCTCTGGTCTATTGTGTCATTTAAAGCTGTGTTTCCTTATTAATTTTCTCTTTAGATGATCTGTCCATTGGTGTAAGTGAGGTGTTAAAGTCCCCCACTATTATTGTGTCACTGTCGATTTCCTATTTTATAGCTGTTAGCAGTTGCCTTATGTATTGAGGTGCTTCTGTGTTGGGTGCATGTATGTTTATAATTGTTATATCTTCTTCTTGGATTGATCCCCTGATCATTATGTAGTGTCCTTCCTTGTCTCTTGTAACATTCTTTATTTTAAAGTCTATTTTATCTGATATGAGAATTGCTACTCCAGCTTTCTTTTGATTTCCATTTGCATGGAATATTTTTCTCCATCCCCTCACTTTCAGTCTGTTTGTGTCCCTAGGTCTGAAGTGGGTCTCTTGTAGACAGCATATATATGGGTCTTGTTTTTGTATCCATTCAGCCAGTCTGTGTCTTTTGGTTGGAGCATTTAATCCATTCACATTTAAGGTAATTATTGATATGTATGTTCCTTTTACCATTTTCTTAATTGTTTTGGGTTTCTTTTTGTAGGTCCTTTTCTTCTCTTGTGTTTCCCACTTAGAGAAGTTCCTTTAGCATTTGTTGTAGAGCTGATTTGGTGGTGCTGAATTTTCTTAGCTTTTGCTCGTCTGTAAAGCTTTTGATTTCTCCATCGAATCTGAATGAGATCCTTGCTGGGTAGAGTAATCTTGGTTGTAGATTCTTCCCTTTCATCACTTTAAGTATGTCATGCCACTCCCTTCTGGCTTGTAGAGTTTCTGCTGAGAAATCAGCTGTTAACCTTATGGGAGTTCTCTTGTATATTATTTGTCATTTTTCCCTTGCTGCATTCAATAATTTTTCTTTGTCTTTAATTCTTGTCAATTTGATTACTATGTGTCTCAGCATGTTTCTTCTTGGGTTTATCCTGTATGGGACTCTCTGCCCTTCCTGGACTTTGGTGGCTATTTCGTTTCCCGTGTTAGGGAATTTTTTGACTATAATCTCTTCAAATATTTTATCGGGTCCTTTCTCTCTCTCTTCTCCTTCTGGGACCCCTATAATGCGAATGTTGGTGCATTTAATGTTGATCCAGAGGTCTCTTAGGCTGTCTTCATTTTTTTTCATTCTTTTTTCTTGATTCTGTTCTGCAACAGTGAATTCCACTATTTTGCCTTCCAGGTCACTTATCCGTTCTTCTCCCTCAGTTATTCTGCTATTGATTCCTTCTAGTGTATTTTTCGTTTCAGTTATTGTATTGTTCATCTCTGTTTGTTTGTTCTTTAATTCTTCTAGGTCTTTGTTACACATTTCTTGCATCTTCTCGATCTTTGCCTCCATTCTTTTTCCA
This sequence comes from Mesoplodon densirostris, assembly GCF_025265405.1. Classification (NCBI taxonomy): domain Eukaryota; kingdom Metazoa; phylum Chordata; class Mammalia; order Artiodactyla; family Ziphiidae; genus Mesoplodon; species Mesoplodon densirostris. The sequence continues at coordinate 66,299,644 of NC_082664.1, forward strand.
AGGTCCTGGATCATCTTCACTATCATTAATCTGAATTCTTTTTCTGGAAGCTTGCCTATCTCCACTTCATTTAGTTATGAGTCTGGGGTTTTATCTTTTTTTTTTTTTTTTTTTTTTTTTTTTTTTTTTTTTTTGCGGTACGCGGGCTTCTCACTGTTGTGGCCTCTCCCGTTGTGGAGCACAGGCTCCGGATGCGCAGGCTCAGCGGCCATGGCTCACGGGCCCAGCTGCTCCGCAGCATGTGGGATCTTCCCGGACCGGGGCAGGAACCCGTGTCCCCTGCATCGGCAGGCGGACTCTCAACCACTGTGCCACCAGGGAAGCCCTGGGGTTTTATCTTGTTCCTCATCTGGTACATAGTCTTCTACCTTTTCATCTTGTCTATCTTTCTGTGAATGTGGTTTTTGTTGCACAGGCTGCAGGATTGTAGTTCTTCTTTTTCTGCTGTCTGCCCTCTGGTGGATGAGGCTATCTAAGAGACTTGTGCAGGTTTCCTGATGGGAGGGACTGGTGGTGGGTAGAGCTGGGTGTTGCTCTGGTGGGCTGAGCTCAGTAAAACTTTAATCCCCTTGTTTGCTGTTGGGGGGTGCTGAGTTCCCTCCCTGTTGGTTGTTTGGCCTGAGGCGACCCAACACTGGAGCCTACCCGGGCTCTTTGGTGGGGCTAATGGTGGACCCTGGGAGGGCTCATGCCATGGAGTACTTCCCAGAGCTTCTGCTGCCAGTGTCCTTGTCCTCATGGTGATCCATAGCCACCACCTGCCTCTGCAGGAGACCCTCCAACACTAGCACTTAGGTCTGGCTCAGTCTCCTATGGGGTCACTGCTCCTTCCCCTGGGTCCCGATGTGCACACTACTTTGTGTGTTCCCTCCAAGATTTGAGTCTCTGTTTCCCCTAGTCCTGTTAAATTCCTGCAATCAAATCCTGCTAGAGTTCAAAGTCTGATTCTCTAGGAATTCCTTCTCCTGTTGCCAGACCCCCAGGTTGGGAAGCCTTATGTGGGGCTCAGAACCTTCACTCCAGTAGGTGAACTCCTGTGGTATAAGTGTTCTCCAGTTCGTGAGTCACCCACCCAGCGGTTACGGGATTTGATTCTATTGTGATTGCGCCCCTCCTACCGTCTCACTGTGGCTTCTCCTTTGTCTTTGATGTGGGGTATCTTTTTTGGTGAGTTCCAGTGTCTTCCTGTCAATGACTCTTCAGCAGTTATTTGTGATTCCGGTGTTCTCACAAGAGGGAGTGAGAGCACATCCTTCTTCTCCACCATCTTGAACCAATCTCCTCCATTTCAGTTTTTGAAGGAATAAATATTGTATAGCTGTTAACCAAGGATAAGACACTAATTGGCCTGACTAGTCATCTTTCATTTCATTCTTTAGCCACATTTATTGGACATAAAAATGTGCTGAGCACTTTGGGAAATTAAGAAAGGAAGATGAAGGTCTTATCCCGGAGTATAAGTGAATGGAGTTGTCTCTGGGCTTCTGTTACAGACTTTGGCCTGTCTTAGGCTCCTGGATCATAAGTTACTTGGAAAGATTGTCTCCCATCTCCACCAGCACTTACCCTGTGCTCTGTAGAATGCCACTTTCCCCAGGAAAGTCAAGCTATCCATTCTTTCTTCATTGTGTGGTAGCAGCAGATATGTTTCTCCCCATTTTGGTGATCACAAAAGTGAAACTAATTAAATTGTAAAGGTCACTTCAGATAAATTCATCTGACTCTGAAATTTTAAGATTTCGCTGCAGGAAGGAAAAGGGTTATAAATGTCAGGTGCAAGGTGTGTCCTATATTATATTCTCTCTTGTCATAAGCTGTGCTTCCTGCGATAGTGTTGAGAACGTGCAGGGTGGTGTTTCTGTGCAGGTAGGAAAAAGAGAAATGTTAAAGAAATTGGTGAGAACGCACATCTCTCCTGCAACAAGAGAGAATCCCCTGACTTATCAAAGTATGTTCTAAAAAGTCATGTATGTGCTATCTTGAAGGCTGTAGTAAAAGAAAAAAAGTCAGTCCCTTCAGACAATAGACATATTTGGTGGTAATTTTATAACTGAGAAAACAAGCATAAACTTTTAAGGAATGATAAGCTCTCCCAGTGGAAATCTCTTCCCCTTCCCAACATGGCACACAATTGCCTGTAGGCTTTTTGAGTCAAAGAAGCCACCTGCATCTCTTACCCAGTGAACCTTCAGGAATATTTTCAGTACTTCTGCTAATTTATGTCTGTGTGATTCAGGTCTTTATTGGAAAATTGTGCAGTATCAGGATCAATACCCAGGGACTCTGGAAAGCTAGCTAGTGTACACTCAGAGACTCCTCTGGCGGATGAATGTGCAATTTGAAGGGAATGCACACCCCTCTGTCAATTAGGTTTTTAGGTTCATGAAAACAATGAAATCAGCCAGGTATTTAGCAAGGGGGCATATGAGACAATAAAATCTCTCATAATGAATTTAGCACAATTCACTTGGAAAGCAAAAGGTAGAGGCCAAGAGAAAGAGTGAATGGTTGTAAAGCTCAGACCACTCCAAGGAATGATAAATGGACTTATTGACTATGTTTCAGAACAGCTACCTAGAATAGTTCCTTCCAACTGAACCATAACCAACTTCTTCAAAAATAATTGCAGGAGCATTTGGATGTAAAAGAAAAAAAACCTCTCACATATATATTTACATTCTTTTTTTCAGGACATCTTTTGGTCTCTTCACTTACCTCTGGCTCATCTTGTTCTCTGAGAAAGGCTGTGTTTATCTCCAACTGGAAGAGAGGGCGAGGGAGGACTTGGAAAATGTTTTTTCCTTCCTTACACTTGAAACTGCTGTGCCTCTGAGACACTTGCAGGATAGAAGAAAATCCTTTGTATAAACTCGTAGACTAGTCACTGCCTCACCTGCCTCTGACAGGCTCCCTTTTACCCTCAGCCAATCGCTTCCCACCACCCTACTTGCACTGGCAGTAGGTCCTAAAGTGTTGCTTTGGCCTGACCCTTGTAGTAGAGTCCGTTTTGTTGAGTGGCTATAAAATGGAAGTGGAGTAATGCTGGAAGGGCCCCCAGGGAAAGTTGAGATTACTATAAGACGTCTGCTCAGGAGCCCTAACTCTTGCTTTCTGTTGTTTCCAGTTTCTCTTTGCAGCACAAAAGCAGTTTTGAGTTTAGAGAGTCTTGAGGTATTTTTTACTTCTAAGAGTTATATTAGTACAGGTTACCAGGTTAGAGGCTTAAGGTCACCATTGTAGCACTACGAATGGATAGAGTCAGAGTATGTGATCACCTGTGCTTCCAGGCAGATCCAAACAGAAGTTGGGGAGGCGCTATCAGGTTGACCAGCCATGGCGGTAAACAGTGTAGATGGGGCTGGTACACATTCTCTTGAGCCCAAAAGGCTGAGCAGAAGCTGATAAGATGCTCTTTCCTTTATGGAAGGGAATACTAAGACTAGAGGTGGGCCAGAGAATTGCAAACAGTATGCAGGGAATTGCAGTGCTAAAAATAGGCCAAGTTCCCTATGCTGTGTACGAAAGCAGCACATCCAGTATTGATGTAGCTGCTTTGTGCTTTGTGTCAGTCCATCACCATCTTGAAAAGCGCTGTTTGGGAGCTAGTGAAATCTGGCTAAGTTTAAGCAATAGGTATCAGAGGTTTTGCCCCAGTGGTGTGCTTGAGCTAACTTGCATGTGCTTGGGGAGAGTCAATTTTGTGTGTGTCTTCCAACTCTGTGTTTGGTCATAAGCTGGTAGCATGAAATGGGCCTGACACCAGGGAGTACTGACACCATGGAAACTGGCAAAGTCTACAAATCAGTGCTAGTTGTCCAACATGTACCAGTGCACCACTGTCTTGAGCCCTTCCATTTGGAATGAATGGACTAGTTTGGACTGAGGAATTCACTTTTGCCTGAGTAGAACTGCCTTTTGTCTCAAGATCCTTGCCACTAACCTCTACTTCTAATGCTACTCCTGTTCTGCTTGCCTCTCGTCAAAACTCTCTCTGCCCTCTTGATTCCTCTAGCACTTTCTTTCTGCAGCACTCTTTGGACATTTGCACCCTTGACCCTCTTTGAGTTTGTTGTTGTTGCTGTTTTACTGTATTCCCTGTTTCTTCACCTAGAATGTGAGGGTGGGGAGAGTGTGTACTGTTTAGGGGCACCAGCAGTGGTGGCAAAAGCACAGACAGGAGTGGTTCAGCAGGGAGCTTATACAGAGAGGGAAGTGACTTGAAAGGCATATTAAAATAATTTAAAGTCCGGGGGTAACACCCATTCAATAAATGACATGAGGGGAGGATTTTGAGGGTCTCATTCTGAAGATATTCCTTCCTTCTGAGGCTCAGTTAATGCTTTTTTTCAGTCATCACTATTGGTTCCCAGTCAAAACTATTCAAAGAGTAGCCTTCTCTATGGATAGGAGAGGAGACTGTGCAAGAAGTAAATGGGAGCAGGAAGCTATCAGTACGCACTTCTGCACGTGCCAGGAGGGCCTTCAGGAGAGTTCTGTAATGGAAAGGAGGAGGGAGGAGTAGCCAACTCTCACAGCTCCTGCTGTTTACCTGCCGTGGGTCTGTTAGCAGGATGCTTTCCCCTTAGCTTCTTATACGCCGCTCTCCTCTCTGTCCCACTCCTGCAGGCATTTGGGGCCTTTCTCCCTGGTGCCCAGAGTCCTGGTCGGTTCTAGCTCCCCATTGCCTGTTTCCAGATTTTACGGTCTTCTTTCCCAGGAGGCCTTCTACTGGAGAGATCCCAGATAAGGGTGACCCTTCAGAGAGGATCATACATCTAGTTTACAGAAGCAATTTCAGAGTGGGCCCTGGGCCCTTGAACCCTGATGGGGGAGGTCCAGGCGAGTATGAGATGGGCAGCAGGCCCTTTGAGTTACACTAACAGACTGTGGCAGAGTCTGGCTTTTCTGGTGAATGTGGGCCGTTGGGGAGGTGGGTTTTCTCAGACTGTGTGAGCATGACTGTGTAGGTGGGTGTGGGGTGGAGGCGAGGGGAATACGGGTTCAGTGGCCACCCTGGGATGGCCAGTCTTTGCTCACTACAAGCACTAGAAAAGTTTGCTGCCTTTGTTCTGCTTCCTGGTCATACTGCCTGGATTCACCAGGGATGCACTAATTCCACTGACATGTCAGACTCGGAAGACAAGAAGATGTGTGAGGGCAAGAGTAATAATAAAAAGGTGAGGATAAAGGAGCAGGTTTATTTTAAACACATTTTTGTTTTGTCTACCTGGAACATATATCCTTGTCCTACACATGTGGTATTGGGAATTTTCAAGCACATCACTGTCTGCTGTGCAATGTAAATGCCTTTCTACATCACCATGTCGACATGTCAGTAAATTACATCGCTCACCAATGCTCTTCTGCGAGTGGAACTGTGCTTTGAAAATACTCAGAAGAGGATGAGAAGGATAGTTGACATGTGGGTTATAAACAAAGACATTTTCATTTTTTATTAATATCAAATCAGCTTCCCCCACGTCCCTTAAGCAGACGCTGAACAAATAGTAAAAGCATATTGGTGGAAGGGGTGCTGAACTCTTAGCCTATTCAGGGGACCCACATGTTTTGAACTGACCTTGTCAGTGAATCAAGGAAGGAATGAATGAATGGTGCCTTGGAATAAATATCACTAGTGTCAGCTATTCTAGCACCAGACCTAGAAGAGAAAAATCCCTGGGCTTTGAGTTAAAGAGGTAAAATTGTGTGCGTGTGTGTGTGTGTGTGTGTGTGTGTGTGTGTGTAATAGACCTAAATAGTGGCTCCTCTCTTTAAAAAAAACCTTGGAAACTCTGCTTAATTTTGATTTAGTTTAGTCCTTTACATCTAGCTGGGTTCATACCACCGACATACTTTTAAGTGCCATGAAATCAAGATTTGGAGGAGCCTAATTCTCCACAAACACAAATTCTCTACTCGTATTTTCCTTTTGTCTTTGGGTGAAAGCAAATGCTATTTCAGGGGATCACAGTCCTAGGAAAACGATTAAGGCTTGTTTTCTCTTTATCCGGGCCTCTGGCTTTTAAACACTGTTAAAGCATGTCCGGAAGCGTAGGGTATGATCAACACAGGAGTTTTTGACATCAGGACTTCCAGTCCTGTTCCTGCATGCTCCCCATAATTGGACAGCAAACAATGCTCCTTTTCTTCCTTTTGACCGTCTGTACTGCTGTGGAAATCTGTGTAAAATTAGGACGATTGCTGTGATTGTATACTTGAAATTCCCGAACTCAGCAGTGATGAGGAAAGGGTGGCAAGCTCGTTGTGGTTTTTATGAAATCAAGTAAAACCTGAGAGAGACAGTGGCCGGCTTTAGTGGTTGGTATCAATACCAGGTACAATACAGTTAAATTTTTGAGAAAACAATTTCTCCCATATTGACACATTTAAAGTATCTGTTTTACCTGCATTTGTTGGAAAGGGGCACATCAGTGCCCTTTGGGCTTCATCACTTGTGGTGTTGTCACCAGGCAGCCCACTTCTATGAGAAGAGGGTACAGGCAAAAGACGCTAACTGTAGTTTGAATGGCTACCTCTCCCTGCCCTAAACCTAAAGCTCTGTCCACAATCAGATATGACATTTGCGGGGCTCATTGCAAAATGAAAATACAGGATCCCTTGTTAAAAATTTTATTAACAATTTCAAGGCAGTGACAGCAAAGCAGTAAATCCAGCATGGGACCCTTCTAAGCAAGGGGCGCTATGTGACTCACAGGTCACTGGCCTGCGAAGCCAGATCTCGCTCTGATCTTCCTAAATAAGAAGATGAGATAAGAAGGAAGTACCTGAGTTTTTGATGATGGCCATTCTGACCGGTGTGAGATGATATCTCATTGTAGTTTTGATTTGCATTTCTCTTAATGATTAATGATGTTGAGCATTCTTTCATGTGTAGAAACAATAAATGTTGGAGAGGGTGTGGAGAAAAGGGAACCCTCTTGCACTGTTGGTGGGAACGTAAATTGATACAGCCACTATGGAGAACAGTATGGAGATTCCTTAAAAAACTAAAAATAGAATTACCATATGACCTAGCAATCCCACTACTGGGCATATACCCTGAGAAAACCATAATTGTAAGAGTCATGTACCAAAATGTTCATTGCAGCTCTATTTACAATAGCCAGGACATGGAAGCAACCTAAGTGTCCATCAACAGATGAATGGATAAAGAAGATGTGGCACCTATATACAATGGAATATTACTCAGCCATAGAAAGGACCGAAGCTGAGTTATTTGTAGTGAGGTGGATGGACGTAGAGTCTGTCATATAGAGTGAAGTAAGTCAGAAAGAGAAAAACAAATACTGTATGCTAACACATGTATATGGACTCTAAGAAAAAAAAAATTGTCATGAAGAACCTAGGGGCAAGACGGGAATAAAGACACAGACCTACTAGAGAATGGACTTGAGGATATGGGGAGGGGGAAGGGTAAGCTGTGACAAAGCGAGAGAGTGGCATGGACATATATATACTACCAAACGTAAAATAGGTAGCTAGTGGGAAGCATCCGCATAGCACGGGGAGATCAGCTCTGTGGTTTGTGACCACCTAGAGGTGTGGGAGGGAGGGAGACACCAGAGGGAAGAGATATGGGAACATATGTATATGTATAGCTGATTCACTTTGTTATAAAGCAGAAACTAACACACCATTGTAAAGCAATTATACTCCAGTAAAGATGTTAAAAAAAAAAAAAAAAGAAGGAAGTACCCAAATCCTCCTGGGCACAATTTACAGTGTGTGCCGTCTGGGGAAGAGCACAGGGATGAGGTGATGTTTCACCGAGGGCCCAGGGATCCGTCCTTCCTGCCCTTGGTGGACAGGAGACAGAGAAGCCTGGAGTGAGTGGCTGGGGTGACTTTCAAGTCCCTTCTCATCTTGAGAGTCTGTAACTTTGAAGCCCTTGTCCCGAGGGGACTCTAATTCGAAGGTGCTGTACTGTTCTTCGTGACTCTTCACGAAGAGTCATCTTGCAGCTTTACCTGATGACCCAGGGCTGGTGCTATGTCATCTCTGAGCTTCGGTTTCCTTGTTTGTATAACATTTGTTTGTATACACTTACCTCACGGAGTGGTTGTGAGGGTTAAATTCCACGGTGGGTGGGGGGTGCTCAGTAAGGTTCCAGGCACATGGTCAGCTCTCGGTAACTGCGATGATGATCACGGTGATTCGGGTAAGCCTTGCTTTTGGCAAAATGTGTGTGTGAGAGAGAAAGCCCCCCTCTGTGTACTGCTCACTACGCACTTAGGCCCCGGGTGACAACTTGGTTGAAGGGTTATGCTATCCCAGCGGGCTTCTTCTGACTCCTTTTTTCCCAGCTTCCTTCAGCTTAACTTCTTTCAAATGTAGACTCTTTTGAATATGATGAAAGTCCACGCGCTAACAAAAGCGCTGCTGGCAGCAAGGTCACCCAAGGAGAGGCAGTCTTGTCCTCTGGGCGCGCAGCACAACATGCATTTATTCAGAAACTCTGAAAGCTGGCCCGCTGTGCTGAGCCCCAGTGGCTGTTGCCTCTTGCAGCCTCTTTCCAAGCCAGGCAGAGGGAGGCTCTTCCTCTCTGGACTCAGCTTGGAGGGGTCATCAAGGTCCATTTGCTGGTGGTGTTGGTGGTGATAGACCCCTTCGCAGATCCTGTAGGTGGTCCCAGAAGTGGGGAGGCACTAGCTCGCTCTTTCTAGGGGAGCGTGAGGCACTTGTCAGTGTTACTCCCTCCTCTTCCCCACAGGATGGGGTGGGCATGCACAGGCTGGCCTGAGTGAAGGTCAGTGCAGCATTTTAGGGCAGTGGGCCCGCTCTGTCTGAAACCTTGCCCGTATCCACACTTGTTCCCTCGGACTGACAGAACCTCTTAGATCTGGCAGGCCTCCTCCTGTTGCACCCCTTCAACTTCCACTGCACGTGAAAGCCTAACTCAACCCCTACCCTGGTGCTCTTTGCAGGAGCTGACTTCTCTGCCACCAAAGTGTTCAGGATGCAGTCCTCCTCTCCGGGGTAGAGGGCTTTATTTCAGCAAATGGAGTGTGTTTTTCATGATCTGCACCTTTGCTTTAGTCTTGGAGCAGATGGCCGAGTATAGCCTTCTGGGTTCCCAGCATTACGTAGGGTTGCTGTTATTTATTCTTGGAAGGTGGAAACGATTATCTCATTGTTTTGGCCGATGAAGAAACTGAGGCTGTTTCAGGATGGTGCCCAACTGCACGTAGCTGGTACATGGCAGCACCAGCATTTATATCCAATTCTGATTCATGTTTCTCTCAGCAACCGTTTGCTGCCTTACCAGACTAGCACCCTCAGATGGGAACACGCATCCTAACACGTGGGCCTCAGCTGCGTGCGAGGCAGACACACCTTCTGCACACACAGGCAGGGAGGAGAAGGGCAGGGCAGGGCAGGGCTTGATGGGGTGTCTGCTCTAGTAACATGGGCAGCATCTGGAGGACACAGAATCCCCAGGAGGCTGCCCACTGCACCTGGCTCTCCTTAGAAGACAGAGTGAACGTGGGGCCCAGAGAACCTTGGCTACTGCCTAAATGTGTAGTTTCCCCCATGATTAGCTATAAGGAGAGGAACAACTAAAAGTAAATATCAGGATAGTAATACCCAGCTTCATGGCAGAAAGACTTCCATAGGATCCTATAGCACATGGACTCAGGGAAGGTATAAAACCCAGCTCTGTAAAGACCTGAACTTGGGCACATATCCAGAGAAAACTCTAATTTGAAAAGATTCATGCACCCCAGTGTTCATTGCAGCACTATTTACAATAGCCAAGACATGGAAGCAACCTAAATATCCATCTACAGATGAATGGGTAAAGAACATGTGGTATCTATAGACAATGGAATATTACTCAGCCATAAAAAAGAATGAAATAATGCCATTTACAGCAACATAGATGGACTTAGAGATTATCATACTAAGTGAAGTAAGTCAGACAAAGACAAATATCATGATATCACTTATATGTGGAATCTAAAAAAATGATACAAATGAACTTATTTACAAACCAGAAATAGATGCACAGACATAGAAAACAAATTTATGGTTACTAAAGGGGAAAGGGGGTGAGGAGGGATAAATTAGGAGTTTGGGATTAACAGATACACACTACTGTATATAAAATAGATAACCAACAAGGACCTACTGAATAGCACAGGGAATTATAGTCAGTATTTTGTAATAACTATATAGGAAAAGACTCTGAAAAAGAACATATATACCTATGTATAACTGAATCACTTTGCTGTACACCTGAAACTAACACAACCTTGTAAATCAACTATACTTCAATTAAAAAAAAAGACCTGGACAAAGAGTTGAGCCAGGTACGCCACTGACATCTCTGGCAACATTACCTCTGAGGCCTCCTAGTAAATGGGGCTGGGACTGCTTGGTAGAGAGACCTTGGACCACTTGACATGGCAACAGGTAGACATCATGGAAGACCTGGATGTGTCACTGGGAAACAAGGTTCACTGTGCTTTAGAAGAAGCCCTAGACAGATTCCACATACCTGCCACTGATGGGAGTGGTTCTCCTGATATCTCAAAGGGTGGGTGGGTTTGACTAGGGACCTGACAGGGCTACTGTAGGTGGAGGTCCCTAGCACTCAGCAGCTCAGGGCTACAAGCAACAGGGCTAACACTTTCATTTTATCTGTTCTACATTATCCCAGGGCAGGGTTGAGCTTGGTAGAGGGCGGGAGCATTAGTGGAACTGAAGGGTGACAGAAACCTATCCCTGACCTCACTGATTACCACTATCTCCCTATTATACACCCTCATATTACAAGGAAACTGGTATCCCAGTGTGTTATAGCACATTTATTTGTGTAATTCTTTGTGTCATGTACCTTTTAGTCCATCTGTTTTTGCTCATCACTGTTCCCAGTGCTTCATACAGTGCCTGCCACATACAGCAGCTATTCAAATAAATATTTCTTCAATGAATTAATTAATGAAAAGAAGTTCTGGAAGTAATAGAAGATAAGAAAGTGCTTCAGACATAGTTTAGTGCTGCCTTTCTCGTCTCTGCTGATTAAGTACCTGACAGATACCATAACTCTCAGAGTTCCAGATAAGAATCCAGAAAATGCTATCTTTTACAGTGTCATAGAAATACAACCTTTGTTCCTTCTCAATTACTGGAAATACACTTGTCTTTGAATGAAGTGAGGCATTGGAGCAGTAAATATGCCCTTTTGCCCTAGTCCTGAATTTATCAGTTACAGTTCCCACATGGAAGGCATGAGAGTCATCAGGGAAAAGCCAAAGAAAGGAAAATATATCGTCAATCTCTGCCTGGGGATCCAAGGTCAAGGTAAATGTCTAGGGGAGGCTAAGAGCAGGAAGGTTTGGAGGTTGTCTGTGTGGTCTGAGGGGATCTGAAAGGCTAGCTTGACCAAAAGGACGCCCTTATTAGCTTAACTGGAGGGTCACAAATTTCTGTCGTTAGGCATTTCTCTTTGGATTTAGACTTACCTATCTTTAGGCATTTCTCTTTGGATTTAGATTTAACTATAGAGTTCTATAACTGTGTAACCATTTTCCTGGGTGAGGTGGGCATGAAGCCTTGAGCACGCTGGAAGCATGGAAGCACAAATTATTTTGATAAATTACCACAGTTAATGACTGAGCAGAGGTCTTCCAGGGGCCAGAAAGAAAGCACTAGGTAAAGTTGAAAGGAGATTGGAGTGTGGGGAGTATGGGGGCTGGTGGGAGTTGGGAGGAAAGGTCCTGAGGAGGGTGGTCTCATGGGATATTCCTGTGTGGGCAAAGAAGAACTTGACAGAGGAACGTTGCCAGGGTCCCAGCAAATACCTGGGTATACTCCAACTGGATATTTTGAGGGGGAGTTTAGTAAAGAGACTGTTACAGGTGTGTGATCAGGGTTTGGGAAACCAGGGGTTGTGTAGCGCCTTGGGCAAGCACTATTGGGGAGCGAGCTGCTCCACCCCCAGCTTGATGGAGCAAGGGAGGAGACCAGTTATTGGAACCTGGAGGGAATAGCCATAGGAGGGGCACTTATAAAATGTGATGGATTAAAGATAGATAAAATTCCCTGATAACCCTTTTCATCAAGAGTGAGGTCTATGTTCTTTCCCCTTGAATCAGAGGGGCCTCTGCAGCTGCTTTGACTAATAGAACATGGCAGAAGTGATGTTGTATCTGTTTCCAGGCCCAGGTCTTAAGAGACTAGAAACTTCCATTTCCTTTCCTTTGGACATTTGCTCTTGGAACATGGACACCTTGCTGGGAGGAAGTCTAACAGCCCCAAGTAGAGGCCCACCTAGAGAACTGAGGCCTCTGCTAACAGTCCTGACTAAGCTTGCCCAGACCATAACCTACACCAACTTGCTAGCCATCTTGGAAGTGGATTCTCCAACCTAGTCAAGCTGCCCCAGCTTATGCCACGTGGAGCAGAGATGAGTTGCCCCACCAAGCCCTATCCAAATTATAGCTTCATCAGTAAAATAAATGTTTGCAGTTGTTTTAAGCTATTAAGTGTTGGGGGTAGTTTATAACCACCAGTGGCTACTGGAATATATGAGTTGTGGCCTCAGTGGCGGGACACAGATAATCCATGGTAGCCTGGCAGGAAGAGAGCCAGGGGACAACCCCCTTGGCTTCTCTCACCTCCTGCCTACTTATTTACTGCCAGTGACCTCCATCGAATGGACCCAACGAAAGCCAGAGGATAAGGAACCCATTGATGTGTCCTTGTAGGCCATCCCCCTGGCACACACACAGAGCAGGTTGGAGAAGTGTGAAGGGAGCTCTGGAGTGACAGATGGGAGACAGCAGGCGCCAGGCGATTTCAAGTTGGGGTCATGGTGTCGATCCCATTTGATACAACTCAACTGCTCAACCTAGCAGAACGTGAACCTTAAAAGACAAAGGCCAGAATCTCTTTTGGAAGGTAGCCAGCTATGTGATCAATAAGCCAGAAAGGAGAAAAATCTGCCTGAGATATTTCTTAATCAAACAGCTAAGTGTTTGACTTAATCAACATTTAATCAACGTTAATTCAAATGGCAAATGCAGTAACACCCTATGGATGCTGGCCCCTCAGAGCAGCGCTGGGGTTGAGCCAGGCTTCCCAATTTCCTGAGTGGCTGTCCAGGGGGAGCCCTGGGGAGCCTGATACCCAGTGAAGGAACTGGCTCTGCCTTTATGTCCCATAAAATAAACATTTGTGCTTCCAAGGAAATAGGAATAATCTGGCTAAGGAGAGAGGGACACCTTCCCAGGTCTGAAGCCCCACATAGACAAACCCAGGCGACGGGGGCAGAATCAAGACTCAGGTTACTTTGCTAGTCAGCAGTGACAGCGAACCCACTGGCTCCTGGTTGGGGGGGAATCCCTGGAGCAGTGTGTGGAGGGCCAGGCGCCCCTTCACATCTGCCTCTGGGAGGGCAGGGCTCTGGGGTGAGCCGCAAAGCCAGAGTGGCGCTTGCCACCATCCAGCAGGAATTTTGCAAAACCTAGTGAGTGGGAGCATTGGAAAACTGCCCTGGCTTAAAGGGAGGTGGTAGAATGCGATGATTAGAGCTGGGATTCAGGAGTCTGGCTACAAATTCTGGCTCTGCCTCTTGCTAGCTGTATAACCTTCTTTAGCTCCTCGATGATTCTGTTTTCTCATCAGTACAGTGGGGGTGCTAGTACATACTATGTGCAGCTTTTGTGAAGGCTCAATGAGCTCTTAGCACATACTGGAGGAAACCCCAGGGTGAAGTGGTTTAAGAGCACCAGCTCTGAAGCCAGATGGCCAGGGTTGGATCCTGACTCCACCACTGGTAATATGCGTGATGCAGATTATTTAATGTCTCTGTCTCAGTGTCCTCGTTTATGGGGGATTAGCTGTACCTCCTTCATGTGGTTGTCACGAGGACTAATGAGGTAATCTGTCTGAAGGGTTTAGAGTGGGCGGCAGCTCTCCTTTAGCTGCAGTGAGCACGATACTTGCTCCATCCTGCATGTTTGGCACATAGTGACCTGGCAATAGTATTTTCATTCTGCTGGAAGCACAGGTTAGAGGGAGAAACCCACACACTCAGTTCAGATTCAACAGGAGCTCCCCGGACTGCCCTGCCTCCGGGGTGACGGCTCTGAGTGTACTTGAATGGTCTGTTCCCACAGATGTGGTCACACTGGGTTTTGTTTTGTTCTGTTGGTTTTTCTTGCTCTGCTCGTCACCTCTTAGCTTCTGGGCTGCCCACCAGGGACATTTTCCCGCCACCCCGTGGTGCTCTCAGACCCAGCCGGGCAGAACGGGGCTGCCACCACCAGTGTGGGGTGACTGATGGCTCATCGGGAGCCGGGCTTCCCTTGTGCCCTGGGGCCTGGTTTTGAAAGAAAGCAAATGAAAAATGGTGGCAGTAAAGAAGGCTGCTCCTGGGCTTCCCTGGTGGTGCAGTGGTTGAGAGTCCGCCTGCCGATGCAGGGGACATGGGTTCGTGCCCCGGTCTGGGAAGATCCCACATGCCGCGGAGCGGCTGAGCCCGTGAGCCATGGCCGCTGAGCCTGCGCGTCCGGAGCCTGTGCTCCGCAACGGGAGAGGCCGCAACAGTGACAGGCCCGCGTACTGAAAAAAAAAAAAAAAAGAAGGCTGCTCCTGGTAGACAGCAGCTCTTTGTTTCCAGGTAAATGATAGGGTTTGGGCCTAAGCTTGCAGAATCTGGAATCTGAGCCACCTGGTTCTCTTGCCAGCTTCTGGAACCCACTTGTGACACGGCACTTCCCTGTGCCTCAAAGTGTACCCTTCCTTAAGATCTTGCTCTTCAGAGGTCTCGTCACGGTTTGCTGCTTGAGAGTGGTTTGCTCTGATAGAGTGCGGGGCCGAGGTGACTGAGACCACAGGGGCTGCAGGTAAATATCAAAGCATCATAACCCGGAAGGTGAGAAAACTCCAGGCTTGGCCTGCGCTGGCAGGCTGGGTGATGTCACATTTGTCCTTAACCTCGTGCGACCTCTTTTGGCAAAATGAAGGCAACCTGAGCTGACTTTGGGGACTCTCCTGAGACTAATAAAATCCTTGGAGAACGAGCTAAGGAAAATCAGGTGTGGCCATTTATCGTGCTGACAGAACAGTTATGCTCATCAGATCCCCTGATTTGAGGGCCTGGGGCATCATCCTCAGGTGGAGAGTTTTCCTTCCTGCCTCTCTTCCTCCGCGCTCCCTCCCGTCCTGCCCTGCCCTTCCGCACAGACCAGGATGATTCTCAGGAATGGCTGCCCCTAGGACCAGCGGAGGAGCGGGAACTCTGGGAAGAATGCTGTTCAAGCCTGGCCTGCTCCAGGAATGCAGTGGCTTCTCCTTCAGGGGTGAGTCCTCTGAGAGCCCAAGGAAGTGCTGCCCTCATCCTCCTCACCCAGGCTGATCTGGAAAAACTGCCCCCACAGGGAGGCCCTGTGTCTTAGCTCTGCCCGTTCTATAAGGTGCCAGTCCTTCTGAGAGGGCAGAGCCACGGTTCCAGCCATGTACCGTGTGATGAAAGAGGTGGTACAAAGTACAGCGAATAAACTCACAACGTCCACCATCCAGCCACAGAGCCTGACCGCCAAATAAAGCCTTCCCAGTTCAACTATAATTTTTGCAGGTAAAATTTTCGGTCAGCCACCAGAGGGTGCCCACAGAGCTCTCTGGAAATGACCCAAACCTGCAGAATTAGAAAAAGAAAATTTCCAGTGCATATAAGCCCAAGACCAACTACAGCTCCCTCACACATGAATGGGACCGATGCACAGGCCAGCTAAGGAGCTGCGAGTTTGCAGGGGAAGAAGGGCCAGAGTAGGAGTGACAGAAATTACCTGAATTTTAGCTAAACAAGTTGCATCTTGATTTTAAGTTGGCAATTGCAATAGCACTTTGAGGATTGGCCCAGGGTGCATTTTCATTCCCTGGCAAAACTCCCTTCCCCACCCTTTCTTTCCCCTTCCGTGTGTACAAAGGAATTGCAAATACATGTAAATATTAGCCAAAGCCACAGGCTTCTTGGAAGGTAAGGCTGCTGGTGCTATTTAAAAAAAAAATCCTATAATGCAAGTGAAAAGACAGAGATTTTCCGAGCTGCTGCTCCTGCACGAGGGTGAGGCCTCAGAAAGAAGAAATGGAGAAGCCATGGTTCTCTGAAGAGCTGGCCTGGTGTGGAGCGTGCCCAGAATGAGAGGAACAGAGGGACGGCTCCCTCCCTGTCCCCAACAGGGCTGAGAAGCAGGCTGTGTCTGGCCTCCCTGTCTCTCCAGGGCCTGGCACATTGACTGACACACAGTGGGTGCCTGTTAATGTTTGCTGAATGAGTGAGTGAATGGGAAGTGAGCTAGGGTGAGTGGGACACTGCCTGTGAGCTTTCACCAGGGTGAGGGGAGAATTGGGAAAGGGGTGGGTGTGGTGGAAGGGTAATTTTCCAGGGAGAAGAGATCCCAGTTTCAATGTTGGCTGCCTCTGGCTAGACCATTTCTGTGGATGTACAAGACTCCAGATGAGGTGCTTTGGCTTTGTCTTAATGCTAGTCAAACTGCCCAGTGGCCCCATTTGTTCATAAGATCCACTCATTCACAGTTATTGGCTACCTGATGGGGACCCTGGCAGTAATTCCCACGCCGGGGACCCCAGCGTCCCTCAGCTTTGGCTTTCTGGAAATCCAGTTGCCGTGGAATTGGATACTGGTTGCTGGGTAATTGGGCCATTTATCTCTCTGGACAGCTGCAAGCATTTTGTGTATGTGTGTGTGTGAATATGTGAGCATGAGTATGAGTGCCATAATGCCTTGTGTGTGTGGGTTCTACCATCTACACAGTCTTTTTTTTTTTTTTTTTTTGCGGTACGTGGGCCTCTCACTGTTGTGGCCTCTCCCATTGCGGAGCACAGGCTCCAGATGTGCAGGCTCAGCGGCCATGGCTCATGGACCCAGCTGCTCCGCGGCATGTGGGATCTGCCCAGACTGGGGCACGAACCCGTGTCCCCTGCATCGGCAGGCAGACTCTCAACCACTGCGCCACCAGGGAAGCCCCTACACAGCCTTTAAAAAAAAATTTAATTTATTTTTTATAGGGCAGGTTCTTATTAGTTATCTATTTTATACATATTAGTGTATATATGTCAATCCCAATCTCACAATTCATCCCAACATCTCTACATCCCTGCCCCCCGCTTTCCCCCCTTGGTGTCCATACGTTTGTTCTCTATATCTGTCTCTCTTATTTCTGCCTTGCACACTGGTTCTTCTGTACCATTTTTCTAGATTGCACATATATGTGTTAATATATGATATTTGTTTTTCTCTTTCTGACTTAATTTCATTCTGTGTGACAGTCTCTAGGTCCATCCACAGCTCTACAAATGACCCAATTTTGTTCCATTTTATGGCTGAGTAATATTCCATTGTATATATGTACCACATCTTCTTTATCCATTTGTCTGTTCATGGGCATTTAGGTTGCTTCCATGACCTGACTATTGTAAATAGTGCTGCAATGAACATTGGGGTGCATGTGTCATTTTGAATTACAGTTTTCTCTGGGTATATGCCCAGTAGTGAGATTGCTGGGTCATATGGTAATTCTATTTTTAGTTTTTTAAGGAATCTCCATACTGTTCTCCATAGTGGCTGCATCAATTTACATTGCCACCAACAGTGCAAGAGGGTTCCCTTTGTTTATAGATTTTCTGATGATGCCCATTCTAACCAGTGTGAGGTAATACCTCATTGTAGTTTTGATTTGCATTTCTCTAATAATTAGTGATGTTGAGTATCTTTTCATGCGCCTCTTGGCCATCTGTATGTCCTCTTTGGAGAAATGGCTATTTAGGTCTTCCACCCATTTTTGGATTGGGTTGTTTGATATTTGATATCGAGCTGCATGAGCTGTTTATATATTTTGGAGATTAATCCTTTGTCCGTTGACTCATTTGCAAATATTTTCTTTCATTCTGAGGGTTGTCTTTTTGTCTTGTTTATAGTTTCCTTTGCTGTGCAAAAGCTTTTAAGTTTCATTGAGTCCTATTTGTTTATTTTTGTTTTTATTTCCGTTACTCTAGGAGGTGGGTCAAAAAAGATCTTGCTGTGATTTATGTCAAAGAGTGTTCTTCCTACATTTTGCTCTAAGAGTTTTATAGTGTCTGGTCTTACATTTAGGTCTCTAATCCATTTTGAGTTTATTTTTGGTATGGTGTTAGGGAGTGTTCTAATTTCATTCTTTTACATGTAGCTGTCCAGTTTTCCCAGCACCACTTATTGAAGAGACTGTCTTTTCTCCATTGTATATCCTTGTCTCCTTTGTCATAGATTAGTTGACGATAGGTGCGTGGGTTTATCTCTGGGCTTTCTATCCTGTACCATTGATCTATATTTCTGTTTTTGTGCCAGTACCATATTGTCTTGATTACTGAAGCTTTGTAGTATAGTCTGAAGTCAGGGAGTCTGATTCCTCCAGCTCCGTTTTTTCCCCTCAAGATTGCTTTGTCTATTTGGGGTCTTTTGTGTCTACATACAGATTTTAAGATTTTTTTGCTCTAGTTCTGTAAAAAATGCCATTGGTAATTTGATAGGGATTGCATTGAATCTGTAGATTGCTTTGGGTAGTATAGTCATTTTCACAATACTGATTCTTCCAATCCAAGAAATAGTATATCTCTCCATCTGTTTGGGTCATCTTTGATTTCTTTCATTAGTGTCTTATAGTTTTCTGAGTATAGGTCTCTTACCTCCTTAGGTAGGTTTATTCCGAGGTATTTTATTCTTTTTGTTGCAATGGTGAATGGGATTGTTTCCTTAATTTCTCTTTCTGATCTTTCATTGTTAGTATATAGGAATGCAAGAGGTTTCTGTGCATTAATTTTGTAGCCTGCAACTTTACCAAATTCATCGATTAGCTCTAGTAGTTTTCTGGTGGCATCTTTAGGATTATCTATGTATAGTATCATGTCATCTGCAAACAGTGACAGCTTTAGTTCTTCTTTTCCAATTTGGATTCCTTTTATTTCTTTTTCTTCTCTGATTGCCTTGGCTAGGACTGCCAAAACTATGTTGAATAATAGTGTTGAGAGTAGACATCCTTGTCTTGTTCCTGATCTTAGTGGAAATGCTTTCAGTTTTTCACCATTGAGAATGATGTTTGCTGTGGGTTTGTTGTATAGGGCCTTTATTATTTTGAGGTAGGTTCCCTGTATGCCCACTTTCTAGAGAGTTTTTATCATAAATGGATGTTGAATTTTGTCAAAAGCTTTTTCTGACATGCAAGCCGGGGACAAACGCGACAAGGGCTGCGTGACTCAGCCTGGCTCCCCGCCCGCCTGCCTGAGCCCCTGTGACCCTGGCTAGGATCCCGCCTGCCAGCTGGCTGGCCCCCTCACAGGGGTCGTGCTGCTGACCCGCGCCTGCGACCAGGAGGATGCGCAGCCATGGGATGCCTGGCCGGGAGTGTGGCTGCGCTGCTGCTTGGGCTGCCCGTAGATTGCACAGAGGCCCAGAAGCATTGCTGGTATTTTGAAGGACTCTATCCAACATATTATATGTCTTTGGTCATCCGGTTACAGGGCCTCCCCAGAAGGAAACCACTGTAATTCCGCCCACAAGATGTGTAGCAAACAGATGCCGCCCTTATGAGGACTGCTGTGGCTCCAGGTGCTGTGTGCAGGCCCTTTCCATACAGAGGCTGTGGTACTTTTGGTTCCTCCTGATGATGGGCCTGCTCTTCTGCTGTGGTGCCGGCCTCTTCATCCGGAGGGGCATGTCCCCCCTGCCACTGATCGAGGAGCTGACATTCAACGTGTCTTACACCAGGCAGCCCCCGAACCTCACTCCAGGAGCCTGGCAGCTGGGGCTGCCGTTTTACACCGACCCTGGAGGACCAGGGATGAATCCTGCTGGGAACCCTGTGGCGATGGCTTTCCAGGTCCAACCCAACTCACCCCAGGGAAGCACAGCCTACCCACCACCCCCTTCCTACTTCAACACGCCACTGCCCCCATATGAACAGGTGGTGAAGGCCAAGTAGCCGGGAGCTGCCTGGCACCTGCCTGTGCAACTGGCCGGGGAGGCCGGGAGAGGCTGTCCCTCGCCCTCCCTGTCCCCCTCACTGTTCACTTCCAAGAATGGTCTTTTGAGCCACTAAACGGCAATTCCTTTTTGATATCTTCAAAGCAAGCACAGCTTCCTTTCAAATTTTCCTTGGAGGACCAGTATTTGAATTCACCCCGTGTCTCCTCTGTTGCTTCTGTTTCCAATGTAATCTGTGCTCTGGCCGAGTGGAGAGTCCCGAGGGTTGACCCCCTAGGGTGGTGTGCCCAACCCTCAGGGGAGAGACCCCGGTGCAAGGTGAGGCAGGGCACGTGCAGGTGAGTACGCGTGAACGCGGGGAGGGGCCGGGCCACCCGGAAGGCCCCGCACACGGCAGGCGGCCCATCTGAAACGAGGCCCCACAAGGCCAGCTGTGTGAGCCCCATGCCCGACAGTCTTCCTCTTCAAAAAGCTGTTAGGGAAACACGCGTTGGCGGTGCAGACTCTGAGCCTTCTCTTCTCCATCCCCTTCCTGAAGACCAGAGCTGCCCTGTGCACGGCCAGGGCTGGGAGAGCCCTGGGCACGGCTTGCACCTCAAGGAGATGGGGATCCAGAATGAGGCTAAATTGATGTCTATAGTTATCTGAAAATCACTAAGAAAAGTTATTTAAATTCATGGGAAATTGACCCCTGCCTCAAACTGGACATTGCATTTGATGAGCTCTTGGTCTGACTTGGGGAAAAAAATGTTCGAGCCCTTTTTAGTGTGTCCTGTGGAAGGTGGTGTGGAGTCCTGTCCTGAGGTCAGGCTCGGAGTCCTTCCTGGACATCAGCAGCTCTCTGGCCTGTGATCACGGCCAGGCACCTCTGCCCTCCCCTGAGGTAGCTCTGATGGTGGGTTGTGATGGACACTTTCAAAGCAGAGAGGCACATCTGGCTGGGAAGCCACATCAGCCCCTGGAGAGAGGTGTCCCAGCAGGGCGCAGTCCGTGGCTTAAGGCTGGGTTGGGCAGGCCTGGGCCCTGGCTGATTGATCTCAGCAAGTGTATGCCGGGCTCTGAAGAGGAGGAGCTTGCTGAGAAAAAGACGGGAATGCAAAACCCCAGGACTGCAGAGAGATCTCTTCAAAAAGGACTGAATAGATTTCACTGAGGAGTTAATCAAAATTAGAATAAATAAGATCTGGTTGGAAATGCAAACCCTGGCTCAAAACCTCTGGCCCTGGGATCACAGGTAGTCCTGGGGTTGTTAGGGGGCTGCAGTCCTGCTCCCCTGCTTAGTGAGTAATGCCCACGATCATGTATTTAAACCCAGATTGAGACCTGACAGGTCATGTATAGGAAGGGCAAAGCCGCATAGCCAAGACATGTAGGTCCCTCTATGGGTAGTGGTGGGGGGTGGGGGTAGGGTGCTTATTTTTGAAATGAACTAAACAGAGCCTCTTGAGAAGTTGTTACTCATTGAACTTGAGCATCAGGGCATCTCACTGGAGTGGATACTGAGGGTTTTCATACCCTAGCTCTAGTCGCCCTGTCCCTGCTCTACTGGGACACGTCTATGGAGTAGGAGTGAGGAATCAGGATGGGGCCATGGTGACTTATCTTTTCTAAGGATGGAAAGTCTGGAAGCCTCCCCAGGAATTCCACGGGATGCTCTTGGAGCCAGATGAACACCATGGAAACAGTCTGTGAACACGGATGCTGCTGCCGGTGTCTTTAACCACCGAGTGTGACCTCTGAACTCCTGTCCCCAACTTCAGTACCTCCTGGACTCAAGTCCTTGATTCGAATGAGATAACAAAGCACAACATTTGCTGTTTACAACCCAGGACAACTACATGGGTCCAAAAGTTTCTCTTTCTCCAGGTCATTCGTTTTGCATTTTCAGGTCCAGTTTCTCCCTTTACTGTTCCGATGAGGAAGCACCCAAGAGCGGCCCCTGGAGTTGGATTGGGTGCAGCTGAGTAGGCACCCAAATGTCCGTGATGAAATTTTGTTTATCTTTTTGATAGCAAATGATCTTGAGACTGAATGATTTAGGTAGCACTCAACGATTTTATATTCATGTTTGTGTGAGATAAATTTTGTTTTCCCTCGAACCTGGGTGAGAATCCACTACTGTGGGCACTGACACTGTGTGTGGAAATTCCACTCTCAGTGACATTTCCTGCCCACTCTGTTTCCCCCCGTGCTGTCAGTGGACAGTGCCCACCGCTTGGAGCCAGTCTAGCTCCTGGTGTGTGAAGTTCCATAGAGTTCCGTTGAGTGTGTGGCTAGGAGTGAACTGGGAGCACACTGGTGCATGCTTTTCCTCTTGTAACACTTGGCTCATTTCTCTTTTTTGTTCTTTTGATAGGGTCATGTTTCCTATGTATGCAAAATAAAAATAAATTTGGGTGTGGAAAAAAAGCTTTCTTTGCATCTATTGAGATGATCATATGGTTTTTATTCTCCAATTTGTTAATATGGTTTATCACTTTGATTCATTTGCATATATTGAAGAATCCTTGCATCCCTGGGATAAACCCCACTTGATCATGGTGTATGATCCTTTTAATGTGTTGTTGGATTCTGTTTGCTAGTATTTTGTTGAGGAGTTTTGCATCTATATTCTTCAGTGATATTGGTCTGTAATTTTCTTTTTTTGTAGTATCCTTTTCTGGTTATGGTATCAGGGTGATGTTGGCCTTGTAGAATGAGTATGGGAGTGTTCCTTCCTCTGCAATTTTTTGGAAGAGTTTGAGAAGGATGGGTGTCAACTCTTCTTTAAATGTTTGATAGAATTCACCTGTGAAGCCATCTGGTCCTGGACTTTTGTTTGTTGGAAGATTTTTAATCACAGTTTCAATTTCATTACTTGTGATTGGTCTGTTTGTATTTTCTATTTCTTCCCGGTTCAGTCTTGGAAGGTTATACCTTTCTAAGAATTTGTCTATTTCTTCCAGGTTGTTCATTTTATTAGCATAGAGTTGCTTGTAGTAGTCTCTTAGGATGGTTTGTACATCTGCAGTGTCCGTTGTAACTTCTCCTTTTTCATTTCTAATTTTATTGATTTGAGTCCTCTGCCTGTTTTTCTTGATGAGTCTGGCTAAAGGTTTATCAATTTTGCTTATCTTCTCAAAGAACCAGCTTTTAGTTTTATTGACCATTACTATTGTTTTCTTTGTTTCTATTTCATTTATTTCTGCTCTGATCTTTATAATCTCTTTCCTTCTACTAACTTTGGGTTTTGTTTGTTCTTCTTTCTCTAGTTCCTTTAGGTGAAAGGTTAGATTGTTTATTTGAGATTTTTCTTGTTTCTTGAGGTAGGATTGTATTGCTATAAACTTCTCTCTTAGAACTGCTTTTGCTGCATCCCATAGGTTTTGGATTGTTGTGTTTTCATTTTGTCATTTGTCTCTAGGTATTTTTTGATTTCCTCTTTGATTTCTTCTGTGATCTCTTGGTTATTTAGTAACGTATTGTTTAGCCTCATTGTCTTTGTGTTTTTTACATTTTATTCCCTGTAATTGATTTCTAATCTCATAGTGTTGTGGTCAGAAAAGATGCTTGATATTATTTCAGTTTTCTTAAATTTACTGAGGCTTGATTTGTGACCCAAGATGTGATCTATCCTGGAGAATGTTCCATGTGCACTTGAGAAGACAGTGTAATCTGCTGTTTTTGGGTGGAATGTCCTGTAAATATCAATTAAATCTATCTGGTCTTTTGTATCATTTAAAGCTTGTGTTTCGGGCTTCCCTGGTGGCACAGTGGTTGAGAATCTGCCTGCTAATGCAGGGGACACGGGTTCGAGCCCTGGTCTGGGAGGATCCCACATGCCGTGGAGCAACTAGGCCCGTGAGCCACAACTACTGAGCCTGCGCGTCTGGAGCCTGTGCTCCACAACAAGAGAGGCCACGACAGTCAGGGCCTCCCTGGTGGCGCAAGTGGTTGAGAGTCCGCCTGCCGATGCAGGGGATACGGGTTCGTGCCCCGGTCTGGGAGGATCCCATATGCCGCGGAGCGGCTGGGCCCGTGAGCCATGGCCGCTGAGCCTGCGCGTCCGGAGCCTGCGCGTCCGGAGCCTGTGCTCCGCAACGGGGGAGGCCACAACAGTGAGAGGCCCGCATACCGCAAAAAAAAAAAAAAAAAAAAAAAAGAGAGGCCACGACAGTGAGAGGCCCACGCACCGCAATGAAGAGTGGCCCCCACTTGCCACAACTAGAGAAAGCCCTCTCACAGAAAAACGAAGACCAAACACAGCAAAAATAAATAAATAAATAAATAATTGAACTCCTAATAAAATAAAATAAAATAAAATAAAGCTGTGTTTCCTTATTAATTTTCTGTCTGGATGATCTGTCCATTGGTGTAAGTGAGGTGTTAAAGTCCCCCACTATAATTGTGTTACTGTTGATTTCCTATTTTATAGCTGTTAGCATTTGCCTTATGTATTGAGGTGCTCCTATGTTGGGTGCATATATATTTAAAATTGTTATATCTTCTTCTTGGATTGATCCCTTGATCATTATGCATTGTCATTCCTTGTCTCTTGTAACAGTCTTTATTTTAAACTCTAGTTTATCTGATATGAGTATTGCTACTCCAGCTTTCTTTTGATTTCCATTTGCATGGAATATCTTTTTCCATCCCCTCACTTTCAGTCTGTATGTGTCCCTAGGTCTGAAGTGGGTCTCTTGTAAACAGCATATATACAGGTCTTGTTTTTGTATCCATTCAGTGAGCCTGTGTCTTTTGGTTGGAGCATTTAATCCATTCACAATTAAGGTAATTATTGATATGTATGTTCCTATTATGATTTTCTTAATTGTTTTGGGTTTGTTTTTGTAAGTCCTTTTCTTCTCTTGTGTTTCCCACTTAGAAAAGTTCTTTTAGCATTTGTTGTAGAGCTGGCTTGGTGATGCTGAATTCTCTTAGCTTTTGCTTGTCTGTAAAGCTTTTGATTTCTCTATCGAATCTGAATGAGATCCTTGCTGGGTAGAGTAATCTTGATTGTAGGTTCTTCCCTTTCATCACTTTAAATATATTGTGCCACTCCCTTCTGGCCTGTAGAGTTTCTGCTGAGAAATCAGCTGTTAACCTCATGGGAGTTCCCTTGTATGTTATTTGTTGTTTTTCCCTTGTTGCTTTTAATAATTTTTCTTTGTCTTTAATTCTTGTCAGTTTGATTACTATATGTCTCAGTCTGTTTCTCCTTGTGTTTATCCTGCCTGGGATTCTGTGCTTCCTGGACTTGGGTGGCTATTTCCTTTCCCATGTTAGGGAATTTTTCGACTATAATCTCTTCAAATATTTTCTCAGGTCCTTTCTCTCTCTCTTCTCCTTCTGGGACCCCTATAATGTGAATGTTGGTGCATTTAATGTTGTCCCAGAGGTCTCTTAGGCTGTCTTCATTTCTTTTCATTCTTTTTTCTTTATTCTGTTCTGCAGCAGTGAATTCCACCATTCTGTCTTCCAGGTCACTTATCCGTTCTTCTGCCTCAGTTATTCTGCTATTGATCCCTTCTAGTGCAGTTTTCATTTCAGTTATTGTATGGTTCATCTCTGTTTGTTTGTTCTTTAATTCTTCTGGGTCTTTGTTAAACATTTCTTGCCTCTTCTCGATCTTTACCTCCATTCTTTTTCTGAGGTCCTGGATCATCTTCACTATCATTATTCTGAATTCCCTTTCTGGTAGGTTGCATATCTCCACTTTGTTCAGTTTTTTTTTTCTGGGGTTTTATCTTGTTCTTCATCTGGTAAATAATCCTCTGACTTTCCATTTTGTCTGTCTTTCTGTGAATGTGGTTTTCCTTCCACAGGCTACAGGATGGTAGTTCTTCTTGCTTCTGCTATGTGCCCCCTGGTGGGTGGGGCAAGAGGCTATCTAAGAGGCTTGTGCAAGCTTTCTGATGGGAGGGACTGGTGGTGGGTAGAGCTGGGCGTTGCTCTGGTGGGCAGAGCTCAGTAAAACTTTAATCTGCTTGTCTGCTGATGGATGGGGCTGAGTTCATCCATTTTGGTTGTTTGGCCTGAGGCGACCCAGCACTGGAGCCTACAGGCCCTTTGGTGGGGCTAATGGACTCTGGGAGGGCTCACACCAAGGAGTACTTCCCAGAACTTCTGCTGCCAGTGTACTTATCCCGCGAGTGAGCCATAGCCACCCCCCATCCCCCACCTCTGCAGGAGACCCTCCAACACTAGCAGGAAGGTCTGGTTTAGTCTCCTATGGGGTCACTGCTCCTTCCCCCTGGGTTCTGATGCACACACTACTTTGTGTGTGCCCTCCAAGAGTGGAGTCTCTGTTTCCCCTATACCTGTTGAAGTCCTGCAGTCAAAATCCTGCTAGCCTTCAAAGTCTGATTCTCTGGGAATTCCTCCTCCTGTTGCCAGACCCCCAGGTTGGGAAACCTGATGTGGAGCTCAGAACCTTCATTCCAGTGGGTGGTCTTTTGTGGTATAATTGTTTTCCAGTTTGTGAGTCACCCACCCAGTGGTTATGGTTAGTTGTGATTCTGGTGCTCTCGCAAGAGGGAGTGAGCGCATGTCCTTCTACTCCGCCATGTTGAACCAATCTCTACGCAGTCTTTTGACAGCACCCATGGCTGCCTCTTGCTGGTACATACGTGGAAGAGAAGAGATGATTGACATTTAAATTTAGAAATGGCTCCAGTTTGGGAACAAAATATTTTACTTAGTTTTCTGTACTGCTGATTCATCACAGAAGGAATCATGATGTCAGTGCCTTGCAGGGTTTTAAAAGGTCCCTACATATGCTCCCTTTCCAATATTTCTCCTTTGGGGCAGCTTTAATGACAATTTGGGGCGCCTTCAGTTGAGCCAGGAGGGCTGCTGGACTTGGAAGAAAGAGAATGGTTTCAGGAATTATCCCCTCTCTCTCCTTCCCTGCCTCAGCTAAACCTGTCCATCTGATTAGCACAATAATGATCAGCTTTTCCTCACCTGACTGAGAAGTATGGGTTCCAGGCTGATGATCCTTTTGGTTTGCAAATCTCATGCAGATGACGCCCCTGAGGATTCCTGTGCCCTCTCTGGATTGGCCCAGCTGGGTGCCCCACACTTTGTGAGACCTGCAGTGACTGAGGTTATGTCTTCTTCTGGTCCTTTTTTATTTCTGATCTCCACCAGGCCCTGGCCCAGCACTGTGTACTTGGGGAAGTTTAGACCCAAGGGAGAGGCTATTAGGAAAGGGTCTCAACAAACTAGCTGTAGCTAAAGCAAAGGAAAAGTTTCTAGAAACTAGGCAGTCTCCTGAAAGAATGTTACACCAGATTGTGTTGTCAAAATAAGATCTCTCCCCCTCTCTCTCTCTCTCCCTCTCCCTCTCTCCCTCTCCCTCTCTCTCTCTCTCTCTCTCCCTCCCTCCCTCTCTCTCTCTCTCTCTCTCTCTCTCTCTTTCTATATATATATATATATATATATATATATATATATATATATATATATATATAGCTGACTCACTTTGCTGTACACTTCAAACGAATATAACATTGTAAATCACTATACTTAAATTTTAAAAAATTTAGGAAAAAAGATCTCTGTCGGGAAAAATCCATTTTTTTAAAAGGGAAGAAAAGGAAAGGAAAAAGAGGCAAAGGATGACTCAAACAACCTCTTTCCCTGAGCTCTCTGTCAAGAAGGATCATAGCACCAGCCAAAAGATTAGGGGGTTTGGACACCAATGGAAAGAGAGAAAGAGGTAAGGGAACTGTTTACCTTAGATCCGCTGATCAGGGACCGCAGTGAGGTTGTGTGGCTTTGTGACTGCCATTTAATCAAATATCCAGAGATAGTCTCTTTGCTATTTCTGAGAATGAGGTAAGGAAAGGAATTCAGCTTTAAAATGACCACTTTGTCAAGAAAGAACAGAGAAAGCGGTATAAATATTTACCTTTTTCTTGCAGTTCTACAAAGCTCACCTAATTCCTTTGTATTTAACCAACTCATCTAGGAAATCTACCATGTCCCAGGCACTGCGACCTATATTCTTGCCCACTAGGGGTTCATAGTCTAGCGAGGGACGGAGAAAAATGACCAGATTGCACCAGAGGGGCCAAGTTTTGCCTGCACCACTGTGACTTCTGCAGTGGGAGTTCTGGCCCAAAGGCTGGAAGGCACAGCACTCATGCCACGGGGCTCCACCTCTCATGTGCTATAAATGGGCCAGAGATGGGCACCGGATGGCTCGTCGGGGGTCTAGCCCTTAGGTAACTCTAAGTTGAGCCAACCCAGTTTCTCACATGACAATTTGTAATTGGGCTGCTGAGAGACAAAGTTAGTTAGATGTGGGGAACAAACTTGAAATTTACAGAGACTGGGGCTGAAGTCACCTCGAAGAGCCACACACACCCAGAGAGTGATGAAGCAAAGGAAGACAGCCAGGGACAGCATGGGATGACTCACAGAGGGAGCAATACAAGAGAGTTTATTAGATGACTTTGAGTGATGGACAGTCACTTTCCTTCCCTGCCCTGTTTCCCAGCTCCAAAAGCAGGAGGCTTAATTTCTCATCTCTGTGTCCTGTGAGATTGCAGTTCTTTAAAATAAGTTCCTCTCTTCCTGAGTTTCTTATAATCAAAAGTTACCTGATTTTAATTCAAATTGTTATAGAGTAATGTATTAGTTGCCTAGGACTGCCATAACAAATTACTACAACTGAGTGACTTAAAGCAACATAAATTTATTCTCTCACAGTTCTGGAGGCCAGAAGTCTCAGATCAAGGTGTCAGCATGGTTGGTTCCTTCTGGAGGCTCTGAGGGAGAATCTGTTCCATGTTCCTCTCCTAGCTTTGGGGGTTTCAGTAATTCTTGGCATTCCTTGGCTTGTAGATGCATTGCTCCAATCTCTGTCTGCATCTTCATGTGATGTTCTCCCCACATGTCTCTGTGATTCTCTGTTTCTCTCTCTTAAATCCAAATCATTGGATTTAAGGCCCACCCTAATCCAGGATCATCTGTCTAGAGATCTTCACCTTAATTACATCTGCAAAGGCCCTTATTCCAAATAAGGTCACATTCTGAGGTTCTGGGTGAATATATCTTTTGGGGGGGGACATCATTTAACCTACTACAAACAAGGTATGAATATCTTTATTGCTGGATTACTCAACTGGTGGGCATGTGCTTAAATGAGCAACAAAGCAGGTGTCCAGAGAAAGATTTTTTTTTGAAAGAATATGATTTATTAAAAAACTGAAGCCCTTATGGAAAAAATTATGATTTAGGATTGCTTTTAATTTTAATTTTGTACTGCAGTGGGAGAAAGAATTCATACTTTCAGTGTCCGGGGTCTCTAAATGTATTAACCAATGTAATTTGTGAATTATAAATAGTTCATGTGATTGGAAGGTAGGACGTAAAAGGGTTTATTGTTGTTGTTGTTGGTTTTATTCTGTTTTGTGTCTTACAATTTATTGAGGCCTCTGGTGACCTTAGCAGGAACAACCATCATATTGCTAACCTCAGTGGGTTGAGGTTAAGGAATGGATGGAGGTGAGAAGATTGCTAGTATGGATATCGTTTGCAAAAAGCTTGATTGTGAAGTGAAAGACAGGTTTAGGGGTCTCTGAGAGGTGGTCTGTCACCTCAGAAAGTTGATTACTAATCTGCTGTTTGTGTTTGAATGCTGAAATTAGCTTTAACCTCTCTCAGAGCTTCTTAGGGATGGTATCCACTGATGATGTCTCTTAAACAGTAAAACCAAAGTTGCAAACCAGGCCTCTAAACTCCCCCCAGGCACCTTCATTCTTTGGGTAAAACAGTGCCTCACTGCCATGTTCACTTAATAGCTTGACATAAAGAACACATATAGTAACCTGAGCATGCCAGGCCAGTGCCTTCTTGGTCCTTGGTACTAGCTAATTTCCCTGCCTGGATGTTCTTCTTCCTTGATTACCTACTAATCTTTCAAAGCTCAGCTGGAATATTCCATTTGTTTTACCATGAAGTTCCCTGTGAAGTTACTCATTCTTTAGAACTCCCATAGCACCCTTAAGTTATGTATCCATATATAGCACCTATCACTGTACTAAGGAATTAAGGAATTCCTTAATTTTCTGCCTCTCCCATTAAATCATTGAGATCAGGATCCCTGTCTTCCCTTCTTCTAGTCCTCAGCTCCTCACACATTTTGGGCGTATAGTATGAGTTCAATGAGTGTTTATTAATTTTTCAGTTTGCAGTTAATACATGACCAAACACTAAGTGTGTGTGAAGGGAGACATTGTTGGATGTCTTGCAAAGGAAACCAGTCAGGAGAGAGAAAGAGAGAGAGGGATGAGGCAGACTCATTATCAGCATCCATTACCCACTTCCATTACTATGAGAATCCAGGTTTTGTGCAGATGTTCACCCTCTTCAAGCAGCCATGTGCCTTGGAGGGAACTCACCCTTGCCCAGCCCAGGGGTGGGTCTGATTGGCCTTAAGCTAATCACATTCCTGTTGTCAGTGATTGATTTGGGAATGGGAATGTCACCCAATTCTGGCCAATCACACATGGGAGCCTTCAGGGAAATGTTCCCTTGCTCCTAAGAAAGAGAACAAAACGAGCTGCTGTCTCTTTCTCAGGGTGTTTTCATGTCTGGAGAGGATGCCTGGAAATGCCAAAGCCATCTTGCCATCAGCCTGAGAATGGACCCAATGACTGAGGATGGAGGAACACAAAATGGTAAGAGGCTGGATCTGTAATGACGTGGCCAGGCTACTGACTGTCCAACCCCGTACTCCTTGAGAACTAGTTATCGCAGTTCATGCATTTCCTTATTGTGAAAGGCTGTTTGAATCTGTTTCTATGACTTGAAGCCCAAAGCATCTTCACTGAAGCAACTTGCCGTATAGTAAATATTCATTAAGTATACAACTTTATTTTAAAGCAATGACCACAGGAATAAAAGAACCTGTTCTTTGTGACCCTGTTATGCACCAGGATTTGGAAAAGTAAAATATGCTATTCCTATGGTCATCTCATAAGCCCAAGGTTATGCCATTCATTTGACTATGCCACTTAGATGGTAGAGGCTAAATTTCATTTCCTGGAAGATTAAGAAATATCTAGTCCTGAGCTATCTGAGGGAAAGTAAACAATATTGTGAGACACAGACAGGAAACCTTGTTTCCATGGATCACTGACTGAAAGGAAGAGTTACTTTAAGGAGATACCTAAAGTTTAAAAAATTGAAGTACAATTCCTTTTAGTTACTTTTTAAAAAATCAAACTAGGGTGCCACTGGCACATGAATAGAGAGATAAAACAGAATAGAAAATCAAGAAGTAGACCCAAAAACATATAGGGATTTAGCATATGATAAAGGTCTCATTACAAATCACTGGGAACACCGGATTTTTATCAATGATGTTTGGACAACAGGGTAGTTAGTTAGCTGTAACAATAAATACATAATTAAAATTGGAGCCATACCTCAAATCTTACCAAATATATTCCAGATGGGTTACAGATTTTAAATAGAAAAATATGAAACCATAAAAATAGGAAAAAACCATAAAAGATTTTCTTGTTGTAATTTATGACTGAAGAAAACCTTTAAATATATGACACAAATTATAGCAGTCATAAAATAAAAGATTGAAAAACTCAACCGTGTTTTTAAAAATGTAGCCATGCAAAAACAATCATAGCTGAGTCAAAAGTCAACGGACAAATTAGGAAACATATTTTAAGTCATTGCTACACAATCAATAAGAAAAAAACCAATAATGCAATAGAAAAATGGGCAAAGGATGTTGTGTCAGGTGACATGTTTTGGCGATATCTATCAAAATTACAAATACATAATCTTTGATTTAGCAATTCTATTTACAGGAATTATTTATAATAATTCTATTAGTAGCAATTCTATTAAATTACAGACATACTCCTATATGTGGAAATCACTTATTGACAGGTTAATCATTACAGCACTGTTTGTAGTATCAAAAAATTGGAAATAATGGAAATGATCATTAATGGGAGAGTGGTTAGACAAATGAAGATACGTTAACATAATGGATTACTATGTATCATAAAAAAAGATTGAAGAGGTCTTTGTATATTGGTGTGGAATGATCTCTTAAGATATATTATGTGAGAAAAGCACAGTACAGAACAGAATAGTGAGTTATCATGTGTGTAAATAAAAGATGGTGAGGGGATGCCTTATACAAACTTGCTTATATATTTCTGCAAGGAGAAGTAGGAAGTTGATGATGCTGGTGCCTCTGAAAGGAGAACTGAGTGGCTGGAGCATGTAGGTGGGAGGGAGTCTTCACTGTATATTACTGAATGCTCTTTGAATTGTGAACTATGTGAATGTATTACCTATTCCCATTCCAAAATAATAAATTACACTTAAAAAGATACTTGAAAAGAGAGAAATAGAAAACCCTTAATGCTTTAAAAAATGAAAACTAAAAATGAATAACTGTAAATTGGATTCAATAAATGCAGTACACCCATATCCAGCATGAGTAGAGCCTAGCATCTTCACCACCATCTTCAGCCCTCTACCAACCTCAGGTAGACTGGGCCTTGATTTGCCAACCTCAGCCTCATCTCCACCACTTCCCACTCCTCCCACCCCAGGTCAAGCTGTCTGCCTGGGATTTGCCTCTAGGCTTCTGTCTTCTTCGCACCCAGAGCAGAGCACTAAGCCCAGGGCATCCTGCATTTCTCTGATGGGAGACCACTGATGGGAGCAATTGTTTGTCTGAAGGGTGGAAGAGTAGTTGAGACTCTTAAATTTAGCAAATTAGACTAAGGCAGAAGAAAACAAAGCAAAGGAGGAGGTTTTCACCTGTAGAGTCGTGTAATAGGGTGGGTGAGAGGAAATGGTAATAAATCACAGAAAGGAGGAGAACCACGTACTTGTCACACTTCAGCTGAATTTTTCTCTTCCCAGAGCTCCATAGTTGATGCCTTATTAACATCAGAGGGGATTTGATGTCTTGACTATTGAAATGAAAAGGAGAGAAAATGAAAAATATGGAAAATGAAAACCAATTGCATTCTTTAATTTTAGTCATCCCATTCCTGGAGCATATTGAATACTACTTTGGGTTCTTTCATTGTTCAGGTTATAAATAACAAAGAGTGGAAGTATTTCACATTCCTAAAGAGTCTTTCATCTCAAAGGAGCTAAGGTAATTCACTAATTCAGTTACCTGAACTACATTTGGTAATTATTTGAGGATCACTTCACCCAGGGGTGAATTTCAACGAGTTGTGTGACACAGCCAACAGTCACTTCATTCTCCAGTCAGTGAGGAAGAAAAATGAATAGCTAATGGGGATGTCCTCCTGAAGGATTTGCCCAGTGAAAACTTCAGGGAGATGGATGCTGAAAGAATGTAATTAACTGCCCGAAATTAATACCTCCAACCTTACTCAAGGTTTCCTGACCAATTTACTAGAGTCAGGGTGGAGAGCTCTCTAGTAGCCGAGAGACCTGTGAACAGCAGTCACTCCATTGCTGTATTTTTTGAGTGATAATAAATGGTTTTGTGTTTTTAATTTGTTCCCATGTATTCACTGTTAGGATATAGAAATACAATTAATTTTTCCATTGTTACAATTGATTTTTTATGTTGATCTTGTTATCAGTGAACTTGCTGAATGCACTTATTAGTTCAAGGAATTTTTTTTTAAGATACCTTGGGATTTCTATGCAGACCATAATGGCATCTGCAAATACGGGCAGTTTTATTTCTTCCTTTTGTATCTGTGTGCCTTTTATTTCTTTTTCTTGTCTTATTGAGTTGGCTAGGTCATGGCTGAATAGTAGTGGAGGGAGCAGACATCTTTGCAGACATCCTTACCTTGGACCTGATCTTAGGAGGAAAGCATTCAGTCCTTTACAATTAAATATAATGTTAGCTGTAAGTTTTTTGTAAATGTTCTTTATCAAATTGAGAAAGTTTACTGCTATCTTACTTTTCTGGGAGTTTTTATCATGAATGGGCATTGAATTTTGATCAAATGCTTTTTCTATATCAGTTGATACAAACAGGTGACTTTTCCTCTTGATTTTATTAGTATGATGGGTTACATTGATTGATTTGTGAACAGCAGTCATTCTAATACAATCTCATTTTAAAGTTCATTTATAAGAAAGTGTCTCAATCATGTGACCCTATTTTTTGGGGGGAGAAAATGTGGGGTAAGAAGCTGGAGCTCTTCCAGCCAAGGGCATGCAACTCAGTCCACCTCACTGAATGCAGTTCCTTCCTTCTCTCTTCTATCTACTCTCTACTATCACCCAGAGGTCAGGAAAATGCTGCCAGCATGACAACTGCCCAATACCCATCAGGTTGGTCATCAGACAGTGTACCGTGGAGGGTGGCCACTGCAAAAGCTTGTGTTTGTGGGAGCATGCTCACCGGTCACCACTGCCCAGAGAGAATGACCCTGCTTCTTTTCTGCACATGAGTGCATTTTATCAGCAGAAGCTAAATCTCATCTAGAACCCTAGCAGAAAGGGAATTGGGAAAATAGGGTATTATGCCTTTCCAGCTCCTGTGATCCAGGGGGAGCATAGGAAAAGGTGGAAATAGAAGCTGAGGACCAAGGGGCAGTATCTAGCCCTCCTCCCTGCCTCACTGAATCTGATAGAAGCCAGAGACCTTCCATCGTCTCTTCACAATTACTCTCTCTTAATTTTTTTTTTTTCTTTGTGGTACGCGGGCCTCTTACTGCTGTGGCCTCTCCCGTTGCGGAGCACAGGCTCCGGACGCACAGGCTCAGCGGCCATGGCTCACGGGCCCAGCCACTCCGCGGCATGTGGGATCTTCCCGGACCAGGGCACAAACCGGTGTCCCCTGCATCGGCAGGCGGACTTTCAACCACTGCGCCACCAGGGAAGCCCTCTCTCTTAATTTTTAATGTCATCTTTCCTCTTTTATTTCTCCCATTACCATTCAAAAACCCGCTCAGAAGGATGTATTTGCAGAAGTCTAACTGGGGTGGGAGAGTAGAGTGGAAAACGAAAGCAGTAAGATGCAGCAAATCAAATATATTCTATTTTAATGATCTATTTGAATGAGTTGTGTTCATGCGATGTTTGAGAATATGAGAAAGGAAGGCAGACAGAGCCCGACTATCCCCAGAAGAGTCTGGATTTTGGCAGCTGGGTGTGGTTGAAGTGGGCAAGTGTGGGTTGGAGATTGGGTGCAGAGTGAGTAAGGGTTAAAGACAAGGGCTCATGAGGGATCTGCGGCTCAGGGATGCAATGTGACCCCACAAAGTGAGAGGAAGACAGGTGCGGTCACGTTCAGAGAAACAGAGCTTGGGACTTGAGCGGAATAAGCTGCAGCTTGATTGGCAAGTCAAAGTTGAAATCGAGTCGGTTGGGAAAGAGAATTTGGAGTCAGGGTCTCGGATTGCTCCTGGGACTGTGACTGTGTGAGAGCCATCCCTCAGCTATTTCTGACTTGAGGTTGCAGAGTGTACAGGGGAGACTTTTATAATCAGAGGGCCCTTCTTGTATCATTTTCTTGGGTTCTGAAGCTCCTTCTGTGGATGGGTATGGGGTTCAGTCAGACGAAGGCTTATTTCCAAGGTCTCAAGAACTTTGTGGTTTGGCTCTTTCCCCAGGGCTCAGGTGAGATGTTCTGCTGAGAGACAGCTTGATTAGGAGTCAAAGTTGTATGAACGGCTCAGGACTTTTCTTTCTCCTTCTCTCTCCTTCTCTCCCCCTTCCTTCCTCCCTCTCTCCTTTGGTTCCCTTCCTTCCTTCCTTCCTTCCTTTCTTTCTTTCTTTCTTTCTTTCTTTCTTCTTTCTTTCTTTCTTTCTCCCTCTCTCTCTCTCCCTCCCTCCCTCTCTCTCTCTCTTTCTTTCTTCCTTCCTTCCTTCCTTCCTTCCTTCCTTCTTTCCTTTATCTCAGATGGTATCTTTTCCCATGTGGAAGACTACTGAACCCTTGGGTGAGTAAGTACACTGAGTCTGATGGATCAGAGAGGCCAGGGCTATGGGCAGTGACAGGAGCCACTTAGTGACAAGACACCTTCCTAACGGACATGACTCCTCAGCTCCCTTCAGTCTCTTTTTAACACCCCAGAGAGCAGCTGCTGTGTGACTCTCAGGCCCGTTAGTTATTCTTCAGGGGGTTAGAGTACAGCATGAAGGCAGCAGAGCTACTGGTTTTATTCCTGCAGGGATCAGGGCACTGTCACTGCTTGTTGGCTCCAGACTGTTTCCCTAGGCTGGTCTACAAGTGTGGGCTATTGATTCCAAGAAGGATCCAATGGGCCTCACTAGATCCATCAGCAATGTTGGAAAACTCTCATCTCAGGAGCAATGGTATGCCCCAGCTGTCCTTTTCACATATGATGGACTAAACATTTTTCTATGCCAGTGATTTTCAAATTATCTTAGCCTGTAAATTCTTTTTCTTCTCTTCCAAATGAAATCTTACTTGGAAACTCCATATAAAAATTAAATAGAAAAGGAACTGTTCTGATTGACTAGTGGTTAAGTTCAGATAGCCATGTATTCACGCCCTTACTCCTTTGACTATGTCCAAAATTTTTCTAGAATTTTAAAACACTGTATTATGTGTTTTTTAATGCTGGTTGGTGCTCTTACTCAGTTTTAAGGGGAAAGAAACTGAGGCACAAAGGGGCTAAAGAACTTACTTTGCCAAGATCATGCCATGAGTTTGAGTCAGTCAGGAACTGTACTCAGCTGATCTGAAAATTGATTTAAATAAGATAAGGCCTTCTTTTCCTCTCATCTAACAAGAAGGGGGCAGTGTAGGGCTGATGTGGCAGTGCATGAGGTTTTGGGGGACCCAAGCTCCTGGTAGCTCGCCATCTCACAATCCCTAGGATGGATCCTCATCTCATGTTTATAGTATGGCTTTTGGAGCTCCAGCCATCTAGCATCTGGAAGACGTAGAAAGGGGAAAGACAGAAGGGTCCTGTCAGCTGAGTCTGTCCCTGTAAAGGGGGCTTTCTGGAAAGCCTCAATGACTTCTACTTACATCTCAAGTAAGTCATAAAACAAGTTTAGGCTGGGAATCCTGTCACTCCCAGGAATATAGGAGCTCTGCCAGTGAGGAAGGGGAGAATCTATATTGGGTGGGGAATTAATAGTCTGCCACAGATATGATGCCCGTAACCTCTAGTGTGCACATAGCCTGGGTTGTCCTGATTGCAAACAATCTGCCTACAAAGTCAATACTTCAGCACCTAAATGTATGTTTTTCCTATTCAGAAAAGGCTCAAATATCCTTTGTTAGGTTCACGTGTCCTGAGTTGATTTAGAAAATGAAATAACCTAATAAATAAAATGACCTGATTTGTCATTTGGTCAAATTGCTTGAAACATGTAATGTTTTAATATATATACTGGACATGTTTTGGATTCTCTTCAGGTGGCAGGTGGGAAGGGGTGGGTTAGTAATATGTGGCATTTGTGACCAAGAGTGGGAGTCAGATTATCCTTCAGGGCATGCTAATCCCCACCCTTTGACCCTTGACCACACGAGAGTCTCTACCAGTTTCTCACTGAGACGTTACCATCACCCACCTGCTTCTATGTCCACCTTACATGGGTGACAGGGGCATGATGGGTACACAGGAAGCCACCAGTGCCTGTGGTGTGATGTGGAGGACATATACTGCACGTGGACAAAGAAGAGCTGGATTCAGCTCTGCCCCTTAGGCCGCTTCACCCTCCAGGCCTCAGTTCACCCTTCAGGAAAGAGGGGGTTGCACTAGATGAGCTCTGTGGACACTTCCAAGGCAAACACTGATACTGTGTCTTCTGCTCCTGTCCGCTTCCTTCGTCCTCACTTGGATTGGAATGTGACGTAACCCGTGCTGCCCGTCACTGGGCAAAAACTCCTAGAAGTCATCTGTCCCTTTTCTTCTACTAGAAAGAAGCATAATAGAAACCAGCCTGTTTTCTTGAAATTTCACTGAAGAAGGCTTGTCATGTGGACCCTAGAAAGTTTTCCTAATGTAGGTCTTTACCTAAAATGTCTCCAGTTGTAATTTATTGCCTGTTTGCTCTTGCCCTATTGATTGTGTGATTCGCGTCTGGTTGTTCGTAGGAAAACCAGACAAAATCAAAATTGTCATAGGATAAAGAACTTTTCCAAAGGAAGATACAGGATCCAGATTGCTCATTGTCTATTCATGAGTTCACTTATTAGCTCATCCAGTCAATCAAAAAACCTGGGTGCCTGCTATGTGCAAGTCACTGCACGGAAGAGGTGGGCTCCCACGCTGACCTGATCCATGTGGCCAATAAAAGTGCCCCCAAGGGCCTCCCTGGTGGCGCAGTGGTTAAGAGTCCACCTGCCGATGCAGGGGATACGGGTTCGTGCCCCGGTCTGGGAGGATCCCATATGCCACGGAGCGGCTGGGCCCGTGAGCCATGGCCGCTGGGCCTGCGCATCCGGAGCCTGTGCTCCGCAATGGGAGAGGCCACAACAGTGAGAGGCCCGCATACCGCAAAAAGAAAAAAAAAAAAAAAAAAAAAAAAGTGCCCCCACGTGCTAGGCCCTGTCCCATATGCATCATGTTCTTGTCTGATCTTCACAACAACCATATGGTGTAGGCATTTATCATGCAATTCTATTGCTTTCGTCTGCCCCCTCTTTTGACTGAAGAGGTTGCACAATACGCCCTCCCCAATCATTTATTTACCTAATTTTGGGGACACCTATTATGTGCTAGGCCCTAGGGATATGGCCAAACAAAACAGAAAGGATTTATCTGACAGGCCTGTCAATCTATTAATCATAGTGCCCTGCTTACTCCCAAGTACATGACCTAAGCCTGGCCCATCAAGAAACTTCTTGTCTTTTTTGGCAGTGATTGGGCTGGAGGGTTGGGAGCATGACCCAAGTAGGACCAATTAGCATCATTCTATGCCACATGATCCAATTCTGGTTGCTGAAAAAGAGAGGGCTTCTCTTTATTCATTTGAGCCTTAGATTCAGATGTGTGTGCTACCTATTCCACTGTTATAGTTGCCAGCTTCATAAGCCAATAAAATCATTTTTAGCTTAAGCTGTTAGTTTGAACCACAATAAGATTGCCA
This sequence comes from Mesoplodon densirostris, assembly GCF_025265405.1. Classification (NCBI taxonomy): domain Eukaryota; kingdom Metazoa; phylum Chordata; class Mammalia; order Artiodactyla; family Ziphiidae; genus Mesoplodon; species Mesoplodon densirostris. The sequence continues at coordinate 66,338,693 of NC_082664.1, forward strand.
TTTTTGCAGATTGGATGTCAACAGTTTCATCTGGTTTAATTTAATGACTTGATTTTCTGCTGCCTGCAATTGAAGGAGTCCTGACAAATACGGTGGTATTGTTACTTCTAACTTAGATGAGGAAAGTGAGGCTTGGAGTATTCATTAGCCCAAGGTCATTCAGCTACTCAGGATAGTGAGAACTGAAACCCAGGTAGCTTCAAAGTCTATGTTCTCTTTTTAAAAGCTTTTTTTTACATTTAATTTTATTTATTTTTGGCTGTGTTGGGTCTTTGTTGCTGTGCGCAGGCTTTCTCTAGTTGCGGCAAGCAGGGCTACTCTTTGCTGCGGTGCACGGGTTTCTTATTGCAGTGGCTTCTCATGTTGCAGAGCACAGGCTCTAGGCGCACGGGCTTCAGTAGTTGTGGCTTGCAGGCTCAGTAGTTGTGGCTCACGGGCTCTAGAACGCAGGCTCAGTAGTTGTGGAGCACGGGCTTAGTTGCTCCATGGCATGTGGGATCTTCCTGGGCCAGGGCTCAAACCCGTGTCCCCTGTATTGGCAGGTGGATTCTTAACCACTGCGCCACCAGGGAAGCCCAAAGTCTATGTTCTTGATTGCTCTGGTACGAGTCCCATAAAGTCAGGCAAGGGCTGAAGAGAAGAGACTGCTATTCAAGGGTGGTCCACAAATTGTTCGCTACTGGTCCATGAGGAGGTGAGACATGCTGCACCAGGATATAACCCAGCTGTGTCACTAGCACACTCTTTAGTTCAGCTGATGATTTTTTAATAACAAGATTTTCTCAATGAAGTAAGCAATGTGTTGATTTAGATTCTGGTGCCTGCTCCTTATACAGTACCCTCCTGGATTGACATCAGACATTTTTGGGGACCAGCACTTGGAGGAGCACTGGTATAGAGGACCCTTGGGTTTGCTGCTCATTTGACAACTATCCTCCAGTCTCTGGGGACTTGCACGGAAGCCATGTCTATGCCATGTGACCCTGAACCCCCTCTTCGTTAGTCATAACTGATTTGTTCAGGTCATTTGTTTGAGCGCAGCTGGACCAACCAGATTTTCTTGTCTAAGAACATGGAATCTTAAAAAAGAAACAAAGGAACCAGGAGATGTTAGTCTCAGAGCTACAAAAATAGCAGATTAAGCCCAGAAGCTCTTGTTTTCACGTCTTCGGAATTGCTGTTGTTCTTGCGCTTCTGAGGCACAGCTATTCAAGTCATCCTTGCCTTTTATAAAATTGCTAATATCCTTTCAAGTAAATTCCCTTTTGTCTTAAGCTAGTCCAGAATTGGCTTCAAGAGAACCTTAAGTAATACTGTTGAAAAATATAGGGAAGACCACATGTTCATGACTCAGGATTCTGTTTATAATATCAATTATTTGCTAGATTATATGAGAGTGTCCCTAACAGTTCTAGGTCTCAGTATTAGCTGAAAATGTTGGTACCTGAGTTGGGGCCCACTGTGACGTGGAGACAAAGATGTACATCATCAATTACCCCTGGTGACTAAAGACTCTGATACAGACTGAACATCTAAATTAAAGCACATAAATAATCAACCTTTGTCGGTTCAACTGTAGATGAATAGAAGTCAGATGAATGAATCGACTCATTGCTAACATTAGAAACATTACTACTTTAGGGTTACAGCACTATCTGCCATCTAGTTGGCTTTAAAAGAGGAAAGACCATTTGCTCTGGGAAAACAAGCATCATCTCAACCAGCTAAATTCAAACAACAGATTCTTGAATCAACTTGGTTTCAGGGAAAAAAATATGATGGAGACACAAGCTGAATCCTCTTATGACTTGGCCATAACTTTTTAGATATAATATTTGATTTTTTATTTTATTTTATTTATTTTATTTTTATTTTTTGCGGTATGCGGGCCTCTCACTGTTGTGGCCTCTCCCGTTGCGGAGCACAGGCTCCGGATGCGCAGGCCCAGCGGCCATGGCTCACGGGCCCAGCCGCTCCGCGGCATATGGGATCCTCCCAGACCGGGGCACGAACCCGTATCCCCTGCATCGGCAGGCGGACTCTCAACCACTGCGCCACCAGGGAGGCCCATGATTTTTTAAAATAAATAATATTTGGATGTCTTCTGAGACCATCTCACTGTTTGAAATTGCAAGCCCTGATAGAGGCAGCTCCTTCAAGCTTGGTGAAGGAAGCAGTGAAAATGGAAGTTTGAAGATGCATCTTTAGCAGCTGGAAGGGGTCTGCCTGGAGTGAAGGCAGAAGGAGAAAGGCAGCAGGCACAACACGCCTGCTGCTTTTACCTCAGTTGAGGAAGACCAGTGCTGGGTGGTGTTGGGAGAGGCTTCACAAGCTTGATACTTCCATCATTGTTTTCGGAATCCAGACAGCTGTCTGCTACGTGTTTACCTAGACCCTGTGTGATCTTGGTTCTGAATGGCTTAATATGTTTTTAAAGGGTATCCAAATGTGATTAAGATAATTCTTGCACTCTTTTGCTCTTTCTATTTAAAAATTAAAGTGCTTATAGTAGTAGATATCTCGGCCCGTATAGCCAAGAGGATCATTTACAAATGCTTTCTGAATAGAAAAAAAACTTGAACCTGAGATTCAAATATCTAATTCTCCACATTTAAAACCTCCTCTTAGATAGTCTCTGTTTAAAATCTAGTGATTTATGTGCAGAGTTCTTTTTTCTTAATTGTATTGCTGTACATATATTAGATATAATCTGTAAGACTCTCAACATTATATCATATATCCAGTATTTTTTATTGTACTAAATTTCAGGGCTAATTTAAGTCTAAACTCTTTATTTTAGAAAATCAGTAACAGCAACTAATTAGCACATCTCATTCTGGATGTATTTGCCAACCAATTTCAGAGACTCATTTGCCTGTTAAGAGATTTTATTGAACACCAGCACCACAGACTCTCCTTTTTTTGTAGTAAACAGCTCATGCTTATTATCTTATTACAGGAATGCCACTGGTTAAATCAGGCTCTGAATATAAATAGCCATATTACTGCCATCAGGCATCAATGTTTATTTAGTGGCTGTGAGTCATGCATACCTCTTTGATCGGGTTTGGAATGAGCCGTTGCAGTTTTTGTTCAAAGAGGTTATTTGCAAAGGCTACAGAAGTATCAGTTAGATTAAACATGAAATTAATCAGTGTGGAATTTTATCAGCCATTTCTGCCACCAAACACCAGGTGTCAAGAGCATGTGCAAATGAGGGCTAACATAATGAAGCTGGGGGACAGCTTGGTAGAGAGATCAGAAAGGATTCCAAGAGGTCTACCATGCTCAGGGAGGAAAGATGGAGGGAGTCTGGAAGGAAGGAAGGAAGGAAGGGAACATTGAAGCCTTAGTGTATCACCTGGAACTCCTTGGCAGTTTCACATGGCCTATCATATATCCCAGTATATGGAATGCAAGTCAGGTGACCTGAGTTAGCCTGAGCTCTGCCCTGCCCTTCCTAGTGATCTTTGGAAAACCACTGAATGCATACATGCATTACACAGCAAACATGCATTACAAAGCATACATATATAACGTATAACAAACTTGCACAAAAGCAGAGGAAAGTGCATTTTCCATCTCAACATGTCTTTAGATTAAAAATATCAGAGAGAGGTAGACCCAAGATAGCTTTCTAATGGTTTTAGTTGATGAAACTCTGTTGGTGGAGGAGATGTGGCCCTTTAATTGGAGGGCTCACTTAAACTGGGTCCATTCATTTATTCAATGTTTAGTGGATACACCAGCTTGTCAGGCACATGTGCTGAGAGAGGCCTGTGAATAATTATAACATACCATGTTTAGTACTATGATGATTGCCACTATAAATTCCTGATGACCGCATTCTCAACCTGGACTTCATCACTGCTCAGCAATTCTATGGCATTCCACTGGGTGGTTCTCCCAGCCACTGTCCCCACTGCCTATTTCTAACATTCCCCACTGTCTTCAAGCTTCTGACTCTCAGCTTCCAGTTCCTCTTACTCTCAGTAGATGATCTAACCTTCCCTACAGTGAAAATAAATTTTACCTACATTCACACTCATTCTCTCCTTCTCTGTCATTCTCATCACAGGGAATGTCTTTCCTCTTATAACAGACAATTGTTCTATCTGTGATTTGGATTCCATTTCTTCTCAAGGTCTTTTTATCATCCAGAATCTTCCATTCTTCCCTCTCAACTAGCTCTTTCTCATCAGCATATAAAAATGCTTAGGGCCTCCCTGGTGGCGCAAGTGGTTAACAGTCCGCCTGCCGATGCAGGGGATACGGGTTCGTGCCCTGGTCCAGGAAGATCCCACATGCCGCAGAGTGGCTGGGCCCGTGAGCCATGGCCACTGAGCCTGCACGTCCGGAGCCTGTGCTCCGCAATGAGAGAGGCTACAGCAGTGAGAGGACCGCGTACCACAAAAAAAAAAAAAAAAAAATGCTTAGTCTTTCCAAATTTAGAAAATCTTCCTTTGAAGAACTACAGAATCAACTGGAAAACAAGGTGAGGGGACTGAAAGTGAGGGGATGGAAAAAGATATTTCACACAAATGGAAACAACACGAAAGTGGGGGTAGCAATACTCATATAATAAAATAGGCTTTAAAACAAAGGCCATAAAGAAAGATAATGAAAACCATAATTCAAAAAGAGCCATGTACCACAATGTTCGTTGCAGCTCTATTTACAATCGCCAGGACATGGAAACAACCTAAGTGTCCACTGACAGATGAATAGATAAAGAAGATGTGGCACATATATACAGGGAAATATTACTCAGCCATAAAAAGAAACAAAATTGAGTTATTTGTAGTGAGGTGGATGGACCTAGAGACAGTCATACAGAGTGAAGTAAGTCAGAAAGAAAAATAAATACTGTATGCTAACACATATATATGGAATCTAAAATAAATTAAAAATAAAAAAATAAAAATGGTTCTGAAGAACCTAGTGGCAGGACAGGAATAACAACGCAGACATAGAGAGTGGACTTGAGGACACAGGGAGGGGGAAGGGTAAGCTGGGAAGAAGTGAGAGAGTGGCATGGACTTATATATACTACCAAATGTAAAATAGATAGCTAGTGGGAAGCAGCCATGTAGCACAGGGAGATCAGCTTGGTGCTTTGTGACCACCTAGAGGGGTGGGAGGGAGATGCAAGAGGGAGGAGATATGGGGATATATGTATATGTATAGCTGATTCAATTTGTTATAAAGCAGAAACTAACACACCATTGTAAAGCAATTATACTCCAATAAAGATGTTAAAAAGAAAAAACGATAATGAAGGACAGGTTATAAGACAAAGAAAGACAGTATATAATGATAAATGGGTAAATACAAGAAGAGGATATTAGACTTGTTAACATCTATGCACCCAATATAGGAGCACCTAAATATATAAAACAAATACTAACAGACATAAAGGGAGAAATTGATAGGAATACAATAATAGTGGGAGCCTTTAACACCTCACTGACATCAATGGACAGATCTTCCAGACAGAAAATCAATAAGGCAACAGAGCTTCTAAATGACACAACAGAACAGACTTAATTGATATCTATAAGACACTACATCCAAAAGAACTCAGAATACACATTCTTTTTAAGTGTGCATGGAACGTTCTCTAGGATAGACCACATACTAGGTTACAAAACAAGTCTCAACAAATTTAAGAGGATAGGAATTATTTCAGGCATCTTTTCTGACCACAGTGGTATGAAACTAGAAATCAACCACAGAAAGAAAAACAGGAAAAGAACAAACACATGAAGACTAAGCCACATGCTACTAAAAATCCAGTGGGTCAACAGTAAAATAAAAGAAATCAGAGAATACCTTGAGCCAAATGAAAATGAAAACACAACCTTACAAAATCTGTGGGATGCAGCAAAAGCAGTTCTAAGAGGGAAGTTCATAGCAATATAGGCCTTCTTCAAGAAACAAGAAAAACATCAAGTAAACTGCCTAACCTACTACCTACAAGAATTAGAAAAATAAGAACAAACAAAACCCAAAGTCAGCAGAAGGAAGAAAATGCTAAAGATCAGAGAGGAAAAAACTAAAATAGAGGACCCCCCCCCTCAATAAAAAGACAATAGGAAAGATAAAGAAAACCAAGAGCTGGTGTTTTGAAAAGTTAAACAAAATTGACAAACCTCTAGCCAGGCTCACCAAGAAGAACAGAGTGAGGACCCAAATAAACAAAATAAGAAACAAAAGAGGAGAAATAGCAACTGATACTGAAGAAATACAAAAAATCATAAGAGAACACTATCAACAGTTATATGCCAACAAATTGGACAACCTAGAAGAAATGGACAAGTACCTGGAAACATAGACCCTGCCAAAACTGAGTCAAGAAGAAACAGATAATTTGAATAGACCAGTCACTAGGAGTGAAATCTAAACTGTAATAAAAAACTCCCTGCAGACAAAAGTCTAGGACCGAACGGCTTTACTGGGGAATTTTACCAAACATAAAAAGAAGAACTTACACCTATCCTTCTCAAATTCTTCCAAAAAATTGAAGAAGGGGGAACACTCCGAAATTCATTCTATGAAGCCACCACCCCCACCCTGATACCAAAACCAGACAAAGACACTACCAAAAAAGAAGATTATAGGCCAATATCTTTGATGAGTATAGATGCAGAAATCCTCAACAGAATATGAGGAAACCAAGTCCAACAATGCATAAAAAGGATCATACAATAAGATCGGTTGGATTCATTCTAGGATCACAAGGATGGTTCAACATACACAAATCAGGGACTTCCCTGGTGGTACAGTGGTTAAGAATCTGCCTGCCAATTCAGGGGACATGGTTTCAATCCCTGCTCCAGGAAAATCCCACATGCCATGGAACAACTAAATCCGTGAGCCACAATTTCTGAGCCCACGTGCCACAACTCCTGAAGCCCACATGCCTAGAGCCTGTGCTCCACAACAAGAGAAGCCACCACAATGAGAAGCCCATGCACCACATCGAAAAGTAGCCCCTGCTCGCTGCAACTAGAGAAAGCCCACACACACCAGCAAAGACCCAATGCAGCCAAAAATAAATAAGTAAACTTATTAAAAAATACATATGCAAATCAATCAATGTGATGCACCACATTAACAAAAGGAAAGACAAAAAACACATGATCCTCTCAATAGATGCAGAAAAAGCATCTGACAAAATTCAACATCCATTCACAATAAAAACTCTCACCAAAATGGGTATAGAGAGAACATATCTCAACGTAATAAAAGTCATTTATGACATACCCACAGCCAACTTAATACTCAACAGTGAAAATTTGAAAGCCTTCCTGCTAAATTCAGGAACAAGACAAAGATACCCACTCCCACCACTTCTATTCAACAAAGTAATGGACGTCCTGGCTACAGCAATCAGATAAGAAAAAGAAATGGTATCCAAATTGGAAGAGAAGAGGTAAAACAGTCACTATTTGCAGATGACATGATACTCTATATAGAGAACCTTAAAGTTTCCACCCAAAAACTATTAGAACTAATTAATGAATTCAGCAAGGTAGCAGGATACAAGATTAATATACAGAAATCAGTTGCATTTCTTTACACTAATGATGAAATATCAGAAAGAGAAAGTAAGAAAAAGCAGTCCCATTTAAAATCACATCAAAAAAAGAAAATATCTAGGAATATAGGAGGTGACAGACCTATATGCTGAAAACTCTAAAACACAGGTAAAGGAAATTGAAGACGATTCAAAGAAATGGAAAGATAATCCCATACTCTTTTAACCATTGTTAAAATGGTTACACTACCCAAAGCAATCTACAGATTTAATGCAATCCCTATCAAAATACCCATGACATTTTTCACAGAACTAGAACAAATAATCCTAAAGTTTTTATGGAACACAAAAGACCCAGAATTGCCAAAGCATTCCCAAGGAAAAAACACAAAGCTGGAAGCATAACCCTTCCAGACCTCAGACTATACCACAAAGCTACAGTAATCAAAACAGCATGGTATTGGCACAAAAACAGACATATAGAACAATGAAACAGAATAAAGAGCTCAGAAATAAACCCACACACTTATGGTCAATTAATCTCTGACAAAGGAGGCAAGAATATACAATAGAGAAAAGATAGTCTCTTCAACAAGTGGTGTTGGGAAAGCTGAACAGCTACATGTAAATCAATGAGATTAGAATACTCCCTCACACCATATACAAAAATAAATTCAAATATTATTTACATTACACTTTTCGGCAGGCAGTAAAGGTGAGTGACAAATCAGGAACAACCTTGCGACCATTTTGGAAGGACTATAACATCTACAAGGCCATAAAAAATATTGACTTGCTTGGCATGAGGTTACAGCTGTCACCATGAATGGGATTTGGAGGAAACTTTGCCCACAGTTTGTTCATGATTTTCCTGGATTTGGGAAGGTGGATGAGGAGTCCAAAGAGGTCTTCAGCAACTTAGTGACGCTCAGCAAGAAGCTGGAGCTAGATCTGCAAGAGGACGACCTCGTTGAACTCCTTGCTGTACAACACAAGGAGCTTACTAATGAAGACCTGATGGAATTGGAGGCCCAGAGAAAGGACAAAGAGAGACAAGAGGAAGAAGAAGTAACTGAAGAACTGAAGAGATTCACGATGCAGGAAATCGCAAGGGGATTTTCTTTATTTGAGAAGGCACAGTTAGTTTTTGAGGCACAGGACCCGAACACAGAATGGTACACAAGGTTGCAGCAGCCGTTCAGAATGCAATCCAGTGCTCCTGTGTGTCATCTATGACAAGAATAAAAGAGCTACTCCACAGACGTCCCTGGATCATTTTTTCAAGTGGGTAGATAGAACTGAATCCAGCAAGGAACCAGAACCTGTGCATCAACATCAGGCATGAGTGAGATTGCAGCTTGCCCTCCATCTCCTATTGCTGACAATCCTTCAGCTCTACCATCTCCCCCCTCCTCCCCCCTCCTCCCCCCTCCTCCAGTCAGTAACTCTTCTTGCCTTTTCACTCGATGCCAACCCCTGTACGCCATATGTTGTACTGTACTACTGTACTTTTCAAGGTACTGTACTGTAAGATTAAGAAAGTTTTCTTTATTTTTTGTGTTTGTTTTCCATGTATTATTGGTGTGAAAAATATTATAAGCCTATTACAGTACAGTATTGATAGTCAATTGTGTTAGTTGGTACCTAGGGTAACTTTGTTGGACTTATGAACAAATTGGACTTAACGAACATGCTCTCAGAATGGAACTCGTTCGTATGTAGGGGACTTACTGTATTAGAGAAATGCAAATTAAAACCCACAATGAGGTATCACCACACACTGGTCAGAATAGCTATTGTCAAAAGTCTACAAATAATAAATGCTAGAGAGGGTGTGGAGAAAAGGAAACCCTCCTACACTGGTGGGAATGTAAATTGGTGCAGCCACTATGTAAAACAGTTTGGAGTTTCCTTAAAAAACTAAAAATAGAGCTGCCTTATGATCCAGCAATCCCACTCCTGGGTATATATCCAGAAGAGATGAAAACTCTAATTCAAAAAGATACATGCACCCCAATGTTCATAGCAGCACTATTTACAATAGCCAAGATATGGAAACAACCCAAGTGCCCATTAATAGACAACTGGCTTAAGAAAATGTGGTGTATATATATATATATATATATATATATATATATATATATATATATATATATATATATATATATATATATATATATATACACAATGGAATATTACTCAGCCATAAAAATCATTGAAATATTGCCATTTCCAGCAACATGGATAAACCTAGAGAATATTATACATAGTGAAGTAAGTCAGACAGAAAGACAGGTATTATACGATATCACTTATATGTGGAATCTAAAAATTAACACAAATGAAACTATATGCAAAACAGAAACAGACTCAAAGACAGAAAATAAACTTATAGTTACTAAAGGGGAAAGTGGGGGAGGAGGAATAAATTAGGAATATGGGATTAACAGATATAAACTACCATACATAAAATAGATAAAAAACAAGGATTTACTGTATCACACAGGGAACTATATTCAATATCTTATAATAACCTATAATGGAAAATGATCTTTTATATATATATATAACTGATCACTTTCCTGTACACCTGAAACTAACACAATATTGTAAATCAACTATACTTTAAAAAGTCCTCCTTTGACAGTACCCTTCTTCAGGAATCTTCCTTCCTTGTCGCAGACAAGCTTCTTGAAAGAGTGTCCACGTAGAATTCTCCCTTCCTCAGCTTCCACTCTATGTTGGCTCAGGTTCTCTGGGGGATTCTGAAACAGAGATTTGTATGCAGGTCGTGTACTGGGGGGCCCTATTAGAAACCACCCCGGGAGTGGGATGAAGGAAGCAGGACTGGCAATGTAGATTCAACAGTGGCATCGTCCAGTTCTAGGGAACTCTAGAGCTGAGAAGGCCTGGCAGAAATGACCTGAACTGAGGCAAAGAGGACAGGTCTTTGTAACCCCACATCAACCTGTCATTGCATGCACACGGTAGGTGCATAGACTTGGGCAAGGCAGCTTCCTTTGATAAAGGGTCATTCCTGGAGAGAGATTTGGCCATGGCCACCAGCAGGCAACAGTCCTGGCGGCTGGGGGAATGAGTGCTTCATTCCCAGAGGGGGCTTCTGGGGGGCACAGCCTAGCACACACTGTGTGCTCACTACCCAGTCTTCTCCAACCTCTTTCTCTCTCTTGAGCTCCAGACTCTGTCTACATTCAGCTGCCTATTGGAGATTTCCATCTGGACATCTCATAAGAGGCAATGAAACATATTCAAAATGGAACTCTCATCACCTTCTACCTCTCCACTCACTCCTTCCTTAGGGTTTTTTTTTTTTTCTTGGTACATAGAAGATAGGAGGTAACTTGCGAGATGAAGTCCCCCTTCTTTCTCTTTCTGTGGATTGCTTCAGGATATGTTTGTTCTTTGCAGCCCTTCTAAGGAGTCCTGTGTGCTGAAAAAACATACTACTGAGTCATCCACTGTCTCTCTTTGTATGTTCTCCTGTCGTGAACCAGGAGCCAGGGTGGCCGTGCAGCACACTGTCATTGCACAGCTGTCCCTGCTCGCTTCCCCTTTTCCTCATCCTCACTTCTTTGGGTTTGCATCTACCAAATCAATTGTTATGACCTTAACTCTGGCCTCAGGCCTTGCACTTTGAGGGCCTGGGAAAAGATATCACCTTTCCCCTAATGTCCTGTTTCCAATTAAGTCATATCAATTCTAACTTCTAAGTAACTCTTCAATCTATCCTTCCCTCAGCATCTCCATTGCCATGGCCCTAAATCGGGCACCATGAGGTCCACCTCAATCATGGCATCAGCCTCCTAACTGGTCTCCAGGCTTGCTCTCTGAAAAGCTATGCACCACTCAGTAGCCTGACACATAGTAAGAAGTTAATAAATGTTGGCTGTAAGAGTGAAAGAATAAATGAACAGGTATATTACAGGGTGCTGCGTGTGGTAACTGGGCTACCTTAGAAAGCACCGACGGGCTAAGATAAGAATTTTTCCTAGATTGTGGCAACCCACACAGCACTTCCTTTCTTCTTCTACGCTGTTCTTCTAAGGTGTCATGGGGTTTTAGCAGGCTTAAACGAGTAATACATGTGAAGCTCTTTGAGCTGTGCTAGGAACATACTAAGCACAAAATAAGTTTCATTATTATTATCCTTTCATGAATCTTTTTTCTATTTCCTTTCCCCTTCTTCTGAGGGTTTAAATAGTTTAAAAGTATTTCATTCAAAATTGAATAAATTCCATTTTCTATATCTACTTTGTTTCCCAAAATACAATAGAAATCTAAGTGGTCAGCAACCTAAAAATTGGCACTGTCAAAGTGAGTTATTTCATGTCTGTGTGATATGTTTTTCTGGATACAGAATAGAATTTAAACCTTGAGATTTAAAAATTATTATTAAAAAATAAAAAGTTCTCCTGAAGCTTTCAAGTTCAAATTACAATTCTTATTTTAAAAATAAATATAATAAATCCCGGGGGTTATTTGATTATTGTTTGATTGAGTAGCTGAACAGACCAAATTCCCTTAAACAATTTGTCCTGTTTACATCTTATGAAATTCCCTTGAACATCTTAGACTGCATTTATAATTGACTATATCTGATTTTTTAAAGCACTTCTACTGCCTAACATACCTACCCAAACCTTCCCATTCTAATAAATCTAATTAAATAAATGAATGTGGTCCATCTCAAGTTAATCATATACACTCCAATCTTGTTTACAAACTTTGCATAATTCTTTGTCTTTCAACTAAAGATCTAAGTCTAAAATTACTCACTTATACATTTTATGTTAGAATTAAAGCCCAAATCTATCAAATTTTCTAAAATCTCTTAAAAACACCAAATACTTAACATATAAAATATACAGAGATCATTCCTAACTCTATGAAAAAAACATGAATAGCAATGGTTTGGTTTATTTCTTCATCTCTATATTTAATTCTAAACATTCCAGAGTTGACAGATAGTTTTTACCATCTCAAGAAAGTTGAGGTTGCTTTTGGCCAAGAGTTTTGGCTGGGATACAGTTGTAAGGTCTGAATGCCGGGATGCCCCGTCTGTGCACTGAAAGAGATGCTGAGCACCTTTTAAATAGTCACAGTGATAACAAGGGACTCCTTGTTCATGTCCTACAAACGGGGTTATTTTCACAGCTGACCTTCTGGTTTCAAATTAGACCATCATTCAATTCTTTCTTCTGATTTGAACCTGCAGCTCTGGCTAGTTTACCTCCTGATTGGAGTTAATTAATCTATTTACCACTGGTTAATCTGAATTTTTTCCCATTTACTTCTCATGTTTGAATATTGGCCACAATCCTAAAATATTTATACTATCAGGTGCATTCTTGTCATTTGTGGGAAGGGAAAAGAAAAAAAATACTGAGCATAATTTATTTGCTATATACATGTCAGTATATATGTATATATATTATCTTATATACTCTTTTTCACAATTGTATGATGCAGGCATAATGGTATCCATTTGACAGATGAGGAAACTGAGGCTCAGAAAATTAAGTAGGTATTAAGTTTTAGAGCAAGGATACAAGCCTAGTCATGGCACTGTAACCCACAGGCCATACTCTATGGGGAACTTCATGTAAGCCCCCTGAGATTTCTAGCTAGAAAAGAAGCTAATTTTAAAGGTTACTTTCCATTTACAATTATTACAAAATATTGGCTATGTTTCGTGTTGTACAGTACATCCTTAAGCCTATCTTACACCTAATAATTTATACCTTCCATGCCCCCTACCCCTACATTGACCCCCTCCCTCCCCTCTCCCCACCGGTAACCACTAGTTTGTTCTCTATATCTGTGAGTCTGTTTCTTTTTTGCTATATTCACTAGTTTGTTGTCATTTGTGGATTCTACATATAAGTGATATCATACAGTATTTTTCTTTCTCTGTCTGACTTCACTTAGCATAATGCCCTCCAAGTCCATCCATGTTACCACAAATGGAACCATTTCATTCTTTTTTTATGGCTGAGTAGTATTCCATTGCATATATGTACCACATCTTCTTTATACATTCATCTGTTGATGGACACTTAGGTTGTTTCCATGTCTTGGCAGTTGTAAATAGTGCTACTATGAACATTAGGGTGCATGTATCTTTTTGAATTAGTGGGTTGGGGTTTTTTTGTCAGATATATGGAGTTGTCTTTAAAAAATTGTTTTTCCTACTTTTTGTAACAAAGCAATCATGAAAGGTTTGGGGTAGTGGTTGTGAGTTGGGCATTTGACACTTGCTCTTGCCTTCTGTGAGAGATCATATATTAGTGTGCCAACTGGTGACCTCATAGATTGAGGCCTGAGGGCTTCAAGCTCAGAGACTAGAATTCTTTAGGACAGGCTCTTGCCTGAGGTTTCCTTTAGGTCTCAGGGCTTTCCTGTTACCCAACCAATAATTCTCCAGCTCCACACAAAAGCCAAGAACAATACCTGACAGTTTCGACAGTTGGCTACGGGGATGCCCAGGTGATGTTTTTCCTCCCTCCCTCCCTCCCTCCTTCCTTCCTTTCTCCCTCCCTCCCTCTCTCCCTCTTTCTCTCTTCATTCTACCACAGTTCAATTATCAAAACAGAACATTTTGAAATTGACTTAATGCTCTTATCTAATCTACGGACCTTCAGAACCCCCTTCAGAGACCAGAAAATGATGGGTAGAGGAGCCTCTATATTCTGCAGTGGTTTGCCTCCTCTGTCTACAACCTCAGCTTGAGTCACAGGTCTTGTCTTAGGGAAGGACTGGAGGAAGTGAGGCCATGAGATTCCAGGCCAATTTCAGCAGCAGGGTCTCCTGTGTGTGCATCAGGGGAGAGATGGTTATGCCATAGAACCAACCAAAGAATCTAAGGCCTTTGGGAGAGCTTACAGATTACCTAGACTAAGAAACAGTCTAACCTCATTGTATAGGCAGGAAGCAGGCCCACAGAGGTAAGCAACTTGCCCAAAGTCACAGACTTAGTTACCATCAGTCCTATATAATGTGACTTAAAAGTAATAAGCCTTTCAAAAGTAATGAATGTTGAAACACATGCATTGAGATGGGTGTCATCCTGGCCAGCTGTCTACGTAATTCTAGCAAATGTCAATGCTAGAACTTTTCTGAAATTCTCTTATCAAAGGGGAGTTGAAAATCTGCTTTAGCTGGTCTGTGTATTCATTCATTCTTTCCTTTTAAAAATACTGACATATTTTTCTGATTTTTTTTTTAGACTTGAGTCCTACACATACTCTTTTATCAGCACAGGTTGCTTTTTTTTTTTAAAATAGATCTCTGTATAAATAATTAGGCTGGGGACTTCCCTGGTTGCGTAGTGGTTAAGAATCCACCTGCCAATGCGGGGGACACGGGTTCAAGCCCTGGTCTAGGAATATCCCACAGGCTGCGGAGCAACTAAGCCCGTGCACCACAACTACTGAGCCTGCTCTCTAGAGCCCGCGAGCCACAACTACTGAGCCCGTGTGCCACAACTACTGAAGCCCACGTGCCTAGAGCCCGTGCTCTGCAACTAGAGAAGCCACCACAATGAGAAGCCTGTGCACTGCAATGAAAAGTAGCCCCCGCTCTCCGCAACTAGATAAAGCCCGCACACAGCAATGAAGACCCAACAAGCCATAAACAAACAAACAAACAAACAAATAAATAAGTAAGTAAATAGGCTGGGTTTTCTCTAGTTACATTCTAGTTTGAAGGATACACCCTAGTTAGTTTAATTGGACTCCCGTGTTTCCTAAGCCTCCTCGAGCACCCATTTCTACCCAGATTAATCCAATCTATTATGTTAGTGTTTCCCAAACTGATAATCACCGAGGGCACTTGTTAGACATACATATTCAAACACACCCTGGCCTCCCAAACCAGACTCTCCACATGACTGGAAATCCAAAATTTTAACAATTTAACAGGGATGCACATTTTGGAAAATGATGATTCTGTGTTAGTTTTGGGAGTTTAAACCTTGGCTGGCAGCTTCATCCCAAATCCTCTTACATGTGGATTATCCCTAGGCTCTGAGGGCAATGCCAATACAACCTCTTGGTCTACGGCTGAATCATTGGAATAAATATACAGCTTCCTAACACTGGCAATTCATCAACATGCGGGTGTCTACTTTGAAAGGGAGAGGGCACCTCAGGATGATTAGGTATGTGTGTGCCAAGTCACAGTACTTTATAGTGACAGCCGTTCTTCAGGAAATACAGGAGGCCATGGGTGGTAGATTCTCCATGCCGCCATTTCAGAGTTGGATGACAAAAGCAGTCAGTCCTTCAGTCATCAAGATCTGTTGACCAGAGCATTTTATCAAGCACCAGGGCTGATTCAGTGATACCAACAATTCCAGTGCTGTTCTGAACAAACTGACATCCTGGCCGGGGCTGCTTATCAACCCAATTGCCTTCCATTCCTACCATGAGGGCTGTCTGCTTTAGCCTCTCCTGAATTCACTCTTTTGATTTCCATCTCTTGGAACATCTTGCCCTTCCTCCTGTAACACTTAAAATTTAATAAACGTGATTATTAAAGTGAATGATTACTTTAAGCAAGGCACTGTGGTGGAGCAGGATGGAAAGCTACTAAGAAAAATAAATACTTACTCAGCCAAGTTGTCGAGGCTGTAAAAATGCTTAAGCCACAGTTCCTGCTCTAAAGGAACTTAAGTTCACTAGGGGGGTAAAACAAATAAATAACTTTTAAAACTTGGCAATGAGAATAGCCAAGGAAATGCAGGTATAAAGCAAGCATTTTTGTTGCAGTAATTAAAACAGTTTGGTACTGATTTAGGAATAGATATATTAGTGAAACTGAATAGTGGGCATAGAAATAGTCCCAAACATTTAAAAATAGTTAATATTTGATAATAGCCTCATTTCAAATTGGTGAGGAAAATACTGATTACTCAATAAATTACAGTGGGACACCTGTCAAGGCTTCTGGAAAATAAATTAAGCTGAATCCTTACCTCCTTATACCAAATTAATTCCAAATGGATATAAATGTAAAAAATTAAACCGTAAATATATTAGAGAAAACACAGGCAAAAGGCTTTCCAATTTTTAAATATACAGGCTCTTCTAAGCATAAAAAACCCCAAGCAACCTTTTAATTTTTAAATTTTATTTATTTTTTAAACATCGTTATTGGAGTATAATTGCTTTACATTGTTGTGTTAGTTGCTGCTGTATAACAAAGTGAATCAGCAATACGTATACATATATCCCCATATCCGCTCCATCCTGCGTCTCCCTCCCACCCTCCCTATCCCACCACTCCAGGTGGTCACAAAGCACCGAGCTGATCTCCCTGTGCTATGCGGCTGCTTCCCACTAGCTGTCTATTTTACATTTGGTAGTGCATATATGTCCATGCCACTCTCTCACTGCGTCCCAGCTTACCCTTCCCCCTCCCCATGTCAAGTCCATTCTCTACATCTGCATCTAGGTTCTACCTGTCCTGCCTCTAGGTTCTTCAGAACCTTTTTTTTTTTTTTTTTTTTTAGATTCCATATATTTGTGTTAGCATATGGTATTTGTTTTTCTCTTTCTGACTTATTTCACTCTGTACGACAGACTCTAGGTCCATCCACCTCACTACAAATAACTCAATTTCATGTCTTTTCATGGCTGAGTAATATTCCATTGTATATATGAGCCACATCTTCTTTATCCATTCATCTGTCGATGGACACTTAGGTTGCTTCCTGGCTATTGTAAATAGTGCTGCAGTGAACATTGTGGTACATGACTGTTTGAATTATGGTTTTCTCAGTGTATATGCCCAGTAGTGGGATTGCTGGGTCATATGGTAGTTCTATTTTTAGTTTTTTAAGGAACATCCTTACTGTTCTCCATAGTGGCTGTATCAATTTACATTCCAACCAACAGTGCAAGAGGGTTCCCTTTTCTCCACAGCCTCTACAGCATTTATTGTTTGAAGATTTTTTGATGATGGCCATTCTGACCAGTGTGAGGTGATACCTCATTGTAGTTTTGATTTCCTAGCAACATTTTTAAAAGGGTGATTTTTCACTTCATAAAAATCTAAAATACACCATAAACAAAGTCAAAGACCAGTGACAATGGGTAAAATATTTGGATTACATATGACAAATAAAGGGCTGACATTCATAATATCCAAAAACTCTTACAAGTCAATAGAAAGGTAAAGAACTCAGTAGAAGGATAAAAAGAGACATGAATTGGGAATTCATAATAGAAGAATTATTGATATAAATGGCCAATAGAGAAATAAAAAATATACTTCAATAATAAAAGAAATGCAAATTAAAGCTTTCTTTTTGCCTCTGGTTGAAAAAATATATATATTTTTTATTTTTAGACTTTATTTTTTTACATCTTTATTGGAGTATAATTGCTGTACAGTGGTGTGTTAGTTTCTGCTTTATAACAAAGTGAATCAGTTATACATATACATATGTTCCCATATCTCTTCCCTCTTGCATCTCCCTCCCTCCCACCCTCCCCATCCCACCCCTCTAGGTGGTCACAAAGCACCGAGCTGACCTCCCTGTGCTATGCAGCTGCTTCCCACTAGCTATCTATTTTATGTTTGGTAGTATATACATGTCCATGTCACTCTCTCACCCTGTCACAGCTCATCCCTCCCCATCCCCATATCCCCAAGTTGATTCTCTAGTAGGTCTGTGTCTTTATTACCGTCTTACCCCTATGTACTTCATGACATTTTTTTTTCTTAGATTCCATATATATGTGTTAACATACGATATTTGTCTTTCTCTTTCTGACTTACTTAACTCTGTATGACAGACTCTAGTTCCGTCCACCTCACTACAAATAAATCAATTTTGTTTCTTTTTATGGCTGAATAATATTCCATTGCATATATGTGCCACATCTTCTTTATCCATTCATCCGATGATAGACACTTAGGTTGTTTCTATCTCCTGGCTATTGTAAATACAGCTGCAATGAATATTTT
Source organism: Mesoplodon densirostris (assembly GCF_025265405.1). Taxonomy (NCBI): domain Eukaryota; kingdom Metazoa; phylum Chordata; class Mammalia; order Artiodactyla; family Ziphiidae; genus Mesoplodon; species Mesoplodon densirostris. Next base: position 66,357,225 of record NC_082664.1, read on the forward strand.
GGTACATGACTCTTTTTGAATTATGTTTTTCTCAGGGTATATGCCCAGGAGTGGGATTGCTGGGTCATATGGTAGTTCTATTTTTAGTTTTTTAAGGAACCTCCATACTGTTCTCCATAGTGGCTGTACCAATTCACATTCCCACCAGCAGTGCAAGAGTGTTCCCTTTTCTCCACACCCTCTCCAGCATTTATTGTTTCTAGATTTTTTGATGATGGCCATTCTGACTAGTGTGAGATGATATCTCATTGTAGTTTAGGTTTGCATTTCTCTAATGATTAATGATATTGAGCATTCTTTCATGTGTTTGTTGGCAATCTATATCTTCTGTGGAGAAATGTCTATTTAGGTCTTCTGCCCATTTTTGCATTGGGTTGTTTGTTTTTTTGTTATTGAACTGCATGAGCTGCTTGTAAATTTTGGAGATTAACTCTTTATCAGTTGTTTCACTTGCAAATATTTTCTCCCATTCTGAGGGTTGTCTTTTGGTCTTGTTTATGGTTTCCTTTGCTGTGCAAAAGCTTTTAAGTTTCATTAGGTCCCATTTGTTTATTTTTGTTTTTATTTCCATTTCTCTAGGAGGTTCGTCAAAAAGGATCTTGCTGTGATTTATGTCATAGAGTGTTCTGCCTATGTTTTCCTCTAAGAGTTTTATAGTTTCTGGCCTTACATTTAGGTCTTTAATCCATTTTGAGCTTATTTTTGTGTATGGTGTTAGGGAGTGTTCTAATCTCATACTTTTACATGTACCCGTCCAGTTTTCCCAGCACCACTTATTGAAGAGGCTGTCCTTTCTCCACTGTATATTCCTGCCTCCTTTATCAAAGATAAGGTGACCATATGTGTGTGGGTTTATCTCTGGGCTCTCTATCCTGTTCCATTGATCTATATTTCTGTTTTTGTGCCAGTACCATACTGTCTTGATTACTGTAGCTTTGTAGTATAGTCTCAAGTCTGGGAGCTTGATTCCTCCAGCTCCGTTTTTCTTTCTCAAGATTGCTTTGGCTATTCGGGGTCTTTTGTGTTTCCATACAAACTGTGAAATTTTTTGTTCTAGTTCTGTGAAAAATGCCAGTGGTAGATTTAGGGATTGCACTGAATCTGTAGGTTGCTTTGGGTAGTAGAGTCATTTTCACAATGTTGATTCTTCCAATCCAAGAACATGGTATATCTCTCCATCTATTTGTATCATCTTTAATTTCTTTCATCAGTGTCTTATAATTTTCTGCATACAGGTCTTTTGTCTCCTTAGGTAGGTTTATTCCTAGATATTTTATTCTTTTTGTTGCAATGGTAAATGGGAGTGTTTTCTTGATTTCACTTTCAGATTTTTCATCATTAGTGTATAGGAATGCCAGAGGTTTCTGTGCATTAATTTTGTATCCTGCTACTTTACCAAATTCATTGATTACCTCTAGTAGTTTTCTGGTAGCCTCTTAAGGATTCTCTATGTATAGTATCATGTCATCTACAGTGACAGCTTTCTTCTTCTTTTCCGATTTGGATTCCCTTTATGTCCTTTTCTTCTCTGATTGCTGTGGCTAAAACTTCCAAAACTACGTTGAATAAGAGTGGTGAGAGTGGGCAACCTTGTCTTGTTCCTGATCTTAGTGGAAATGGTTTCAGTTTTTCACCATTGAGGACGATGTCGGCTGTGGGTTTGTCATATATGGCCTTTATTATGTTGAGGAAAGTTCCCTCTATGCCTACTTTCTGCAGGGTTTTTATCATAAATGCATGTTGAATTTTGTCGAAAGCTTTCTCTGCATCTATTGAGATGATAATATGGTTTTTCTCCTTCAATTTGGTAATATGGTGTATCACATTGATTGCTTTGCATATATTGAAGAATCCTTGCATTCCTGGAATAAACCCCACTTGATCATGATGTGTGATCCTTTTAATGTGCTGTTGGATTCTGTTTGCTAGTATTTTGTTGAGGATTTTTGCATCTATGTTCATCAGTGATATTGGCCTGTAGTTTCCTTTCTTTGTGATATCCTTGTCTGGTTTTGGTATCAGGGTGATGGTGGCCTCGTAGAATGAGTTTGGGAGTGTTCCTCCCTCTGCTATATTTTGGAAGAGTTTAAGAAGGATAGCTGTTAGCTTTTCTCTAAATGTTTGATAGAATTCACCTGTGAAGCCATCTGGTCCTGGGCTTTTGTTTGTTGGAAGGTTTTTAATCACAGTTTCAATTTCAGTGCTTGTGATTGGTCTGTTCATATTTTCTATTTCTTCCTGATTCAGTCTTGGCAGGTTGTGCATTTCTAAGAATTTGTCCATTTCTTCCAGGTTGTCCATTGTATTGGCAGAGAGTTGCGTGTTGTAATCTCTTATGATATTTTGTATTTCTGCAGTGTCAGTTGTTACTTCTCCTTTTTCATTTCTAATTCTATTGATTTGAGTCTTCTCCCTTTTTTTCTTGATGAGTCAGGCTAATGGTTTATCAATTTTGTTTATCTTCTCAGAGAAGCAGCTTTTAGTTTTATTGATCTTTACTATCATTTCCTTCATTTCTTTTTCACTTATTTCTGATCTGACCTTTATGATTTCTTTCCTTCTGCTAACTTTGGGGTTTTATTGTTCTTCTTTCTCTAATTGCTTTAGGTGCAAGGTTAGGTTGTTTATTCAAGATGTTTCCTGTTTCTTAAGGTACGATTGTATTGCTATAAACTTCCCTCTTAGAACTGCTTTTGCTGCATCCCATAGGTTTTGGGTCATCGTGTCTCCATTGTCATTTGTTTCTAGGTATTTTTTGATTTCCTCTTTGATTTCTTCAGTGTTCACTTCGTTATTAAGTAGTGTATTGTTTAGCCTCCATGTGTTTGTATTTTTTACAGATCTTTTCCTGTAGTTGATATCTAGTCTCATAGCATTGTGGTCAGAAAAGATACTTGATACAATTTCAATTTTCTTAAATTTACCAAGGCTTGATTTGTGACCCAGGATATGATCTAGCCTGGAGAATGTTCCATGAGCACTTGAGAAAAATGTGTATTCTGTTGTTTTTGGATGGAATGTCCTATAAATATCAATTAAGTCCATCTTGTTTAATGTATCATTTAAAGCTTGTGTTTCCTTATTTATTTTCATTTTGGATGATCTGTCCATTGGTGAAAGTGGGGTGTTAAAGTCCCCTACTATGAATGTGTTACTGTCGATTTCCCCTTTTATGGCTGTTAGTATTTGCCTTATGTATTGATGTGCTTCTATGTTGGGGGCATAAATATTTACAATTGTTATATCTTCTTCTTGGATCAATCCCTTGATCATTATGTAGTGTCCTTCTTTGTCTCTTGTAATAGTCTTTATTTTAAAGTCTATTTGTTCTGATATGAGAATTGCTACTCCAGCTTTATTTTGATTTCCATCTGCATGGAATATCTTTTTCCATCCCCTCACTTTCAGTCTGTATGTGTCCCTAGGTCTGAAGTGGGTCTCTTGTAGACAGCATATATATGGGTCTTGGTTTTGTATCCATTCAGCCAGTCTGTGTCTTTTGGTGGGAGTATTTAATCCATTTACATGTAAGGTAATTATCAATATGTATGTTCCTATTCCCATTTTCTTAATTGTTTTGGGTTTGTTATTGTAGGTATTTTCCTTCTCTTGTGTTTCTTGCTTAGAGAAGTTCCTTTAGCATTTGTTGTAAAGCTGGTTTGGTGGTGCTGAACTCTCTCAGCTTTTCCTTGTTTGTAAAGGTTTTAATTTCTCCATCAAATCTGAATGAGCTCCTTGCTGGGTAGTGTAATCTTGGTTGTAGGTTTTTCTCCTTCATCACTTTAAATATGTTCTGCCACTCCCTTCTGCTTGCAGAGTTTCTGCTGAAAGATCAACTGTTAACCTTATGGGGATTCCCTTGTGTGTTATTTGTTGTTTTTCCCTTGCTGCTTTGAACATATTTTCTTTGTATTAATTTTTGATAGTTTGATTAATATGTGTCTTGGCACGTTTCTCCTTGGATTTATCCTGTATGGGACTCTCTGTGCTTCCTGGACTTGATTAACTATTTCCTTTCCCATATTAGGGAAGTTTTCAACTATAATCTCTTCAAATATTTTCTCAGTACCTTTCTTTTTCTCTTTTTCTTCTGGGACCCCTATAATTCTAATGTTGGTGCAATTAATGTTGTCCCAGAGGTCTCTGAGACTGTCCTCAGTTCTTTTCATTCTTTTTTCTTTATTCTGCTCTGCAGTTGTTATTTCCACTGTTTTATCTTCCAGGTCACTTATTCGTTCTTCTGCCTCCATTATTCTGCTATTGATCCCTTCTAGAGTATTTTTAATTTCATTTATTGTGTTGTTCATCACTGCTTGTTTCCTCTTTAGTTCTTCTAGGTCCTTGTTAAATGTTTCTTGCATTTTCTCTATTCTATTTCCATGATTTTGGTCATCTTTACTATCATTATTCTGAATTCTTTTTCAGGTAGACTGCCTATTTCCTCTTCATTTGTTAGGTCTGGTGGGTTTTTATCTTGCTACTTCATCTGCTGTGTGGTTTTCTGTCTTCTCATTTTGCTTATCTTACTGTGTTTGGGGTCTCCTTTTTCAGGCTGCAGGTTCATAGTTCCCATTGTTTTTGGTGTCTGTCCCCAGTGGCTAAAGTTGGTTCAGTGGGTTGTGTAGGCTTCCTGGTGGAGGGGACTAGTGCCTGTGTTTTGGTGGGTGAGGCTGGATCTTGTCTTTCTGGTGGGTAAGTCCACGTCTGGTGGTGTGTTTTTGGGTGTCTGTGTCCTTATTATGATTTTAGGCAGCCTCTCTGCTAATGGGTGGGGTTGTATTCCTGTCCTGCTTGTTTGGCATAGGGTGTTCAGCACTGTAGCTTGCTGGTTGTTGAGTGAAGCTGGGTGTTTGTGTTGAGATGGAGATCTCTGGGAGATTATTGCCGTTTGATATTACGTGGAGCTGGGAAGTCTCTTGTGGACCAGTGTCCTGAAGTTGGTTCTCCCATGTCAGAGGCACAGCACTGACTCCTGGCTGCAGCACCAAGAGCCTTTCATCCACACGGCTCAGAATAAAAGGGAGAAAAAGTAGAAAGAAAGAAAGAGGATAAAATAAAATAAAGTTATTAAAATAATAAATAATTATAAAGAAAAAAAAATTTTTTAAGTAAAAACAAACAAACGAAAATGGACGGACAGAACCCTAGGAGAAATGGTGAAAGCAAAGCTATACAGACAAAATCTCACACAGAAGCATACACATACACACTCACAAAAAGAGGAAAAGGGGAAAAAATAATATATCTTGCTCTCAAAGTCCACCTCCTCAATTTGGGATGATTCGTTATCTATTCAAGTATTTCACCGATGCAGGGTGCATCAAGATGATGGTGGAGATTTAATCTGCTGTTCCTGAGGCTGCTGGGAGAGATTTCCCTTTCTCTTGTTTTTTCGAACAGCTCCCGGGATTCAGCTTTGGATTTGGCCCCGCCTCTGCGTGTAGGTCGCTGGAGGGCGTCTGTTCTTCGCTCAGACAGTACGGGGTTAAAGGAGCAGCTGATTAGGTGGTTCTGCCTCACTCAGGCCGTGGGGAGGGAGGGTTATGGATGCGGGGCGAGCCTGCGGCGGCAGAGGCCAGCCTGACGTTGCACCAGCCTGAGGCATGCCGTGCATTCTCCCGGGGAAGTTGTCCCTGGATCCCAGGACCCTGGCAGTGGCGGGCTGCACAGGCTCCCCGGGAGGTGTGGAGAGTGACCTGTGCTCGCACACAGGCTTCTTGGTGGCGGCAGCAGCGGCCTTAGCGTCTCATGCCCGTCTCTGGAGTCCGCGCTGATAGCCGTGGCTCGCACCCGTCTCTGGAGCTCCTTTAAGCAGCGCTCTTAATCCCCTCTCCTCGTGCACCAGGAAACAAAGAGGGAAGAAAATGTCTCTTGCCTCTTCGGCAGGTCCAGACTTTTTCCCAGACTCCCTCCCGGCTAGCCATGGTGCACTAACCCCTGCAGGCTGTGTTCACGCCGCCAACCCCAGTCCTCTCCCTGGGATCCAACCGAAGCCCGAGCCTCAGCTCCCAGCCCCGCCTGCCCCAGCGGGTGAGCAGACAAGCCTCTCGGGCTGGTGAGTGCTGGTCAGCACCGATCCTCTGTGCGGGAATCTCTCTGCTTTGCCCTCCGCACCCCTGTTGCTGCGCTCTCCTCCATGGCTTCGATGCTCCCCACTCCGCCACCTGCAGTCTCTGCCCACGAAGGGGCTTCTTAGTGTGTGGAAACCTTTCCTCCCTCACAGCTCCCTCCCACTGGTGCAGGTCCCGTCCCTATTCTTCTGTCTCTGTTTATTCTTTTTTCTTTTGCCCTACCCAGGTAAGTGGGGAGTTTCTTGCCTTTTGGGAGGTCTGAGGTCTTCTGCCAGCGTTCAGTGGGTGTTCTGTAGGAGTTGTTCCATATGTAGATGTATTTCTGGTGTATCTGTGGGGAGGAAGGTGATCTCTGCGTCTTACTCTTCTGCCATCTTGCCCCTCTCCCCGGATGCTGAATTTTATCAAATGCTTTTTCTGCATCTGTTGAAATGATCATGTGGCTTTTGTCTTTTCTTTTGTTGATGTGGTGTATTACATTGATTTGCATATGTTGAACCATCCTTGTGATCCTGGGATGAATCCAAATTGGTCGTGGTGTATAATCTTTTTTATGAGTTGTTGGATTCAGTTTGCTAATATTTTGTTGAGAATTTTTGCATCCATATTGATTACAGATATTGCCCTGTAATTTTCTTTTTTGGTAGTGGCTTTGTCTGATTTTGGTATCAGGGTGGTGGTAGCTTCATAGAATGTCTTTGGGAGTATTCCTTCCTCTTCAATCTTTTGGAAGAGTTTGAGAAGGATCAGTATAAGTTCATCTTTGTATGTTTGGTAGAATTCACCTGTAAAGCCATCAGGCCCTGGACTTTTGTTTGTAGGGAAGTTTTTTTTATTATTATTACAGATTCTATTTCACTTCTAGTAATCCATCTGTTCAAGTTATCTATTTCTTCTTGATTCAGTTTTGGTGGGCTGTATGTTTCTAGAAAGTTGTTCATTCTTGTAGGTTGTAGAATTTGTTGGCATATAATTATTTATAGTATTATCTTATGGTATTTTGTATTTCTGCAGTATCAGTTGTGATTTCTCCTCTTTCTTATTTTGTTTATTTGGGTCTTCTCTCTTTTCTTCTTGGTGAGCCTGGCCAGAGGTTTGTCAATTTTGTTTACCCTTTCAAAGAACCAGCTCTTGGTTTTATTGTTTTTTTTCTATTGTTTTTTAATCTCTATTTTACTTACTTCCTTTCTGATATTTATTATCTCCTTCCTCCTGCTGACTTTAGGTTTTGTTTGTTCTTCTTTTTCTAATTCTTTTAGGTGGTAGGTTAGGTTGTTTGTTTGAGATTTTTTTGTTTCTTAAAGAAGGCCTGTATCACTATAAACTTCCTTTTAAGAACTGCTTTTGCTTCATCCCACAGATTTTGTATGGCTGTGTTTTCATTGTCATTTGCCTCAAGGTATTTTTTAATTTATTATTTGATTTCATCATTGACAGCATGGTTTTAGACTCACAGAAAAACTGCAAAGATAGTACAGAGAGTTCCCATATACCACCACACCCAGTTTCCCTTATTATTAACATCTTATATTTGTATGGCACATTTGTCAAAATTAATAAGCCAATGTTGATACACTGTTATTAACTACTAAAGACCATACTCTATTTAGGTTTCATTAGTGTTTATATAATGTCCTTTTTCCTGTTCCAGGATCCTATCCAGGATACCACATTATAATCTAGTCATCACATGTCCTTAGTCTCCCTTTGGCTGTGACAGTTTCTCAGACTTCTCTTGGTTTTGATGACCTTCACAGTTTCAAGGGGTGCTGTTTGGATATTTTGTAGAATGTCCCTCAACTTGGATCTGTCTGATGTCTTCCTCACAATTAGACTGAGATTATAGTTTTGAGGAGGAAGATCACAGAAGTTAACTGTCATTTTCATTACATCAGATCAGGGGCACATACTATCAACATGGTTTATCACTGTTGATGTTGACCTTGATCTGGAGCCTCAGCTAGGGTAGCTGGAGAAGGAGGATGGATTTATGAAATGTTACACAGGGAGAGTTTTCAGAACTTGACATTGACTTAGATTTGGGGAGGATGTTTGGAGTAGAAAGAAAAGGAGAGGGAGGATCTGATGGTGGTGGCCTGTGCCTCCCTACAGGAGCCTCCCTACACACCCAGCCAGACCCTGGTGAGAGGGCAGGGAGGAGTGTCGGGCCAGGGAGCCCCAGGGAAAATGTCTGGGCATCTCTGCTCAGGCCTGGGCCGAGGGCGGGGGCTTTTCTGTCTTGCTGTGGGCTGGGTTGCTGGCTTCTTAGACATGGGGCTTTTCCAAGGAGATCATATACACTCCCTGCAGCAGCATCCCCTCCTGAAAAAACACAGGAGGGCAGCTTGGAAAAGCACGTATGTGATAACTGAAGCCACATTCACCCTGGCTGGGTAAACACTGCCTGGGAGTCAGATATTGTTTTCCCCAACTTTCTTAGGTGCCGGAACCTGTGGGGAGGTGATTTCTCTCATGGCAGCCACACCCCAGGTCATTCTTTATTAGTCACAGCACATGCTTCTCTCTGCTTGGTTACGTTCCCCTGACGTTCTGCACGTCCCACCATCCAGCTGTAAGTGTTTACCCCTCCCCAGGGCTAGCTGGACTGAACAGCATCTCGTGCAACTTGTTCTAAAGGAGCAGCTGGGAATCGGGTTTAAATTGTGACTTTTCAGCACAACTGAGTTAAAAGTCCCGTAGACACTTTTGTTTATGGGTGTCAGGGAGAACAAGCAACCCAGGGAGGAAAAAAGGAATTCTTGGTGTGTTTCACTTAAATCAGAAGTTTCGTCTGCTTCCTTCAGAAGTCACTGGTATCTGAGTGATATATATATATTTTTTAATGTAAGAGCATCCTGTTTGGAGATGGTGCTTTCAGTGGATCATTTTGGCTATTAAGGAACAAAACTACAACGGGTTCTTTAAGGGGGGTGGGAGTGGCGTTCTTAAAACAACTGTCCCTAGGCCTAAAACTCTCTTAGAATGTCACTATCAAGATCAGTGTCACGTGATGGAGGCAAGGGCTTTCATCCTTTCCTACACAGCTGTTTAACTCTTTATTAGGGTTAAGGACAGCCATAGGATAAGAAATCATCTCCACTTTCAAACAGTCTCTGTTATCAAAAGGCTTCTCTTCCTGATGCTCCACACCTAGCCACCCTGACCCAGGGCTCCCATTCTGCCCTCCCAGCATGGCAGTTATCCCCACTTGATAAAGAGGAAACAGAGGCTCAGGGGAATTGAGTGACTTGCCCCAAATCATAGTCCATGACAACTTGAGCCTAGGTGTGAGTGACTGCAGAGCCCGTAATCTTGACCAGAGCATTGAGCTGCTCCCAAAGAGGGCAACACCCATAAAAGTGGCCTCAGCAGAGGCTGGGGAGAGCAGGCCCTCGCAGATGGGAGTTGGATTCGTTTTCCATGGCCACCTTTACCATTCACTTGTTGTGTGACATTCAATAGCTTACTGAAATGTCCGGTATGGTACGTGGCACACTTGTGGAGCACAGCACCCTCTCTCTGGGGTTCTCCGGTCATCTGGTGTTTCCCCAGCAGGCACCAGCGTGCCATATTTTAGGGAGGCTAAAGATTGAAAGAGGAACTTGCAAAGCACAGGCCCCAGCGACACCACACTCAGGGAAGCCCCGGCCCAGACCGCTGGCAGCCCTGGTGTGCCAGAGGCACCCACTCCTGCCGTAGGGTGCAGTTAGAATAGAGGGGGCTCGGGAAGCCAGTTCTGTCCTCTGTTGGGGCCAAAGGCTCTGGGCAAGCGAGCCTAGCTTTACCCAAGAGATGCCCTCCAGGCCCACCCCTTCCATAACTTTCATACCACTTCCGCTGCAAGGTTGTTAACTATTTTATTTTTTTCTTTTTACTACTGTTTATTTTGCTATATTCTCTTTGCAAAATTGATATTTTGTGTTTAAATGTTTAATTTCCACAAAAATTAGAAGACCAAAGCAACTTAGGCTATATAATAACAAAATTGCCTCACACTGGTACAGTTTCATATTTTTCAAAGCACTTTCTCATTATTGAATTTTGTCTCATAACAAATCTAGTTATTATTTCCCTTTTGATATATGAGGGAAACAAGGCACCAAAAGGTTAAGTGACTGTTTTTTTTAAACATCTTTACTGGAGTATAATTGCTTTACAATGGTGTGTTAGTTTCTGCTTTATAACGAAGTGAATCAGCTATACATATACACATGTTCCCATATCTCTTCCCTCTTGCGCCTCCCTCCCTCCCACCCTCCCTATCCCACCCCTCTACTATTTTAAATTTGAATATGCAGAAAATACAAATGAAAAAGTAATGATCAAAAGTTATCAAATATATTTTTTGAATCTATTAAAAAAAAAGTAATGATCACCCATATTCCTGCAACCCAGAATTAGCCAGTATTGACATATTTGTTTGTGGTTCTATTTTACATATCCATAGCTTAAAAAAGCACAAACCTACAGGATACATAAGCACATTGTTCTCTGAGACAATTAGTACAATATGGAATAGACTAAATCCCTAATGACCACCATTTCAAATCCTAATCCCTCTGCCTCCATCCAGAGGTACATTTAAGTTTGTGGGTATTCATCCAGCATTTAAACACACACACACATATATAAAATATACAGAATTTGTTGTGTGTCTGCTTTCTTTATATAAATGGCATCATGTTGTGTGTATCATTTTGCAGCTTACTGTTTTTCATTCAATATATTTTGGAGACATCCATTTTGATATACATAGATGTAATTTATTCCTTTTAATGGCTTTAGTAGTACTCCATTTTATGAATGTACCACATTTTAATCATGAATAAATGCATTTAATTTTTAATATTTTGCTATTATGAACGATATTAAAATAGACCCTTGTACTTAGGACTACCATGCCACACAGCTCTGGAAAGTTCCATTCACATCTACGTGTATGTGACTTCTGGAGTTGTGTAGTAGTACACATCCTGCCTTGCTGTACTTGGCCCTGCCTGGATCTCCTTCATTCATTGTGTTGACAATATTTATTGAGCGCCTAGTGAATGCATAGCATTGTTCAAGGACTTTGCTTGTATTAATGTATTCAGTTCTCTGAAAAGTCCTAAAAAGTATTGTTTTCACCATTCTCATTTTTCCAACGAGGAAAATGAAGTGGGGCAGTGGGGACAGTCAATCAGCTGAGTAAGGTCACATGTAAGCTGTAAGCTGCAGAACTGGCATGGTGACGACAGCCTGGCTCCTGAGCCTGGGTGCTGAACCATTGCATTATGTCTCCCTTATGTTTAACTCTCTGCTTAACTGGTGTTCCCCTCTCAACTGTGAACCCTTGACGGCAGGGACCATGGGAGCCACTTTGCATCTCCAGTTCCCAGATGTGCTGACCCCCATTAGGGGCGCGATAATGTTCTTTAATCACTTCATTCTTCAGTGCTCCTTTCCTAATTAACGTTTCCTCTTCCCTTCCTCATCTCTCTCTTTCCCTTCGTGAGCATGCTTCTCCTGTCTCCCTTCCCATAACATGCCTACCCCCTTGCACAGGCTTTGAAAAAGTGACACAGGCACGTCCCAGCTGCATGAAGAGGAGAGCTTTATAATGCGCCTAATTTGGGAAAGGCACTTTTACCAAAGGGCAAAGAAGGACTTGGAATTTTTTCTGCCCTCAGGGGGCCCAGTCTTGCGACTCTGTAGGTCTACAGCGGAACAGGAGGCCCTGCTCTGTTCACACGTTCAGTCGCGAGTACTTCTAATTCCGTCCTTCAGCCGGCAGGCACGTAGGCAACTTCCTCTTATAAAGTCAGTTGTTGTAACTAAACAGGTGCAGATTTGAGGAAATGCAGGCCGACTCGTGCAAGTCCCCGCTGCATGTGACATTAAATTGATAAGGGACTTCTCTCCCTTAATTTATTGGCCTCAGCCTCCCCTGTCTGCCCTGGACTCGAGCCCTGCAGCTGGAACCCAGAGCCCCCTTCTCCATCTACCTCCTGACCGCTGGGCGAGGGCGAGGGACCACCGGGTCGGGCCAAACGTGTGACTCCACGTGGGAAAGCACACAGGGAAAAGGGCAAAGTCGAGTTCCCGTGGAGGACCCGGCCAGGGAAAGGCGAGCCCACTCCCGCATGGCTTTCAAGCCCAGGTGCCCCTCCCGCCTGCCCACACCGGGTGCCTACGGCGAGGAGCGCCGGGCGTCCTGAGCCGGCGGTACGTGCAGGTGGGCGGCGCGGGCCAGGGCACCCACCCGGGTTTGGGCTGCGGTCGAACGCGCTGACTCACGCTCTCGCTACGTGAGCGGCGAGCCGGGCCAGGCAGGGTAGAGCGCCAGGCGGGGGCAGCCGCCCGCCCTCGCGGTTATTTATTTATTCGGGGGCAGCTGCGGGCGCAGGCGCCGTGCGCCCCAAGTCAGCCCAGTCGCCGAGGACTTCATCCCCCGCCCGGCAGCTCGCTGGCGATTTTGAGCATCTTTACGACTTGATGGCTGCTGAGGGGCTGTGATCTTTGATCCCCTGCGATAGCACCGGGGATTTCTGCTAGGCAGGGGCAGCCAGAGTCACGTTAGGTCTGCACTGGCGCACGGGCGCTTCGGGCTAGCCTCTCCTTGTTCCTGGGGGACTCCACGGGACCCCGGTCTCTGGGTTTGCATTTAATAGCATCTTACTTAAGGAAGGAGTCATCTCTTAGTCCACGTGCTCTCTCGCACCGTTTTTATCTCAACTGACCCCTAAACAACCCTGTGACCTGGAAAGGATGGGAAGGGCAGGTGCCCGTCAATCCAGTTGACAGATAAGGAAATCACAGCTTGTGTTTAGGTATTTTGTCTGTTGACAAGAGAACGATTTACCATAACTTGTATATATAGAAGTACTTAGCTCTTGGATAATAAATGTTAGTGTTTAGTGACATCTCCATTCTCCTGTGTTCACTGGAAAGACAAGTTAAAGAGGGAAAAGGGGGGGGGGGAAGGAAGAAGAGTTTGTATTAATAGGTGTGAAATCTCACTGTCTCTACAGCTATGGTGCCTTTTGGTAGATTTAACTGGACACAGCTGAGCTTACAGTAAGACTAGTGTTGGTGGAATAACTGGCCAGTCCTCCTCAACTCCCCCAAGTGGGTCCTTGGATGCCTGCCATGGACCAGGGTCCTGTCAGTGCCATGGACACGACAGGGCCTGGAGCCCCTAGGCCTGCATCTGAGTCCTGATGTCCTGGTTACTGCCAGTGAGAGACTCGGGACAGGGTCACTGACATCTCCCAGCTTCTTCTCACATCTCAGGGTTGCTGTGAGGCTCAAGATAAGAATGTATGTGAAGGAGTCTCCTTAACTACCGTGGCCTGTAGAAATGAGACGTGGGATTATTTTTCCTTGGTCATACAATACCAGGAGTGAGGAGTGAGAGACACTGTCTACCTCTGAAAAGTCTGTGTCACTCTTGTTTGCTCCTCTTGGGGTAAACCATGGAGAGAGCAGTTTCTATAGAGTCAGTAGGAGCAAAAATGAGATTAATTCTCATGGAAATTCTGCCTTTAGACACAGAGTCCTAGGTTACAGGATCTTAACTGCAAACACACAGCTAAGCCATTTGTAGAGCACTTTTCAGTTTTGCCTAGTTTGGGGGCTTGTTTTTGTTATGGTTTCTTCTTTTTTTGGGAGGGGATCAGGGGCTTGCCAAACTTTCTAGATTATAAAATTAATACATGCTGTCTCAAAAACAAATAAACCAAAATATAAAGAGAAAAAACTTTCATTCCTATGAAAATTCATAACATTCATATACCAATAATATTAGCACTTCAGGTATACTTCTGTCTAGGTGTTTTTAATATTCATTTAATATAATTGAGACCACAATCTGTGTTATTTCATAATATTTACCTTGCTTAAAGTTATATCATGTTTTCCCATGTTATTAAGCCTTTTATAGTCAATTTTATGAATGTATTTTTTTTCAACTGTTTCCCTATTGTTGGAAGTTTAGGTTGTTTCCATTTTTTTTCTTTTTTCTTTTTTTTTTTTTTTTGCTAAGCAATACTCCAGTGAATATCTTTCTGTATAAATATTTGACCATTTTATTTATTATCTCCTTAGCATGGGTTTCCTGAAGTGGAATTTTTAGGTCAAATAACATAAACATTTTTGTGACGAGATCACATTGCTAAGTGGCAGTTTCCGTGAGTGCAGGGACTTTATCCACCTTCCTTACTACTGCATTAGCAGTGTGCAGCATGGAGTTGGTTCTTAATGCTCATTGTTGAATCAATGAATAGAAAGAAAAATTGTCACTTACAGCAAAACTTGCCTAGGAAATATCAAAACTAAGGGTTGTGTTTCATCTCAACTTGTTCTAACGTGCTGAGGCTAATAAAGGACCATGAACTTTAAGGGGACCTCCCCACCCCCGCCCCAGACCTGACTGAAGACTTTTCTCACCAGTGAGAAATGGGACTTGTTTAAACCAACTGCCTACTCAGAGTGCTAGTTTTCAGTGCTTAGTTAGAATAACCACCAGGCATTCCTCCTTCCTAGCACTTCAAAACCAAAAACACAGACAAATCTACCCCGCCACACACACTTTTTCCCCTTCAGGGAACTACTCTGCTAATTTCTCCATTGGTGTGTATTGGCTTGACTGGTAAATTAGTAGGCTCAGCTGTGATTTAAAACAAACAAACAGACAAACGAACCTCTGGTGATCTTGGTCTTTATTTTTTGACAGATGAGTATTGCCAAATTGAAATACATAGACTGTGTAGCAGTCTACATTCTACCATGGGTTCCTAAGTGTGTTTCATTGCTCCTTTGCTAACGTTGCATATGACCATTTTCATAACCTTTGTTATTTAATGGAGTGTGATGTGAGATTCTTTTTGCCTATTAAATGATCTAGACTGAACTTTTTAATACAGATGTTGTGATTATCAATTTATATTGTTACTTATTTCAGATCTTAGTGATTTAAAAAATCAATTTGTATGAACCTTTTATACCCCTAAGGATATTACAGAGTAAATTCTTCATAATAGTTTTAAAGTGAAACAGTGCCAGAAAGATCCTGATGCAACACATTATTTTTTCCCTTTATTTTTTAAATTGACGTATAGTTAATTTACAATGTTGTGTTAGTTTCAATTGTACAGCAAAGTGATTCAGTTAAACATACATATATATTCTTGCAGATTTTTTTCCATTATAGATTATTGCAAGATATTGAGTATAGTTCCCTATGCTATACAGCAAGTCCTTCTTGTTTACCTATTTTATATATAGTAGTGTGTATATGTTAATCCCAAATTCCTAATATCTCTCCCGCCCACCCCCTGCCCCCTGCTATCTCTGGTAAGCATAAGTTTGTTTTCTATATCTGTGAGTCTATTTCTGTTTTGTAAATAAGTTCATTTGTATTGTTTTTTTTAGATTCTACATATAATATGGATTTTACATTTAGAAATATACTATATATGGGCATATGATATTTGTCTTTGTCTGACTTACTTCACTTAATATGATAATCTTTAGGTCCATCCATGTTGCTGCAAATGGCATTATTTCATTCTTTTTTATAGACAACACATTATTTTGATGTATTAAATTTTTGAAGTAATTGTATGTTTAAATCACTTATTGCTGGAGGTGTTCTTAGGTGGATTGGGTGGTTTCCAGCCACTGGAATTATCTAAGTAGAAGCTCTTTGGTCCCTTGGGAGGGACTGAAACATCTAATGAGAGGTTAGACTACTGATCTTTAGGTTCCCTTAAAACCTTGAGATTTTATTATTTCATCACTTGTCCAAGGATATAAGGCTGACAAGGTTTGGGGGGCTAGTTTTCTTTCTATTACTCTGCAAGATCAACTGGATCCTATAAGAACCAAAGGATGATTTCCTGAGTCTATTGCCTTTATTTACACTTTTTTGAGAAAAAGCCAGAGTGGTACAAGAGTGTGAATGTGCTTTGCATTGCAACTGTTCCCTGGACTTTTTAGGACTTTAAACATGCATTTCTACAGAAAGTTTTTACATGAAGAATTTTGATTTTGCAACCTTTTTCTAATTCAACTTTTGTTCTCTTCTATGTAATAAAAATCTATAAACATATTTTACATATTTATTCTTTAATAAATATTCTTTATTATTACATGTTTATATATACATAACTATGCATGATTGTGGATAAAAACCACATGTACTGTATTTGATGGGTAATTTAGGGAATCTTTTTAAAAAGGTGATTGCTTATGAGGTCTTCAGTTATGTGCCAACTTTGGAACTACCTCCAACATAAACATCAGCTATGCTGGGATATCTGTGTGGATTTCTATTGTGGTTGTACTTGATTGCTGAGTCCTGACACAGCCTAAATGACATAGATCTCACGTATGCATTTATTATATAATCTGAGAGCCATATGTGTTCTGACAGCTCTTGTATTTCCCTTACTGGAATGCTCATTACCATTGTAACTGCATATTTAGTTGCCAGTCTTCCCTTTAGATTACAAATTTTGGGGGGGAAGGGAACAAATAAGACTTGATCCTGTTACATCCCTAGCACTTAGTTTATAGTCTATGAAATCTATAAAATTTTGGCATTCTATAAAGTCTTTGTTGAAGCACTTAGTTTATATTCTATGAAATCTATAAACTTTTGGCATTCTATAAAGTCTTTGTTGAATTGCACTTAAGTGTAATAAATTACATGTAAAAGCTAGACATGAAAATGTGCAAGAGGTTAGGGATTTGGCGTGTGTTGGGAAAGCTGGCTGAGTGCATTTTGGGCACGCGTTGGGTCATGGTTAGGAGGAAGCAAAACGATTTGTGCACCTACTAGGAGCTGGGCACTAAGCTGGCACATCGCCTGCGTTACTTTATTTAATCCTCACAACTACTCTTCCAGGGTGTTTTGGTTTTTATTTTTTACAGAGGAGGATTCCATGGTTTAGAGAGGTCAATTTGCTTTGTCAATGAGTAAATGGCAGAATTGGAATTTGCTCCGAGTTCATGCTGGCTTGAAAATCCAGGCTCTTTTCTGTTGACCAGGCTGACTGCAGTCAGCAGCCCAGCTGGACTAGGGTGGAGTGGGGACGTGTGGGGGAAGGTGTGTTGATTTAGAAAGGACTTGCTTCCAGCATCCTAGATGAATTTTGTCTTAGAATCTCTCCTTTCCACAGCCTTTCTTTCTCCTTCTCCATGCCTTCTGCCTCAGCTCTCCTCACTCACACAAGAACCCAGGGCTTTCATGATACCCCCCGCCCCCTTCTGACCTTCTCTTGTGAACAAGCCACATCCTCTTTCCTGCCTCAGTCCAGCTCTAGTATTCCCCTTCCATTTACTCTGATAAATTCGTCTGGAAAAAGAATGGGACAATTGTTATAATGTTTCCCCTCCTCCTCATGTGCTCTGTTAAATACAGATGCTAGCTATAGGGATTTTAAAGTTGGCAGGGAGGCATTTGGACAAAAGGATATTTTGTCTCTTCAAATAAAACCATAGGAGGCCGTCACTTACTCTCTGAGCAGGGCACAAAGGGCCCTCAGATCTCAGGGACAAGAATAAGAACTAACGTTTCATTCGTTCAGTAAATCCACTTGAAGGCCTACCTGTACTATTGTTCTCACTGCTACACCTATATTAACTCTCTTCATCCTCCTAACATCCCAATGAGGTAGGTGCTAATGTTGCCCATACAGTTGGTGAGAGGAGAGTTGAGATTAGAACTCTCCAGATTTCACCCTAGAGCCCCAGGACACTCAGAGCAGTGGGAGGAGGTGGGGAGGCAGGGGGAGAAGGCAAGGGAGACGGGAAGGTGGGAAAGAGGGCAAGAGAAAAAGAGAAGCTGTTTTTTTAAGAGAACATATATTGTTTATAGTATGTTTTTCATTAATTAACTGCCGCACTATGGGCCAGGTTCTGTAAATTTTTAGAATTGAACTATAGTTGGTTTACAATGTTGTGTTAATTTCTGCTGTACATCAAAGTGATTCAGTTAGACTTGTATATACATTCTTTATTAGATTCTTTTCCATTATGGTTTATCCCAGGATATTGAATACAGTTCCGTGCACTATACAGTAGGACCTTGTTGTTTATCCATTCTCTATATAATAGTTTGCATCTGCTAACCCCAAAATCCCACTCCATCCCTCCCCCACCCCCTCTCCCCCTTGGCAACCACAAGTCTGTTCTCTATGTCCGTGAGTTTGTTTCTGTTTCATAGATAAGTTCATTTGCGTCATATTTTTTTTATATATGTTAATACTTGTTTCCCTTTTTATTTTTTTAATTTTATTTGGAGTACAGTTGATTAACAACCTTGTGTTAGTTTCAGGTGTACAGCAAAGTGATTCAGTTATATACATGTATCTATTCTTTTTCAAATACTTTTCCCATTTAGATTACTACAAAATATTGAGCAGGGTTCCCTGTGCTATACAGTAGGTCCTTGTTGGTTATCTATTTTAAATATAGCAGTGTGCAATGTCAATCCCAAACCCCCAATTTATCCCTCCCCCCCAGACTTTCCCCCCTGATAACCATAAGTTCATTCTCTAAGTCTGTGAGTCTGTTTCTGTTTTGTAAATGAGTTCATTTGTATCACATTTTTAGATTCCACATATATGCGATATCATGTGATATCTGTCTTTCTCTGTCTGACTTTTCACTTAGTATGATAATCTCCAGGTCCATCCATGTTGCTGCAAATGGCATTATTTCCTTCTTTTTAATGGCTGAGTAATATTCCATTGTATATATATGTACCACATCTTCTTTATCCATTCATCTGTCGATGGACATTTAGGTTGTTTCTGTGTCTTGGCTATTGTGACTAGTGATGCTGTGAACATAGGGGTGCATGTACCTTTTTGAATTATAGTTTTATCTGGATATGTGCCCAGGAGTGGAATTGCTGGATCATATGGCAACTCTATTTTTAGTTTTTTGAGGAACCTTCATACTGTTCTCCAGAGTGGCTGCACCAATTTACATTCCCACCAACAGCACAGGAGAGTCCCCTTTTCTCCACACCCTCTCCAGCATTTGTTATTTGTAGACTTTTTAATGATGGCCATTCTGACCAGCGTGAGGTGGTACCTTATTATAGTTTTGATTTGCATTTCTCTAATAATTAGCGATGTTGAGCATCTTTTCATGTGCCTGTTGGCCATTCATATGTCTTCTTTGGAGAAATGTCTATTTAGGTCTTCTGCCCAGTTTTTGATTGGGTTGTTTGTTTTTTTTGTTGTTGAGTTGTATGAGCTGTTTGTATATTTTGGAAACTAAGCGCTTGTCGGTCCATCATTTGCAAATATTTTCTCCCAGTCTGTAGGTTTTCTTGTAATTTTTTTTATTGAGGTACAGTTGATTTACAATGTTGTGTTAGTTTCAGGTGTACAGCAAAGTGATTCAGTTAAACATACATATACATATCTATTTGAAAAAAAGAATCTTTTAACAGTGGCTTAGGAGTTTGACTGAAGATGAAACAGAAAATAAGATTAGCCCTTGAACTGAACTGTTTTTTTTAAAACATCTTTATTAGAGTATAATTGCTTTACAATGGTGTGTCAGTTTCTGCTTTATAACAAAGTGAATCAGTTATACATATACATATGTCCCCATATCTCTTCCCTCTTGCATCTCCCTCCCTCCCAGCCTCCCTATCCCACCCCTCTACGTGGTCACAAAACACCGAGCTGATCTCTCTGTGCTATGTGGCTGCTTCCCACTAGCTATCTATTTTAAGTTTGGTAGTGTATATATGTCCATGCCACTCTCTCACTTTGTCCCAGCTTACCCTTCCCCCTCACCGTGTCCTCAAGTCCATTCTCTAGTAGGTCTGTGTCTTTATTCCCGTCTTGCCCCTAAGTTCTTCTGACCATTTTCTTTCCTTTTCTTAGATTCTATATATATGTGTTAGCATATGGTATTTGTTTTTCCCTTTCTGACTTACTTCACTCTGTATCTGAACTGTTTTGAAGTCCATTAAATAGGGAGTTTAGAGCAATTAAAGTGGGAAGAATTAGCACCTGTGCCAAGGGGCCTCCACCAATTGTTCAGGCAGGGTCTGCTTAAACGTGTTCCCCAAGGAGTGGGAATACCACCGGGCAGAGATCTGCCACTCTGTAGTTGATTACAGTCAGTTTATTGTTGAGTGGAACTCACTGGAAGCATAGCCAGCCAGGAGGGAGCACAGAAGGAGTCTGCTAAGAGGTATTGTGGGGGAAGTTTCCAGGCTGGGAGTGTGAGCCAGAGAGAGGGAGGAAATGAGCTTTTCCTGGTGGGTGGATTCCACCCAGTGGAAATCCAAATATGGGCCTCCAAGAGCCTCATGATCACAGAGGGAGCCTGGTGTGAGTGGGAATCCCCAAGCCAGCATCGTTCCTGGGCTGAGTGCCTGTGGATGCCTGGGAAGCCTCCTCATCATTACAAAGCATTTATTAAGTTCTAAGTTGTATTAATTTCCCAAAATGTGAGTGTTTCTAGAAAAGAGATTTAGAAGGGGTGGGAGCAGCATTTTCCTGTGTAAGTGGCTGAAGGCAGGAAGCAAGGCTCCCAGCAGCATTCTGTGCTGGGTGATCAACTGTCCTGGTCTGCCTGGGACTATCCTAATTCTTGCACTGATAATCCAACCTCCCTTTCAGAGGACTCAGTACTCTGCTCCCATGCTGTCTCCCGAGAGAGGCCTTCCCTGGCCATTTTCTAAAATAGCATCCCACCCCGTCCCCACTAGTCACATCCTACCCCCTTATCCTGAGGACACTCATTCCCTGAAATCATCTTGCTTATTTGTTTATTATCTCTTCTTCAAAACTAGAATGTAAGCTCCAGGAAGACAGGGACTTTGGCTTGTTTGCTGCTATATTCCCACCATATAGAATAAGGCTGGGTACAAGAAGGGGCTCATTAAACATTCATTGGATGAATGAGCACTTTTTTTAGTTTCCAGCACTATGCTCAGCTCTGGATGTAGAACAGTGAGTGAAACCAGAAATAGTCCTTGAACTCATGATGCATAGAGTTTAGTGGAGAGGAGAGACAGTAATGACATATTTTTACTTAAGTAAAATTGCAACTGTTATGAGTGCACAGATGACTGGGGGCCCAAAGGAGAGGTACTGGTGCTTTGGGAAGGTGTGATGCTGGGTGGAGCCCAGAGCCAGGGAAGGCTGGCCCAAGGAAGTGAAGACTGAGTTGAATCTGAAGGTTGGAGAAAAAGTGCTGTCCAGGAAGGGGGAACTGCACATGCAAAAGCCCTGTGGCAGAATGGAGTGAGCTTGTTTGGGGAACCACCATCAGGCCCTATGTTTGGAGTGCAGAAAGCAAGGGGACTCATGGTACACAGTGAGGCCAGACTGGAGAGGCAGGAGCAGCCAGGACACTCAGTGCCTTTGGCAATTGCATACCTGGCTGAGGAATTGGCTATTTTTTCCCTAAAATGGGAAATCATTGAAGGACTTTAAGAAGGATGTGTATGTGTGTGTGTGTGTGTGTGTGTGTGCGCGTGAGAGAGAGAGAGAGAGACAATTAGTCTTTTGTATTTTTAAATGAGGGTTTGGTAGATTATCAAGGTTCCTCCATCCTAGTGGCCAAATGGTTAAAAATAGTCAAGGAGAGGACTATTAAAATATTCATAATTATAAAAGGTAGCTCATAGCCTTAGTGCTTTCCTTCTTCTGTCTGCAGATGAACTAAATTCCTGTGGCCTTAATAAGGGCAGAAAAATGTGGAATACAACTGTGGCCAAATAGTTTTTTGAGGACTCCTTCTAGAATTGGTACTCAAGAAAGAATATAAAACTGAAAAGCCACTGTAGTCGAAGCACTCTTCTAGGCTCTGTAGGAGGAGAAAAAGGAAACAACATGAATGTTCTTCCCCTTTAGGCACCTTCGATGTTTAATGAGGGGTATGCAAATGAAAAAGGCATGGGGCTGACCCAGAAACAAGTTCAACAAGAACTGCTTCCTAGAGATACCCAGGCCCATGTTAATGTACAACCTTCTCAAGAGCAAGGTCCACATTTGAGTCATTCATGTTCCTCCCACAGAAGTTAACCAAGTGCCTTGCCCAAGAGATGTGCCAAATGAATAAAGCTGAGCCTGATCGCCTAAGGAGAGAAGAACCATTAGTCAACACTCACACAAGTCAGGCCTCTAATGACACTTCCATTAGAAAAAAGTACTTCTAAAAGAATGTAAGCTCCATGAGGACAGAATTTCATGCCCGTTTTTTGGTTGTTCACTGCTGTGTCCCCAGTGCCTAGAATATATTGTCACTCAATATTTACTGAGTAAATGGATTTATTGGCTTTAGTGAGAACCTCTAGAATGATCACATGACTTAGTGAGGAACTGGGTAAGTAAAGGAATAGTCTCTCCATGTGATGGGATATTATTCAGCATCTAGAGAGTATGTCACAGAAGAAGCCTTACTGACTAGTGAGGGTAGTGAAAGCACAGGCTTTGGAGGCCAACTGCTACTCACTAGCTGTGTGTCCTTGGGAGGGTTATTTAACCTCTCTGTAATGCAGTTTTCTCATCTGTAAAATGGGTATAATAACAGTATATACCTCAGAATACTTATGAGAATTAATGAGTTAATACATAATGAGTTAATATATATATAAAGTATGTAGGGCAGTGCTTGATACATAGTAAACACTCAATGAGTATTAGTTTAAGTGCTTTACATGTATTGACTCTTTTAATCCTCACAACAACCCTATGAAGTAGGCACTGTTACGATTCCCACTTTCTAGTAAGTGATGTGTAATAGTAATTTTTCTGAATGTGATGGGGAGAGATTGGAAAGTTTTGTGGAGAGGAATGACATGATCTAATTTATATTTTAACAAGATCAAGATGTCAACTGTGTTGAAAACAGACCAAGGAGAGCAGAAGGGGGCAAGGTCAGAACCAGGAAGACCACTTAGGAAACTAGAACAAGAATCCAGGTGAGATGTAATGTTGACTTGCATCAGGGTGGTGGCAATGGGGGTTGTAAAAAACCATCTGATTCAGGACAACTTTTGAAGATAGGACTCAAAGGATTTGCTGATGGAATAGACAGGAGGCATGAAAGAGATGAGTAATGGATGCCTGAACAGTTTTGGATCCAATCAACTGGAAGGATGGAATTGCCATCTACTGAACAAGGAAAGACAGCAGGAAAGTAGGGTTGGAATGGATTATTTGAGATGCCTATTTGGCACCCAAGCTGAGATGATAAGTAGGCAGGTGGAAATACAAGTCTGGACATCAAGGGAGAGTTCTGGGCTGCAGGTTGGAGTGTGGGAGTCATCAGCCTACAGATGATATTAAAGGCCACGTGACTGGATAATATCATCAAGTAAATAAGTAGAGATGGAAAGCAGAAGTCTAAGTATTGAACCCAATCAATAGAGGCTGGGGAGATGAAGAGGAACCAGTAAGGATACTAAGGCCGGTCAGTGAGGCTGGAGGAAAACCAGGAGCATGTCAGATCCTGGTACCCAACTAAAGAGAAGACTTCAAGTGTTTTCCGTGCTCTTACATTTAATTTTGGAAACACCCTTATCACTTGCTCCTATGTCCATGTCAGTGATGCCACAGGTGAAGGAACTAACACTCACAGAAGCTGATCCCAAGATGCAGTTTGTAGGAGAAATCAGCATGGCGACTAAGCCCTCCGACTCTGTGCCCAGTGTTCTTTCACTGCCTTGGTGGGAAGAGGGAGACCTGCCATGTCTATTTTGTTCAGTTATTCCCCTCCCACCAAAATGATCTGTTTTCAACTAGTAATTCAACTTGTCTGCCTCAGTACAAAAACCTATTTGATATTCAGGTGAGAGTGCTGTAAAAGAAGACCAAAAAGGAAATAGGTTAGGCAGCTCCTTTGTCAATAGCTGAAGGAGATGATAGACTTAATGTAACCTGCTTAGGGGTTTCAGTTTGTAAGTTCCTGGCCTCATGATAGTTGATAGGGGAATGATTTTGAGCCTGAGTTCCAAGCAACAGAGGATCAGTTGTATAGAAGTGTGTGTGTGTGTGTGTGTGTGGGCGTGTGAGAGAGAGGCAGAGAGAGACAGAGACAGAGAGACAGAGATATGAGCAAAATTACTTGCCGATCTGATTAGCCCTTTGGCTCTGTGAACTGACCTTGGGATGCCTGGACCCTGGTACACCTTCAGGACTCTGTGGGGAGAATTCTGAGGTCAGGCAGATGAGCAGTGAATGAGATGACCCCACTAGGGAGAAAGAGTGCAAGGGCAATGGTACATCCCTGCTTGTTCCCTGATCCTCATAGAGAGGAGGGTGCCATGGGAGGAGCCATTCAGAAGTCTAAATATGCTTTGCCTACTCCATCTTCTCACCTCACCTTCCTCTACCCATCAATGGCATGAACTTGGAGCTGTGAAACAGAGTTGGACGAGACTGTGAGAAAGTCCATGGCGTGGCACTGAAATATCTGTAAGAGCTGTGGTGCTCAAAGGATGACCAAGAAAAACTTCAGACTGGAATGGAGCAGAAGATAGATTGATTGAAACTAACCAAGTGGTGAAATGGGAGAGAAAAGAATCAGGTAAGGAGTGTCCAGAATCTATGGGAGGCAGGCTGTGAGACAAGGCAACTCAGAAATAGTCCTCAACACAACAGTCAAATGGAGGCAGGAATCTGTGGTGTCACCACCAGGGGCCTCTCTGGTTGTTAACAAACCCAGTCCAGCTGAGATGATACCCTTGAAATGGCCTGGGAGGGGAACACAAGACTATTTAAGATGGTGTTGTTTCCACAGACAGTAAACATTTTTTTAAAGATTATGACTTTATATTTTTAGAGCAGCATTAGGTTTAGTTTTAGGCAACAAAACTAAAGAGGTAGGTACAGAGATTTCCCACATACCCCCGTCCCAACACATACATAGCCTCCGCCATTATCAACATCCCCCATCGGAGTGGTACGTTTGTTACAATTGATGAATCTGCATGGACACATCATAATCACCCAAAGTTCATAGTTTACATTACAATGTCCTTATACATTTGTCCAAACCCACAGAATTACAACACCAAGAGTGAATTGTAATGTAAACTGTGGAATTGGGTAAGTATTTTTAATCCTGTAAGGATTTATAAATACGTGTAGAAACGTTTAAGAGAATCACCAGACTCATAATATTTGTGTTAATTTGTACACATTTGGTATTTTAAGTCTTTGCAATAGTTAAGGGAAATTGACCTATTAGAGTAATGATCACCCTTTTGATACCAGTTTAAAATACCAATCAGGAAATTGATTTAGGGACTTCCCTGGTGGTGCAGTGGAAGATTCCATGCTTCCACTGCAGGCGACACCAGTTCAATCCCTGGTCGGGTAACTATGATCCCGCATGCCATGTGATATGGCCAAAAAAAAAAAAAAAAGGATTTAGTATTGTGATTTTAAATTAGAAGACATTCAAGAATTACAATCAATCAATATTGGAATACGGGACTTCCCTGGTGGCTCAGTGGTTAAGAATCTGCCTGCCAATGCAGGGGACATGGTTTTGATCCCTGGTCCGGGAAGATCCCACATGCCACAGAGCAACTAAGCCCATGCGCTACAACTACTGAGCCTGCGTGCCACAACTACTGAGCCCGCATGCCACAACTACTGAGTCCGCGCATCCTAGAGCCCGTGCTCCGCAACAAGAGAAGCCACCGCAATGAGAAGCCAGTGCACCGCAATGAAGAGTAGCCCCCACTTGCCACAACTAGAGAAAGCCCGCGTGCAGCAACAAAGACCCAACACAGCCAAAATAAAAATTGGAATGCTTGAGAGAATATAAGATTTGTCACATTTTAAAGTTTAACTTATTGGATCTATAAGAGGCTTTTTTTAGTCAGTTGACATACTTATGAGTGATTAAATATATTAAATATATAAACATGATTTTAAATGTATGAGTTTCATAAACTAAATTTGTGAATGGAATCAAACATTGATTAAAAGCTCCCTTAAAGGTGATTAACATTTGCTAAATAAAGAGGAATAATCTCCTACATTGACCTTAAAAGTTTAAGGAAGACCTAGATTTTTATGTTTGTAACTTTAACAGATTGAGGATTAAGTTTTACAACTCAAAGTAGCTTTCTACATAATCATTTTTGTGCAGATATGTGTCCTTGATATGGCCAGAAAGCCCCGATACTCTATCAAGGGCTGCGGCAGCTCCTAGGCGTCTTGTCCCTCTGTGTGTTCAGTGGCTCCTACTTCCAGGTGGCTTGGAGGACCTTATCCTCTTGGAGGACAGCTCTTGGAGGCCCCCATGGGGGAAGAGGAGATCCTTGGTGTCTGGGAGCTAAGGAGCAGAGGCAGCTAGACTCTCTTTGCTCAAAGGCAAGTTGATCGTGTGCCAGGAGATTGGGTAAAGAACTGGGAGGAAGCAAAATGCGAGAATAGAGTAAGAGGAAACTCTGGAAACCAACAGAGGAACCAAAGATGGTGGAAGCTGTGAGCACGCCTTCAGGAGAGGATTGCCACTTTAGCATGAAACCAGTGTGGTTATTGTCTCATTGTACAGGTGAGGAAACTGAGATGCAAAGAGCTTACATGCCTTGCCAAGATCTCTTGGCTAGTCAGAGGTGGAGATGTGACTGGGGGTTGGATCCTCTAACAACTCCTGGTTCAGGATTCTTTTTAGAGCATTTCTTTGTATCAAATGCAGGGCAAATGGCTTTGATGGTGAGGATGAAGGCGGAGCATGGGTTGGTGGTTCAGGTTTTATGATTTGGCTGGTGGGGCACTGCCTGACTTCCAAAGCTTTGGATGGAAGTTGATTAACTTTTAAATACTACTCACCTCCTTGCTGCAGACTTTTACATCTCTCCTGTATGCTGGGCTTGAATCCCGGGCCTTTCAGAGCAACCTTCTTCTAAGGGGAATGTCGTCAGGACTAAGTCTCTTATTCTGGTGGAAGTCTTAGGAGGAACACACCTTTGAGGCAAAATCCCAACATGGCAGCATTCAGCTGGGATAGGTCAGGATGGGAGTAGAAGGAAGAGTGGTCAGGGGGCAATTGCAGCTGGGGGAGTGGGCCTAGTGAGGCAAGAGGGACAAGTCAGTGCATCCTGGAAAATAGAAATTCCCTGAATAAGGGGAATATAGAAGATCTGATTTAGCAAGGCTGCCCCTAAAGAAATGAGGAGAGGCACAAAGGAGGTGTTCTTGAATTTCAAGCTCCAGCCAGCTCTCGCGTTAAGGAGCTTTAGAGAGATTGTCCTGAGGTGGGCTGAAGGAGCTCTGAATTAGTGGACGTCTCTAGGGAAGAAGGGCAGTGATGCCATCAGGGACTGGGTAAAGTACAAGGACTCCCTCATTTTGCACGTTCTTCCCATAGCCCTGACCACACCTTGTGTGTGTAATAGCAGGCTTTACATCTGGGCAGGTTTGTGCAACTATGGCAATAACCTCTCACACTAACTCCTCTAGGGAGACAGAACTGGTAGCAGCATCCCCATCTTATGACTGAGGAATCTAAAGCCCCGAAGGATGAAAACATATCTAATATAAAAAACCTAGGAAGTGGCAGGGCCTGATTTCTGAACTAGGATCCACTTTTCCCCCCTTCTTGTGTTCTTTCTCTTTTCCTTCTCTTTTTTACTTTAAAAGCTTTATTTTTAAAAAAAATTTTAGGGAGGCAATATATGATCCCTGTTAAATGTTATTAAATATATTAAGATAGAATAAAATACAGATAAATAAAATAAAATTTAAAAAGAAGAAAAAGCTTATAATTCTACTACTTAGATTATTACAGTTAACACCTTGATGTATGTCATCTTAGATTCTTTGTTCTATGCATACAATAGAAATAAGTATAAATATGGTCTTTTTTTCTATTTTCTTTTTTGTGTGTTTTTAGTATATATCTTATTTTTTTCTTTCTTTCTTTTTTTTTTCAGTAGGCCTTTGTTGGTTATCTATTTTAAATATAGCAGTGTGTACATGTCAATCCCAAACTCCCAATCTATCCCTCCCCCCAACCCTTCCCCCTGGTAACCATATGTTCATTCTCTTAGTCTGTGAGTCTGCTTCTGTTTTGTAAATAAGTTCATTTGTGTCATTTTTTTAAGATTCCGCATATAAGTGATATCATATGATATTTGTCTTTCTCTGTCTGACTTCACTTAGTATGATAATCTCCAGGTCTATCAATGTTGCTGCAAATGGCATTATTTCATTCTTTTAATGGCTGAGTAATATTCCATTGTATATATGTACCACATCTTTTTTATTCATTCCTCTGTCGATGGTACTACTCAACTTTTAGAACATGTTTTTCTTTTTCTTTCTTTTTTTCCACTGATCCAAAGAGGAAAAAAAAGGACCCTTTAGACTACATTCTTTAAACTTTTTTTTTAAACCAAAGTAATACATGTACATACTTGAAAATGTCAGAGTATTGATAGTATACTATAAGTCTTATATCAAGAAATACTTGCCATGCTTACTGTACCCCATACTTGCTTTCACCCCAAAGAGGCAAGTACTTCTAAATATTAAAACTTTCTAAATTACATGCTTATACTGCTATTCATTGATTTTTCAGGTTTAGATATTATGCATTGACTTTCTGCTGTGTAAGATGTGGGTTTAGTTTCTCACGTTTATATTCCCCATTTCTGTCATTCCCTTCCTTTCTCTAAATATGGTTATAACACTGTTCCTGATGTGGACTAAATCAATATTTAGTGATCACATTTCTACAAGCATGTATATATCATTAAAGCAGAGCCATATAGGGTACCAGGATTGTTCTTCCTTTCTTATTTAACTCTTTACTCCTGGAGTTATTTGATTTATTTTTGTTTTAATTTGCTTCGTTGCTTAGTTTTCTATACAGAGCTCTCTTACAGATCTGTAAATCACATCTTGATCTATACACAAACAATATGGTTAGTTTTTTTCCTGAGAGAGGGCCTCATAGAGGCTCTTGTCCCCCCTCCCCTATCAGGACTGGTGTTTCTCCAGGGCTGCTGCATGTTTTCCTCATCGTCATCCTGGAATTTCCTTCCACCTCTCTCCTGAGTTGGATCCCCTGAATTCTGGCTCTTATGTCTTCTTATATCTTGGTTTACTCTCCTAGTTTTGTTGTATGTATCATCTAGTAGTGGCCTGAGACCACCTATGGGCTTTTTACTGCACTGTGTTTAAACCACACTCTTTTAATGGGGGATGAAATAAATGTTGGTTTTGTTTTCAGATCAATATAAACCAAGAAAAAGAATTCATCCCATGTGGGGTCCAACGAGTCTCATTTTGCTTAATAGACCCAGAATCATGGTCAAATTTTTTTTTCTAGATTTGGTAAGCTTTTTACACTTAAAAACTTTATCTGATTTACACTGACCTTAATCACAGGACAATAGAAAAGAGAAGAAGAAAAAAAACTTTATCTGAAAATTCAAGCTATGACTATTGAAGAAAACAACAGCCCAAAGTTTGCTCCTTTTAAAGAAAAGGAGAACTTGAATGTAGAATCTTCAGCCCACCTACAGGTGTGCCCAGGCGATGTGCAAATTGTCACATGTCCCTGGCTCAGCCTGGCTCCTTCTCAGGCCTCTGCCCTGCGCGTGGCCTGTGGGCTCTCAGATGTGGCTCGGTACTTTGTTTGCTACATTTTCTTCTGTACAAAGTGCAAGCCTTGGACAGGCACATGCTGGGGACTTTGTGGTGGCCTCTGAAGTTGTTTCTAAGAAGGCAGTGACTCATCACAGGAAACCCTGTTTGTTTTCTCTCTGACCTTCCCTCAGCTTCCTGCCTCACCCATCTGTGCGTGAGTTCTCACATTCCTCAACAGACAGCAGCTTACCTCTGACTTTAGTCAACAGTGAGAACTGGAGATGGTTCTGGGAGTGACAACGGGACACCTCTTCCTAGAGCGATGCCTATGAGGGCAGCAGGCCTTTACTCAATACCTTGGCGTCTCCCCTCTGAGATGTGTGTCAATTTCTGTTCCATGACTCCTGCAGAATCCTTTTTCCCATGTCCCTAACCAGAATGAATTATCACGCTATACTAGAGGTAGATTTGCTCTCTTAGCCTTTGCTCGAATCAGAGACCGCTTTGCACAACTCTTTTTCTAGAAAAATACATCACTATACATTTATTAATAGGTGTTCAGTTGTTTCTGATTGATGTGAGCTAAATTGAAGAGATGTTTGTGGTTGTCCACGCACAGTGCTTCAGACATAGAAGGTCTTCAGTGGATAGACGTTGAAATGAATCAGACAATTCAGATTCCTACAGGTTTAGAGTTAGAAGGGACCTTAAAGCTTATCCAGTCTTGCTTTTCCATTTACAGACAAGAATCCTGAGGCCCAAAGAAAATACTTTCTCATGGTCACCCAGCCAGGTCCTGGTCCTTTGAAGGCTGTCTATGCCTGGCTCTGCACTGCTGTCCAGCTGGGCTCCAGTCCCCACTTCCGTCTGAATCCCTTCATCACTCTCTGCACCTCAGGGTGGAACCCTCAAGCTGGCTAAGCCCCTTTGCAAGGTCTCACCCCTCCTCTGTCACTGGTTTCCCCAAAGTCCCTCCCTGGTCCCAGGCTCCTCTCCAGACTGCAGGCAAACTCAGACCATTGACTTTGGTTTCCTTTGGCTGAGAATCCATGACTTCCCCCAAAGACCGTATTTCAGAGCAATTCTTCAAAACTTGAATAGCAAAATACTCACTAAAGGGAATTTGATGAAGACACAAACAAGTGGTTTTTTCACATTTTTGGTGTTTTCTTTGGACATTTCCCTACTATACTTCCTTTCCAAGGACTAGGTTGCTTATTTGATTTATTACAGTCATAATCTTACTCATTCAGTTTTGTATCCTGCTGTTTTCCACTTGTGCTCCTTTAATGTAACTTTATGACAGAAGGATTGGGAACAAATACTGGTCTGCTTTTTAAAGAAATCTGTTAGAACACCACATCACCTAGTTAGAAAAATAGATTGCTCTACTTTTTGGTGGGGCAAACAACAATGTGCACATCCAGAGCTGGTTTTTGGAGACAGGAGACATGCCACGTCTTCTGCCACTGCCCCATATGGGGGAGCTGGGTTTGCATTCTCTGTCACTGTCAGTGGGGCACTGTGCTTCCTGATAGTCTGTGAACCAGAACCCTGCTTCTACCATCACATCCACATTCAATCCTGTATTCTAGTCTCCACGATGGTATCAGCTTGGCCCCAACCACCATGTTGACCTGTGTGCCATCTCTGATCTCTCATTTATTGTGAAGGAGTCTGTTGTAAAACTAGCTAGGCATGAAGCCTGCACACCCTATAACTCTGTGAAAGCAGAAACCAAGTATTTCTATACGTCTTTGGTGTTTCTCTCTATCCCCAGCATGATGCCCAGCCTACAGATGACACCTTGTACATGTATGGTAAGCGAGTGAATGAATGAACAAATGCGAATAACTCTAATTGTGGATGCATTTGTGGTTGCCAAGTAGTCTTGCTTTTTTTAAAAAATTTTTATTGGAGTATAGTTGCTTTACGAATAGTCTTCCTTTATAGCAGTTCCAAATGCAAAATCATAACTGTGGTGGGAACATTCTCTTCAGAGCATTTCCTACCACAAGGGAAGAAACAAACCAAATAGGAAATGGAGAGTCAGGGTGGTCTGAGCATTATCTTGAGTAAAAACAATGTCCCTGATCTCTCAGGTCCCTTTCTCCTTACAGCCCCCAGACCTTGGATATTACACAATCCTTTTTGTCATTTAAGAATCTTAAGTGGCTGATGTTTTTGTTCTCTCCTTATTTTTTTTTTTTTTTTTTTTTTTGTGGTACGCGGGCCCCTCACTGTTATGGCCTCTCCCGTCGCGGAGCACAGGTTCCGGACGCGCAGGCTCAGTGGCCATGGCTCACGGGCCCAGCCGTTCTGCGGCATGTGGGATCTTCCCAAACCGGGGCACAAACCCGCGTCCCCTGCATCGGTAGGCGGACTCTCAACAACTGCCCCACCAGGGAAGCCCCTCTCCTTAATTTTGAGGCAAGAAAGGTTTACTTTCCAAGATAGTAGTCGCAATCTCCACTCTAAGGAAAGCCCAAATCATCATAAACTTCCCTTAACACCTCAGAATCTTAGTCCCAAGATAATCTTACTTGAGATATAAAATTGCTTCTAAGTGGAGGATTACTCAACTGTAAAAATAATTAACAACAATGATAGATAGAACAACATCAACAAATCTCAAAATAATTTTTTTTTTCAAAATAGTTTTGCTGCGTGAAGGAAGTCAGACCAAGCATGAGTATATCCTGTATGCTTTCATTTCCATAAAATTCTAGAAAATGCAGACTAATCTGTAGTGACAGAAAGTGTTGCTTGGTAGGTGGGGTGGGAAGCAGTGAGAAGCAGGGATTACAAAAGGCCCCAGGAAACTTGGGGTCATGATGGATACACTCCTTATTGTGAAGTTGGTGGTAGTTGCACAGCTTTATATGTGTGTCAAAGCTTGTCAGATTGTGCACTGTAAGTATGTGAGGTGTATTGGATGCCAATTATATACCAATAAAGCTGCTTTTGAAATTGTTTCTAGGAAATGGAGTCCTATCCCCCAGGCTCCATGTCCTACATCACTTTCCAGCTTCTCCTACTAAAGGACGATCTCACCCAATCTTGTGTCTGCAGTGCAACCTGTCCTTTGGTATGGTAAATCCTGAGCTTTCTTTGCTTCTTCTGGAAGCAAAGAAAGTATTTTAACTGGGCCACCATTCCCTCTCAGTTAATTGCCAGATGTTCTCGAGTACTGTGGACAAGCTTGCCCTCTTTTCCTGTCCTTAGCCATTTAGGGGATGACCCCCTCATGGTTCCAGTGGCAGGTTTTTGAACAGACAGACACCCATAGTGTAGCTGGCACTTGCATTACTGCCAGGCTGAGCCATGACTCACCCAGTGATCACGATTCTTAGACCTTTGACGTGTTTTCAGGATGCTTTTCAAAATACCCATGGCTTCCACACAGGAAAGGCTGAGACAGTGACCTGCCAGTGTTTGCCCAATCCTCTCTCAGACATTTCTTTCATTGTTCTCCAGGGAGCTTTAGAGTTGCGTAGCTCTAGATCAGCTGTACGAAGTGCAGACAAATCCCCTTCTCTGGGAGTCAGCATTATTCTACTGATGAAGTGAGAGAGTAGCATTGATATGTATACACTACCAAATGTAAAATAGGTAGCTATTTTGAGATATAGGCAGTGGGAAGCAGCTGCAGAGCACAGGGAGATCAGCTCGGTGCTTTGTGTCCACCTAGAGGGGTGGGATAGGGAGGGTGGGAGGGAGACTCAAGAGGGAGGGGTTATGTGGATATATGTATACTTATAGCTGATTCCTTTTGTTATACAGCAGAAACTAACACAACATTGTAAAGCAATTATACTCCAATAAAGATGTTAAAAAAAAAAACCCTCTAAAACCTAAGGAAGAATCAGGAATGAGTCCCTGGAATATACAGATGTGGGACCTGCTGAGATGTTGCCTGTTCTCGCATCTTACAAGGGCTCCATGCTCTAAGTGGTTAGGTAAATAGCAAAGGCCATTAGAGCAGGGCTACTCCAACCTGTGCTGGCCTAGGAATGAAGTAAGAAATTGAGAGCAATGGTTTCGAAACTTTTATAGCAAAATGCTAGAATTGTGTTAGGACTCCTGAATCTAATAACAAGAAAAGTTGGGCTTGTATTTTATATTCCTTTTACTTAAAATTCTTTTTTAGTAATTCATTTTTATTTTACAAATGGTTTGGTTCATAATGGATTGGAAATTATAAAAACAAAAAAAATAAAGTGGCCCTTTATCACAGATCATTTGAAAAGCGCTGAGCTATTTTTCACAGCCTCTGAAGGGCGATTCTGGGCACCTTCCTTCCCACAGAGATGGCGGGTGACCTGTGGAGAGATGGGGAAAGAGCCAGGGAGGGGGAGGGCAAGGGGTCTCCCCTTTGCCTCTAGTTCCTTTTCCTTTTTTGACCCAAGAACGCACACATCCCTAGGGAAGCGACACAGCAAGAGTAACCAGAGTAGAGACAAAATCGGAGGGGACTGCACTTAGAGGAGAGGCTGGGAATGGCAGGAGAAACTTGTGGTCATCACACACAACTCCTGACGTCAGCAAATGTCCTTCACGGTGGACCTTAGGAGCAGGTGGTGGAGGAGCTGACAAATAAGGATTTGAAGGGAACCACAGCTGGAATGAAGCTGTTGTGAGTCCCACTGAAGACAATCACCTACACAAAAGATGCTCATATAACCTAGGAGGAGGAGGGGAGAGGCTGGCAATCATTGCCCTGTAATACATGAGAATACACTGCCTATTCCTACAGAGTCACTGACTGGAGGAACTGTCCCTCTAGGAAGCATAAAGAAGGGCTGAACGTAAGACGGACTCATTATCTATCTTAAAATAGGGAGATCAAGTAGCTGAGAGGCATCGGGAAGGACCTATAACGGAAGTCTTTGCCACCGCATTTTAGAGCTGTCTCTGCTGTCCCAGTTCTATTTTTGTAGTAGATCATGGTGTGAGGTGATAGTCCGGTTCCCAGGGGACGTGGAAAAGCCTTCTGCCCTGCTTGCCTTGAAGCAGTCAGCTGACAGCCCCCTCGCTGTCCCATATGCCCGAGAGGTGGCAGGGCAGGATGACCCCTTCCTCTGGTTGCCTTTCTGAGGTGACTCAGTATGCCCTAGTGGCCGTTGTTGACATTGAAGTACTTGACTGAGAGGAGAGAATCAGGTTGGGTGGGTTCCGGCTCTTTCATATGAGAAGAGCTTTTGTGTCTTGGCCGTGGGAAAGAAAGGAACACCCAGCCCTCTTGCTTTTTTGTTAAATTAGAGGGTGCTTTCGGACTTACACATTCTCCTGAAATATATCTTGGCTTTGACTGGGTGATGGCGCATGCGTGCCTGAGCGTGGCTGCCATGTGGCATTATTTCTCGTCCAACGGACTGGAGGTTCAGGAAGGGCTGTAGTTAGACCCGGGGTCTCCTGTAGGTCGGAGCCACACCAGGAGGTGCGGCCTGCAGCCTGGTGGGCTATAGTAAAGCAGAGGCAGGATCAAACACGCAGTTACCTTTCCTCTTGGGCCACACCCAAGTTAATGCCAATGTAGTCGTAGTTGCCTGCTTTGGGGGATGTTTGCAAAGTCTGGACCCCATTGCAAGGAGTTTTAAAGAGACTGGCAGAGGAGGGCAAGAGTAACATGAATGCCTTCCCCAGCTTATGCTTCAGAACCTCATAAGCCACATGGTAGCTTCTGGGAATGAAGTAACTGACTCCCCGGACCCAGGAGACCCGGCTGTGGTTCTAGGTCTTTACCTCTCCCGGTTTTCCTGCCCTCAAATACCCAGAAACAGCCTGAAGTAAAATTCAACCCATAGTCACTGCCCACCGCCCACCCCCACCAAACTTGTAATTTGGTTGGCTAACAAAACTGGCCCAGTATGAAACAGCACTAGATTATGGCAAAGATCGTAGGTAATACAGGTATTTCAGAAAGAGGGACTGATGTGGGTCTGAGGAATCAGGGAAGGCTCCTGGAAAAATGAGGCTTGGACTGGCACTGAGCCCTTCCCTCCTTTGCAATCAGATAAGGTTTGAGTCCTGGATTTACCAGGACTTGTGTTGGACAAATATGTAAGATCTCTGGGCCCCGGTATCCTCATCTACAAGATGGAGAAAATAACAGCCACGTCCTAGGCTTTCCGGGCGCACTGAGTAAATGCTCACAGTGTTTGATCCCTTCCTTCATTTTCATGGCTGCAAGGAGTTCCTTCTGGGATTAATACCTGGGAATGGCTCACCCATTTGGACGCAGAACTAAGATTTGCAAGGCTGCCATTTCTCCCTGTGGGGAAGCAGTACTATAAACAAACCATGAGTCAGTAGCTGCTTTTCCTAACTATGCACCCAGTTTCCCTGACTGGGCTAAGTTACGTCTCTCTTAAACCAGACACTCCAAGACATAGCTTGTACCAAGAGAGATACTTTCCCCAAGTACTCACTTGGCTAAAACACTAGAGTTCTTAGTATTAATGCTGCTACCAAGTTCTTGAGCAGTTCAGCTTCCCTTCCTAGCCTCTCCTAACTTGTCAGCATTTCCCAATTTTACTATACACAAAATAGGAAGTTGTAAAATCCTAGTTCTGCACTGGAGTGCAGTTCGTTCTGGAAAAACAGGCCTTGGAATAGGATGTCTTTAAAAATTTTTTTATCAGTAAGAAATTGGTCATGGAGAGGGAGAATATATAGCATAATGGATAGGAGCAGGGACTCTGCGTCCAAACTCCCTGGACTTGCTTCCCTGCTCTGCCATTTTTCTAGCTATGTGACTTTGGGTAAAGTATTTAACCACTCTGTGCCTTAGTTTACTCATCGGTTAAATGGGGGAATAATTGTACATATCTCATAGGGTTGCCGCGATGAGTAAAATATAGGTAAAGCAGTAAGTGGCCAGTGTAAGCAGTAAATATGTGTCAGCCATAATTAATATTATGTCCTAGTGAAGTGGGGAGAGGGAAGGTTTCAGACCTTGAGGGATGCTGTGCCCTAAAGAAGAGCGTACAAAGAGAGCCAGCAATCCCAGGGCCTGGTGACAACGGGCGGCACAGAAAAGAGTACTCTTAGGACGTTATAAGCCCAAGTGCCAAATCCTAATGAGACAGCCCAGGTTCAACCAGTGACATTGAAACGGCCATCAGAGAGCGCTCTTAGAATCTGACTCCGTGCTAGACTCTGGGATGCCTGGATACAGCCTCTCTGCCAGCCTGGTTCAAGACTTGTTTTGGTGCGGATGACATGCTTACACAGGACTAGTCAATAACAGGTCCTTTGTTCTGTCTCCTGGACCTCTGGGTGCCACTGTACAGACATGTCCAGCTTGGCAGGCAGCTGGCATCTTAAGGATCCAGGTTGTTATCAGATGGACACTCACTAAACAGAGTCCCTCCCGGCCCACTGGTGTGTGCTGCAGCGCACGTAGGCCAGCATACCTCATATCTCTGCCCAGGCAATTACATCCCAACCACCCTGCCCCATATTCCAACACAGCCAGAGCCAGCTGGGACACCATGCTTGGGGTGGCAGCCAGGTATTTTTCCTCCTTTCATCTGTTGATTCCAAAAGTATTTTCTTTTCAGCTTGGGCTCTAATTGTAATGTCCAACGTGGGAAAACAAACCCGAAAGGCAGGAACTGAGCTGCATCTGCTCGTAGTGCTGCCTTTTGCTGTTCTGAAATGAAGCCAAAAGGCACAGCCTTTGCCCTCCAGAACAGGAAGCCTGGAAGCTGTGTGTCCTCTCTCCAGTGCTGCCTGCCCTGTGAGTGTATTGCATATACCTACACATTAGTGGTGTGCTATCTGGTCTGATGTTCGGATCCAGATTTAAATACTAGCGTGGGATTCAGAGTTTGAGTAAAATGCATGTCTGGGCCTGTCCCTTGGCCAGGCCCCAGGGTCTTCAGCCCACCCAGCTGGTCACCAAAGCTGGCCCCTTGCGTCAGAAGTGATCCCACACAGTTCTGATGACTGACAGTTTATGACAACTCACCCTTGTTTGGGAAATCTCCTTGCTAATGTTTCCTTATCTCGTCAGAGAGAACCATGTTTAAGTACTAAAAATTGGTATCATTTTTTTTTTTTTTTGCGGTACGCGGGCCTCTCACTGTTGTGGCCTCTCCCATTGTGGAACACAGGCTCTGGACGCGCAGGCTCAGCGGCCATGGCTCACGGGCCCAGCCGCTCCGTGGCATGTGGGATCTTCCTGGACTGGGGCATGAACCTGTGTCCCCTGCATCGGCAGGCGGACTCTCAACCACTGCGCCACCAGTTAAGCCCCCTAAAAATTGGTATCATTTATTGAACACATGCTACGCCCCAGGCAGCCTTCTAGGGGCTTTACATAGTGATTTCTCACTGTCCCACCACCAGCACTCCAATGGAGTAGTATGATCAGCTCTGCCTAACCCTGAGGACACTGAAATGTGTTGACATTAGGAAACTTGCTCAAGGCCACCCAGGTAGGTGGTAACACCAGTATTTGAACCAGGCAACCTGATCCAGGGCACACTTCTACCCACTATAGTGCCTGCTGCTTTGGTGTCTCTCTACTCCTCTCCAAGGATTAGACCAATGCCTGATAATGATCATCCTCATTGTTATCATCGGTCTTATCAGCTTACGGGGCACAGAAGCTTCTCCTGGTTGACGCTTTTGGCTAACTTGCTGCATCCTTGATGTTAGGGATAATGCAAACGTTGAATTATTTCCTCATTGATATCTAGTACTTTGATTCAATAAATATTTAGTGAACATTTACTTTGTGCCAGGTGTTATACTAGACCTGACAAAGAGGGCCACTACAGGGTACTTGCTTTCAAAGAATTTTCACTCTAGAAAGATAAATAATCTTCCCAAATTCCCAAGATGTCCCACAGGGCCTTCTGAGGTGGGCGCTGCATTCCTCTTCAGTCTCATTGCTCTGCATTCCCTGCCACTATGTCCTTTGGTTTGTTGAGCTTCCTACCACCTCAGGGCCTTTGCACCTTCTGTTCCATCAGCCTGAAATACTCCACACTTTGCCTGGTCGACTCTTTCTCATTCTTCAGGTCTCATCTTAAATCACTCTTCTTTGGGATTCTCTCTAAATCCCATAGATTAGGTCAGGTTCTCCCTGTTACCTCTCATCATAGTTCCCTGTGCTCTTAATTTTTGTAATTATTTGATTCATCCACCAGCTCCTTAAGGGCATGAGGAATGCTGTTCTTGTTCACCACTGTATTCCTGGCATACAATAGGCGCTCACTAAATGTTCGGAAATGAATGAAGATTATCAGTTATTTATTAAAGCAAAAACTGGGGTATATTAGTCTCCAGTCCTCCAAGAAGCAGACATCAAGACAGGATAAAATGTGCCAGGTTTTATTAGGGGGAAGGCATATGAAAAAAAATGGGGAGGGAGCTGGAAGAAGCCTAGAGACTCATCAGACTGTAATGCAAGTCTGATCCTCGAGAGAAGAAGGGATGTAAGGAGGATGGGGAGGACCATACTATACGTTCCAGTGCCTGCAGCCTGGGTAAGGTTCAACCAGGCCATGGAGGAGATCATTGGTCAGAGGAATACCCCGTCTCCCGAGACAGCACACTCACTCATTGGCTGGGAGCGCCATAGGAGGCGTGGCCTGGCAGCGGCAGAGTGCATTTCGGAGCACGGCCGCTGTGGCGCTCATCTGTTAAGCTCCTGCGAGGTGGGCGTCTGGGGGCTCCACGTGGCAGTTCAGAGGTGAGAGGAGATGATTTCTGGTTTACAGAGAGTATTAAAATTACCAAAGGCATGTCTTCCTCAGAAGGGAGGGAAATCTTAATTCTGAGGCTCAGCAAGTATTTCTTGAACTCATACTATTCTTTGACACCGTGGAAGCCACTGTCGGATCAACTATACATGGTCTCTCCTCTAGAAGCTTATCAGCTAGCTAAGAGATAAGTAAACTCACATGCATTCTCCTGAACCTGTGTGCTCATTTCTAAAATGAAGATAACTCCTCCTACCTTGTGTGACATGTAACGATTAGATCCAGTGGCTTCCGTGAATAGGGTAGGTGCTCAACAATAAGATTTGAATATGAGTTTTAAAAAATAACAATTCGGGGGCTTCCCCATTGTTTCAGCTTCTCTAGTCACTTCAGTTGAGCTGATGTTTTTTTAAGTTTTCGAAGAAACTTTTGGCTTAGGATGTGTGCTTTCCTTGTAATTACGCTCATCAAGTCCCCTGAGGCTTTTTCTTTAAACATATTTCAAGCAAAAGAACCTCAGTTTAAATGTGCGATCCGCACCAAGGGAAGATTTACCACGTTTAAGGACATCTCAGGGGGAAGGCTCAGTGGTGTATGCTTGGCCCAGTGAGCTCACTGCCAGTGTTGGTTTCTTACCTCTTAACCCCAAGGCCATGTTCAGTTTGTTCTTTGTTACAGCGCAGGCATTGGGACATTGCTTGGTCAGGGTTCTTTCTGTAGATGAAGGCTCCCACCTGCAACCCTTTTCTCTGGTATTACTCTTGCAGTACACTTCCCCCCGCTTCCATGTTGCCTTGTGAAGCTAATCTTATCCTAGTTTCCCCCAGTGAGTTGGCCTGTTCTCTCTAGGAACTGGTTTTAATTCAACCACTATTCCCTGAGCAATTTACTAGTAAATGCGGATATTGTGCCTCAGTATTCTGATGTATAGAATGATGGGGGGGGGGGGTGGACTGGCTAAGGCATAATATGACATGAAACATAAACTACTCTTAAAAAATAATCTATATCTATATTTGTATCTGTATCTCAACGAATCATGGGAATGAAGAGGAAACAGGTTTTCCAGGTGAGAAGGCAACCTTTGATCCGGGGCTCAAGGTTAATCATCAGAGAAAGGGGTGAAAGAGATTCCATGCTGAGGAAGTAGTACAAGCAACAGTGGGTGTGTTTGCCATGCTCTAGGGAGACAAGGAGTTTGTAATGGCTGGAAGATGGGAGGGATTCAAGTGTTACTGAGTCTAAGCTCATGCTGCTCGCTGCATGACAGGCCAATAATTGAGAGACAAGTTGTTGGGGCCAGGAATAACGACTTTATTCGGAAAGCCGGCAGACCAAGAAGATGGTGGACTCATGTCCCAAAGAACCATCTTGCCTGAGTTAGAATTCAGGCTTCTTTTATACTTAAAGGGGCAGGTGTAAAGTCAAGCATTTCCTGGTTCCCATCAGCCTTCAGAGGGGATGTGTTAATTTCTTTCTTCCTGCAGTCATTCACAGGTGGGCCTGGTCAGGATGTTTCCTGTGAGCTAAACAAAGATATTTTAGCTTAGTGCTCATTACCTGGGAAGCAGGGCTCCCAGAGGTGGGCCATTATGTATAATTTAAGCTTATAGGCAACATCCCTTTAGTGATTAGCTTGTAATAGAATACAAAAGGTTCTTCCCTATTACCCAAGGACAGATGAGAAAAGTGGGGTGGTAGGTAAACCATGGTGATCCTTGAAAAACTTGTTCAGGAGCATCATAGGTCAAGGAGAGCCATTGGTGTTTTATAAGCAGGGGACAAAGTTTGAGCTGTTTTTAGAAAACAGTGTCTAGTTAAGGACAGAAATGAGACAGGGTGAGCAGCGGCCAGAGTAGTGGAGTGATTTAGGTGAGAGATAATCGTTTCTGTAGAAATGAATATAAGGGGCAGATCTGAGAGATAGAAGGGATGTGGGAATGGAGAAGAAGAGGGCTTTGAAGGTGACCCGAGGTTTCCAGCCTGTGCATACTGGGGACAGGGGGTTGGGGAGAGGATGCCACTGAGATGGGCAACCCAGGAGGAGGGTCCACTAGGCTGGGAATGGGGATCTTCATGGAGATCACAGTGCATTTGAGGGGCTGGCAGGATGTTCATTGGGACCTGACACTGGAACTTCAGATCTGGAGCTCAAGAATGTAGTCGGGCTGAAGATGAAGATTTGGGAGTTGTCATCACAGCATCATAGTTGAAATGACACATTGTTTAGCTTCCTCTGCCACCTAAAGAAGGGCTTTGGTTTCCGGCTGCATGGTTGAAGACAGGTGGACGGGTGTTTTCTGGGGCTTGAATGGCTGGTCCTGATCCCCACGACACAGTCCTTGGATCCCTGAGATTCCAGGAAAGGAGTAGGTCAACCCCGTCCTCCTTTACGTAGCATAGCTTCACCTCTTCTCCCTCAGTTGTCCAGCTTCTCATTCTGCAAACAACAGCGGGAGAGGGTGAGTGAGGGCCAATTCAACAGCTGTGCACTGGAAACCAAGAAGGCATCCGGGATGAAGATACTGTCTGGCTACAGCTGCTGCTGAGATGAGAGTGGGGGTGGGGCGGGGAGAGAAAGGGAGAGAGAAACTTATAGCAGGGAGTGGGTAAAAATTGGTGGCCAGCTAAAAAAAACCACACACACACACACACACACACACACAAGCTTCATTTACTTTATTTTTCTTGTATAAAACTCTGTGGAGTCTGCACAGGGGCTCTGGTGTGGGTCTTTACAAGATGGTCAGTGAATTCCTGATAGGGAGACTTGGTGAATGTGGTCTCTTTCCAGAGGTCAAGGGCGAGACAGCTGTGGGTCTTAGGGACGGCATCAGAGGCAGCTGCCTTGGCCTCCCATTCCAGGGTCCCCGGGGTCTCCAGGGACCTCCAGGCCCTCCCGCAGCATCACCCACCATTTGGGGTTTTCTAGAAGCAGCACTGGCCAACCTTTTAAAAGGTGGTAAATTCGTTTTTGAAAAGTTTTAATTCTGTACGAAAGATGATTTCACTTCATATTTTATTCCAAATCCTGGTGACTAGAACCTTTCAGGGTCCCCCGGTTGCAGTTGACCAGCTTTTGCTGACACACCCTGGCCACAGTGTCAGTGGAGGGTGTTCAGAGAGTCTGAGTTTGGCTGGAAACTGCTTCCAGGCTAATGCCTCAGGGAGAAGCACAGGGATCTAGAAATACGTGAAAAGAGTAAAAGTTCAAGAAAAGGCTGTTGTCCCCAATCCCAGTGGAAGAGAGGCCTCTTCCTGGAAAGTGATGAGGGATTTGTGTGTGTGGTTTTGTTCTTGGCCAAACAAAAGTAATCTGTTTCTAATCATAATTTGGATTACCCCTCATACTAGCCAGATGTTTGTTGTCTGAGGAGGCCATCCCTCAGGTCCCAAGGAGCATGACAAACCTCCCCCCGAGAGCCAGGAAACTCCCGGCTAGTGGGCTCTTTCCAGCTGCTGCCTCTTCCTGCTGGGAAAGGGCTGGAAGGAACCCTTCCCCCGTATCTGGGCTTCTTCAGCTGTGGCTGTCCCCTTTGATCCCTGTTGGTTCTCAAAAAAGCAACTGCCCCCCTGCTCCCCGGACATTTGACAATGTTTGGTCACTTTGGGTTGTCACCATTGAGGGGAGGGACGGTGCTAGTGGCATCTAAGGTCAGCGATGCTGCTAAACATCCCACAATGCACGTGATAGCCGCCCCCCA
This sequence comes from Mesoplodon densirostris, assembly GCF_025265405.1. Taxonomy (NCBI): domain Eukaryota; kingdom Metazoa; phylum Chordata; class Mammalia; order Artiodactyla; family Ziphiidae; genus Mesoplodon; species Mesoplodon densirostris. Next base: position 66,400,289 of record NC_082664.1, read on the forward strand.
TGGCAAAGAGTCATCTGGTCCCAAATGTCAGTTGTACCCTGCAGCCCAGCCAACTCTAAACCTGTACCCTCCCCAATGATGTTCGTTCCCAAACAGAGAGTTGACAAGCCTCCCAGTAGGTAGATGCTGGTAAACCACCATCAACTTTGCCAATTTCCCTGCTGTAAATGTTCTCACCATATTTGATATCAACCAACCAAGGTGGTGTCCTTAACGTGGAGTTGGGAAGAGCTGCACAGAGCTCAGGTCCCAAAGAGCATGACAGACCTCCACCTGAGAGCCAGGAAACTCCGGGCTAGTTCCAGGAGGGAGGAACTAGCCCCCGCAAGCCAGCTCCATTCACTCACTCGGGGCCCGACGATTCTCAAACCTCAGGAAGAGCAAGCAAACCAGCACACTTTCCTGAGAAGGAGTGTGGCTTTCAGAGTTGTGTCAAATCACATTGGAACCTTAGGCAAAAGGAAGAATCAGTGACACTAATCATGTCTTCACTTAACAGTTTGAAATCTTGCTCATCATGGATGTTTTGCATTAATTTTAACTTTGAAAAAATATTGCATTAGATTTATTTTATTGATTTACTTTTTTGGCCATGCCACATGGCCTGCGGGATCTTAGTTCCCAGACCAGGGATGGAATCCACGCCCCCTGCAGTGGAAGCGCGGAGTCTTAACCACTGGACTGCCAGGGAGGTCCCTAGATTTTATATTATCTTTATTCCCTCTCTTCCTCCTCCTCCTTTTTCTTCTTCCCCTTCTCTTTTTCCTCTGCCATCCCCTCTCCTTTTTTTGCTATTTGTAGCAGAATGTTTAAGCTGCGAGAGCCAGACCATATAGGTTCCGACTAGCAAATTGCTGTCACTTAATAACCATATGACTCAGTACCTGACATATAAGTCATTGCTATTTCATATATGTATACTTTTTTGGCTAATATATAATATGTATACACACATACATACATACATATATATTTGCTAGTAAATATTGAGGGTTTACTTTGTGTTGGGCACTTTGCTAATTATTTTATATACACTATCTCATTTAACCTATACACATAGAACATGAGGTTTAGGAATGAGGAAACTGAGGCCCAAAGAGGTTAAATAACATTCCCAGAATCACACAGCTAACCCGTGGTGGAGTTGAGATACATACTAAAGCCTGTCTGATTCTAGAGCCTGCCCTTTAAACCTCATGTTGTACACGTTTTGGGGGTCAAGCCCCTGCACAGCTTCCTTACAGGCAGTGCAGTGGGTCTGCTTTAGGGCCCCTGTTCCCGTGAAGGCCTCTAGGAACCCCCGGTGAACTCCTGTGAGCCACACCCAGGCATCGTACACAGGCCTAGGGTTCCCATTCGGGCCAGCGCCCACTATCACAAGGCAAAGCTAGAAAGCCTGGGATTAATTAGGGGAATTTATGCTTCCTGAGGCGAGTTCTTGGGGAGAGATGAAATCCATCTGCCAGTGTCCTTTTTCCTTTTAAAAATTTTTGTTTTTTATACAGGTTTAAAGGTTACGCTCCATTTACAGTTATTAGAAAATGTTGGCTACATTGCCCGTGTTGTATGACACATCCTTGCACCTGTCTTACACCCAGTAGTTTGTACCTCCCACTCCCCACCCCTATATCGCAGAAATGGGAGAGAAGTGGTGACAGGTGCTCTGGAAGATCCACAGTTGCTCGCATTTTCCTCCACCAAATTAGAAATCTTAGAAGATTCGGGATCTGTCATTAACTAGCTGTGTGTGCAGCCCAGGAGTTGTGTGACAGGTGATCCTGCTTCTTGCAGACTCCTCTAGCTCTTTGCGTCTCAAAGCAAACAAGGATCCCAAGTCAGATTTCTCTCTGAGGCAAACCCCGAATGACAGCTGCTTTTCTTTTAAGGAATCCTCACCAGACAGGGAAGGTGAGGAGAAGCAGACTCTGGCTGTGGCCCACACCCGTGGGGGCTACTGCTCACAACAGATGGGCTGACAAATGCTGTTGCACAATATCCTCCACTAGGTCTGCCTGTAATGCTCCTTCATGGCATCCTGTACTTTTCCAGAAATCACGTATCACAACTCTGCAATAATGCAGCTACTTGCCTGATTGTTTACTATTTGTCTGCCCTCCAGACTGTAGCTTCAAGAGGGCAGGGCCTGTGTTTACTTTGTTCATTACTTTGTCTCCAACCTGAAGCCTGGTATACACTAGGTTAGTACTCTGTTAGTAGGATGAAGGAAGGAAGGAAAACCAATGAGACATAATGCATATCCAGATGGGTGGAGGGATATCCAGAAGAATAAAGTCAGGCTGGGCAAGGTCTCAGAGTCCCACTCCCCTTCCCTGAAAAGTTGAAGGCAGGGATTCTAATATGATGCCGAAAACGGTAGGAATAACATTCAACCATGACTTTCCTAGAAAGGGAACTGTGAAATACAGATGAGATTTTAAATCGTACAGATCACACCTGAAGGAGTTAAAATCTGCTTTCCAGAACATTCTGCTCACTGTAAGGACAACAAGCTATATAACGGTTTCTTGAGAAGGGTGATGTGAAGTCATGGGCCTCAAGAGGCTTTCCTGGCCCTTGGTCTGCCCCATAGGAAACACAGCTGCGTCTCTCAGGGACCACCTTGAAATGGACTGGAGGTGCCCTTCAGGCCGGGTGGAGCCTCTGGGGCCAGATGTTGGATTTGGGGGTGTGGCTCCTAGAAAGAAGCCACAGCGAATATTGAGACAGGAGCAGCCTCTGGTTTCTCCAAGGTCTTGTTTTGACTCAACACTCCAGGTGGGAGAGAAACCAAGAGGGAGCACAAGCTAAGCAAAAGTTCATTTAAAACTTAGCCTCTTACATTGTCCACATCCATTAAGACAGTGACCATGAGCTTGTAGTTCACTCTCCAGGGCCAAGCAAGTTGCACTGATTTTGAAAGTAACCAACTTCACCCAATTCTAAAATGAACCGTTCTTTATGGAAGCAGTGCCGCACTTCAGGACCACAAAATGGGCTTAGGAGATGAGAAAAGGGTGCTTCTGTGAAGTCAGGATATGGGGTGTCTCAGAGGAGATAGGTTAATAAAAGGAGACAGGCAACTTCAAGAAGGAAATGGATTCTCCTTTGATTAATGATGTGCAGGAAAACTTGACGTCACTATTAAGGCTTATAGTATACAGATAAAATGGGCCCCGCCCTGCTGTGAGCACAGGGCAGGATGTGAAGAATTCCACGGCTTTGTCACCATTTTAAAAAGTCTCTCTCTCTCTCTCTGCATTTGCATGTGTGTGTGTGTGTGTGTGTGTGTGTGTGAGAGAGAGAGAGAGAGAGAGAGAGAGAGAGTGAAGGGTTTCAGGAGAAATGGTGGTGGTAGTTTACAGAGTAAGACAGAATTGTTGTGTTTCTACTTTCAGCTCTTAGGGGGAAAATACATAAGAAGAGATGATTCATTACTGTTTGAAAAGTGCTCTGAGATCCTCTGATGAAAGGTAATTAGAAGTCAGAGATATGAGTCCTGGATGTGTGATGACAGCCTGTGATTATCTTTTGGAGTGGCGCTAGACTATCTAGAATGCACTTCTCTCCTCCATCTCCGCCAAACAGGAAAATGGGTGCGGGGAGGGCAGGGCTGGCAGGAAGAGGAGGTGTCAGGCAAAGCCCCTAGTATTTCATATTAACCGGGAGGGAGACAACCTGGGGACCTGGGGTCTGCGCTGAAGCTGCATGTCTGAGTGAGACCAGGGCCTGCCTGCCTTCCCCAGGGGAGTTTGCCCCCACCCTCCACTGCCCCTTGCAATCTGAACTCTGTTGCTTTTTAGGGTGGTCTGTTTGGTCAAGTTTTCCCAAAGGATTTAATGATCACTGTCTTGTCGCAGTGGAAACCACCTTCTGATTTTCAGGAGAACTGCAGCATTGTTTTCTGTTGTATTGATATCTGGATAACAATCGTCAGTCATTAAAAGCTTTATTATTCTCCGCATTTATGGATCTGCTTTTCTTAGATCATCTTTTCTTCAACAAAGTCTTATTTTGAGAGGAAGAAGCTCTGTCTACTATCCAGGACATAGCTAGAGCGACGCCACCTTGCAGTCAGGCAGCATCTCTGACTGCAGGTGTCAGGGGCAGCCAGTGTGGTGGTCAAACCTCAACTCCAGAGGTGGCTCCAGTTCTGGATCTGCTGCCCCTACTCACAGGATTTTAAGCAAGTTATTCAACTCCTCAGAGTCATGGTTTCCTCATTTGTGAAATAGAATAAGAAAGTATCTCCCTCTTTGTGTTACTGTAAGCATTTAAAGAGTAATTATGTATAACACATAGTAAGGCCCATATATAGGAAGCACCAAATAAGTGCTTGCTGCTGCTGCTTCTATTACTACTACTATTATTATTATTTTCAAAAAAACTATAGGCTGATTTAGAGCAAATTATTATTTCCATCATTATTACAGTCTCCTAAAGAAACTAAGGATTTAAAGAAAAATGCTCAAGTAGCTAAAATTATTTTTGGTATTCTCCCACTTCTATTCTTAGTTTCTCCCTTTTCCTTTTGGCTCTTCCAAATTGCTGACACATTACCATGTGTCTGATCATTATCATGGTTTAAGGTTTTAGAGATGTGTTAAACATATCCCCTATGAGTGTAAGCTACTTAAGGTACAAATACCTACAAGGATGAATTCACGCTTTCAAAGGAGACTGAAAGCTTGATGCTTTTCTGAAAGATGCGGTAATAAACTCTATAGACTTGCAGAACTTTAAAGCTGGACTGCAGGGGCCATCAAGTTCAAGCCCAGAGTAGGCAAATGATTCACCCTTGGAGACAGGTGTAGTTGGTTAGTGACAGAGTGGGTCTAGAGTCTTGGGTTAAATTAGTCAATAAATGAACATGGTATGACTTCTTATAAAGCTGCTTCTACTGAACTGCACTGTGGCAATATGCCATCAGTCTCCAGAAAAGGATGTTATAAGATTGCTTGTAAAACTTCTTTTATGCACTGAAGGGGGTGTTGCTGAGGATGTCATCCTGATCCTTTTTATGAGGACACTTGAGGGGCTGTATGTTTCACTTCTAAGTACTGGGAATAGCTGGTGCTTATGAGACAATTGTTTTCATCTGATGAATGCCCTGAACTTTTTACGTGATCATTGATCCTGTGATCAATGCTTTTTGCATTGGCCGCTGGGAAGCTCAAGAACAAATTTACATTCCATCTCTGTGAATAAAAGCCAATAGCTACTACAAATTACAGATGTTCATTACAGCTGAAAACTTTGTAGGCAGTTTTTCTAAGCTGTGTTCTACTGATCACTGGCATCCTCTGACACTATGGATATTTCCTGGGAGGAAGAGGAGTTTGGGGGTCATTCACATTGCATACTTTACCTCCTTCTTGGATATTCATGATGTACGTATTGGTATCTTAAAGACTCTGAGAAGTCTGACAGTTTAGAATCAAAACAAAAAGAACTTTTTAAACTGTGTTTAGCTCTGTACTTATAAAACTTATTTGATCACAGAATCTTCTTTAAAAATTATCTCAGGGCTTCCCTGGTGGTGCAGTGGTTGGGAATCCACCTGCCGATGCAGGGGACGCGGGTTCGTGCGCCGGTCTGGGAGGATCCTGCATGCCGTGGGGCGGCTGGGCCCGTGGGCCATGGCCACTGGGCCTGCATGTCTGGAGCCTGTGCTCCGCGGTGGGAGAGACCACAACAGTGAGAGGCCCACGTACCGCAAAAAAAAAAAAAAAAAAAAAATTATCTCAGATGTCTCAAATTTTATATGAAACACGTTTGGGGAATACTGTCTTCAGTAATCTGTAACCTAATCCTGTTTATTGGATTCGTGTCAGTACAAAAGTTGGCTTTTGACAGGGTAAAATGTGATTCTTTCTGCTCTTGCATAGCAGATTGAGAGTCCAGGTGTGAATATTGGACCACATGACTGATGAGGTCCCTTTGAGCTCTAAAATTCGATGATTCCTGATTTTAAAAATGAAGAAAAGTGTCTCAAGAGTATCTGCTCATAGAATTAAGAATGTAAGTTTACTAACATGAAGACTAAAGTTAGAGGTCAAAACATTGTATGTAACATTTCTGGTGCTATTTATCCATGTCTAATCTAAAAGATCGCTTTAAAAATCATGTTTATAAAAACAGCTCTCAGGAGAGTTTACAAAGATGCACATTTCCTTTGAAAAGCCTCTAAGTCGAAAGATATAAGATTTTCATCTGAACTCCTGTTTGGGTATAGAATTTACAGCCCCCCCCCCCACTTCCTGCTTTGATAAAGGCTTTTCTAATGGGGGTGGTGCAGCTTCATGGTGTATCTCCAGGGGGTTGTACAACTAGATTTACTGCTGAAGCATGTGGCCCATACAGAGACTGCATTGTTCATTCACAGGCACCTTTGCCGTTAAGACCCTTCCCTTCCACTCTCCATTAAAACTCAACAAACAAAAACCAACAGCAAGGTCCTCAAACCCCAGCCGTGTAGGTATTACTTGGGTGGGAGCCTGGGGCTTGCCTCAGACAACACACCCAGCTTCTGGAATTGTTCCATCCTCTTGACCAGTGAGTCAGACCCAAGGGAAAATAGCAAGGCAGAATCCCCTTCAAAGAGAGGCGACGGGCTGCGGGCAGCAAAGACAGTCTCTCATGCCTGGGTCCTTGTTTGGCATCCAGCTTCTCCCACAGCCTCCTGGATGTGGCACCATAACTCCAGTGGCTTTCATTGCCTCTCTGTGTATGACCAGAGAAGGTGTGATTTCATTATTTCTCTGGGCCACTTGTCTCTCTGAATGTATTTCTGAGTTTTTCTCCCTGTTTGACTATGCCTACTATGTGTCAGGCATTATGTCACAAAAATGAATATGCCCCAGGACTTCCCTGGTGGCACAGTGGTTAAGAGTCCGCCTGCCAATGCAGGGGACACGGGTCCGAGCCCTTGTCCAGGAAGATCCCACATGCCGCGGAGCAACTAAGCCTGTGTGCCACAACTACTGAGCCTGTGCTCTAGAGCCCACAAGCCACAACTACTTAGCCTGCATGCCACAACTACTGAGCCCGTGTGCCTAGAGCCCCTGCTCTGCAACAGGAGAAGTCACCGCAATGAGAAGCCCGCTCGCCGCGACGAAGAGTAGCCCCCGCTCGCCGCAACTAGAGAAAGCCCACACGCAGCAAGGAAGACCCAACACAGCCAAAAATAAATAATAAAAATAAATAAAGAAATTTATTTTTAAAAAAACGTGTATGCCCCTGTCCTTGCCCTTGAGGAAATCCCCATGTTGAAGAGCAGATGGGCACTAGAAAAAATTTTTCATCCAATGTGACAGAGACTCCAAACAAGCCGTGTATAAAGACCAGGGAGGTAGTGATGGAGGTGACATTTGAGTCAGGTCTTAGACAATGTGCTGGACACTGATTTTTCCATTAATGGAATTACTTTTTCTGCTTAATGGCAACCAGCCTGCTAGAAGGGGAAGTATAAACCAATAACTTCTTTTGGATTAACTCAGCAGACTAGCTGACCAAACCTATTAGCTAAAGGCTAGACTCTGATGTCCAGCAATTCAATGAATATTCAGGCTTTAATTCAGTTACTGGAGGATGAGACCATCTGGAAAGTGGATTCTCTAGAACTTACTCTCAAGTTTCCTATTGTAAAGATGTTCTAGGGATAGTTTTGATTTTGGAAACTCCCAGAGTTAGCTTTGCTTTATGTTTAATAATGCCTAGTTTCCCAATTTCATGGCAGACAGAAAATAAATGACATGTTTAAATTGCTCTACAGGTGAAAAGGAAGATCACTACTGGAGAACGAGTTTTAATGTAAATTTCAGAAGACATTTTACAAAGTGCATGAACATATCAGGTAAGCTGGCTGCTGGAGTTTGCTGTTCTTTAGAGAGCTGACACTGGAAGGTGAGTAGCAGACCTAGTGCTGGGCAGAATTTTGTGGAGTTTTTTCAAGTTCCTTTTACAAGGAAAAACCATGGGTGTCAACCATGTGACATGATACCCATTACTTCCCTGGCTGTACAAATAGTTCTCTAATTTGATGTTAATAGAAGATCTTTCACTTTAGCAAATACTCTTTTTCTTTAGATTTAGCACTTCAGATCTCCTCCCACCCCCAAAAAATTCAATTTAATTATGATTTTTGGCTGTCTGTGTTTATTATATTTAGACCCAATAGTAGCTTTGTCTTCTATTCTGTCATGGGGTTGAGATAGAATCCATCCAGCTGTTTTTCCAGACCCCAAACTTAAATGGTACCCTTCACCACCAAAACCATGGGACTGGCTTAACATTTGAAAGCAGCACTTATACATCAGTTTCCGATTTGAAACTTAGGTTCTACTATTTCCAGACTTGAGAGTTTTTCTTCTCCCTATTTGTTATCATACATTTCCTCTTGGCATGGCAGTGGGTACGTGTGACTCCTACCAAACCTCAAACTACTTAAGAACAAGGAATGGGTTTCATTTGTCTTTATATTCCATAACTTATTACATAAAGACGGTGCTTAATAATTTGTTAAACATATATTATACATTTATCCTAAAAGTTCATAAATTGGACCATCAGGTGCAGGTTTCCCTGGGCAAGAGGTGAAAAAGAGAAAGTACCATGTATACAAGTGTCAGAACTTGACTTCTCATAATAACTTCTTTTAAAAGGGCAGATAAAGGAATCTCCTTTTCCATAAATGTGAATTCCTCCCCAGCGTGATCCAGGGATCCTGATTTACTTTGTGCTCAAATGAGACGCTTTGCTTTAAGATCTTGTATGTGTGGATCATATACTGTCTCAAGAAAGATGCCATCTGAACTGTGAAGGGAAAGGCCTTCCCTCTGTGGCAGGGCCGAGGCAGAGCCGCTTCAGTGTTTCTCATCTGAAGTCCCAGTTACACACTAGCTACCATTTCCTGAGCATCTGCCCTGTGCCAGGCATTCAGGCATATGATCTCATTTAATCCTCACAAGGATTCCGAGGCTTACAGGGGTTAAATGGCTTCCCCAGAGCCCCACAGGTAAACATGTTGGAAGCCAGACCTATGAACAAGCCTCCCCCAAGTTGGCGTTCTCCCAGCACTCCCTGTCTTGGTGAGTGAAAATTTTAGCATCCACTTCCTCCAGTGAGAACTCCTCCTTCTGTATCCAACTTCTGAGTCCTGCGGAGGTAACATCCACCCATCTGTAGACTCCCTGCCCGGCTTCCGTTCCAGCCCAGCTGCCATCTGCCCTCCGTGGACAGCACAGTAGCCTCTGTAGTAGTCTCCCTTGCCCTCCTCAAATCTAGTCCCAATACTAAGCTTAAGTGGTCTTCTCAAAAGTCACATATGACCACATGATTTTCCTGATTAAAAATCCTGCAGTGATTTTTCTGTTCACTCTTAGAGACCAGAGTCCTTAGCCAGGCTCACCGTGCCCTCCTGGCCTGGCCTGTGTGACTGCCCAGTCTCTCATTTTCTGGGCCTCCACCCAACCAGCTGGTCCCTCAGCCTGGAATGTTCTTCCTGTCCCTTTCAGAGTCTAGGTTGATGCCCACTCAGCTGACGGAGCTCAGCTCAACAGTGTCTTCCTCAAGGGACTTCTATGTACTTTTTTGGCATCGTGTGCTTCTCCTTCATAGTGTTTATTTTTTATATTTACTTGCTTTATTATTGGATTACTGTCTGGCTCTCTCATGAGTCCGTAAGCTGCGTGAGGGCAGGGACCATGTCTGTTTTCATTCACCAGATCTTAGTCCAGAACCTGAAGGGAGCAAACAGTTGATGAGTATTTGTTGCATAAACAAATACTTGTTGCATAAATGCACTAACAACTGGCAAGTGACAGAATGGAGATTTGAACTTAAAAGTTCAGTGTCCCCCAGGACTTCCCTGGCGGTCCAGTGGTTAAGACTCCATGCTTCCACTGCAGGGGGCACTGGTTCGATCCCTGGTTGGGGAACTAAGTTCCCGCATGCTGCCTGGCGCGGCCAAAAAAGAAAAAAAGAAAAAAAAAGTTCAGTGGCTCCTGTCTTTAGGATGTGGCCAGAGCCCCAAATGGTGATGACTGAATGACCTCAGGTGTGGGGACAGAGGAAGGTCGAGGTTGGGAGTCCGGCTCACTCCTCCCTCTGGGACAGGAAGGGGCTGTCGATTGAGCTTGTGGTCATGGAAGATTCCCTGAGCTCCAGCCCCATTCCAGGTACTTTGTGTATGTTCTTGAAATTAATCTCTCTCAACAAGCCTTCAGGAGGTTAAGTAACTTGCCAAGTCACCCAGAAATCAAGTATGGAATCTAGGTTCAAGCCTAGGCCATTTGGCTATTGACCCATGTTTAACCCCTTTGCTATCTGTCCTTGCCTTACTTTGTTCCATGTTTTCCCCCTCACTATGAGTCCCTCTCTGCTCTTGGTTTCTGTTCTTTTTCTTGTAAATCTGCACTTATTTCTTCTTTAACTTAGCGTCCATGTCTCTTCTCTTCCCCCACTTCTTTTCTCCCTTCCTCCGTCTTCCCTTCCTCTCTCCCTCCTAACTCCATTAGAGATGAGAACCATGACGTTATTTACCTGAAATTTATACTTCAGGAAGCTTTCTACCAGCAGCCAGATGCTTCTTGCACACTTTGCAACTTGGTAGAACAAAATGCAGTTGAGAATTATAAATGTGTAAGCCTGTGTCCTCTTACTTTTATGATTGGTTAAGGTTCAGTTTTAAAATCACCTCCGATTTTGAGCTTTGAATCTGAACTACTAAAGGTAGTAAAAGCAATATAAAGAAAGGGAAATAAACTTCAAAACTGGCCTTTTTTTTTTTTTTTCCTGTGAGAAGTCCACTATAAATTGTGGAGATGCTTCTCAAATAAAATTAGATTCCGCCGCTGCCTGCTGCTTCGCTCCGCATTTCATCTCTTTTCTCTAAATCGCTGCAGCCTCTCTTGGGACACTAGGTAATCTGAAGAAAGAATAGGGTGTTCTGGCACCACGAGTTCTACAGAGAGCTAAGCACAATGATTTGCATTTCTGGGTCAGCATGATTTCACTTTCACTTAACCCTTGTCCTGACCCTTGTTTTTCAGCACTTTGGCTCTTCCTGTGGTCCATCCGGGAGCATGCAATGTCCTTGACCCACAGATGGTAAGTGTCCCCTGGCAACCAAAAGCTTGCAAACTGCCCCAAACTCCCCTCATCAATGTTCCCGGCATCACTTAGGTCCTTTCAGTGAGGAATTGACCGATATCTTAGGTGTCTGTGAATGCAGATTTTATATTTACATTTGCGAAGGTAGTGTTGTGTGTTCATGGAAGATGAAATAAACATTAGAAATCACATTATTCACATGTGTCCACGGCTGCCCGTGTTTTGCACCTCTTGCGTGGTTGTTAATCCTTGATGTAATGAGAAGAGTAATGCAGGACGATGGATGTTGTATTCTGTCTCTCTTGGTACAAATCATGCTGGGGTTTCTATGAAGACCCACAGCGTGTCAGAAAGAGCAACATGACATATATCTAGGGCTTCAGAATAAGGCTGTTTCTGCTGTCTTATTCACAGTGTAATTTCTCGTAAGAGGGAGCAAAGACCCCAACAAGATTTAATTACTTGCACTGTGACAGGAACAGGTTATTAGTTGTCCATCTGTAGTGAGGTCCACTTGGCCAGAAGACCCTGTGTGAAGGTAAAGATGCACTAAGATACAATGTGCTGTACAAATGTGGGACAGGAACTCAGTGTCGAAATAATTGAGATGGAATATTAATGAAATGTTTGCCTGCCAAAGCTTTAACTCAGTTGGTAAGAATAATTTTATGGCTTTTTTCTTAATTATAGAAGTAAAATCATAATTGTATGATATGTGAATTATATCTCAAACAACTGTTTTAAAAAAGTAGTAACAAGAACATTATAGAAGAGACAGGTAAACAATGAGAATAAAATAAAAATACCAATAATTCCAGTTCCCAGAGATAACCACAGATAGCATGATATGTTTTCTATTATTTTTGGTATGTGAAGACAAAACTGTGAAATAGTGTAATAAGTAGTGTTGAAATCTTTTAATGCGTTATGAACATTAAATATTCTTCTCCCTCTGCACAGTGTTCTGTCATTTGAGTGTTTTATAAAATTTGAAGCAGTTCTCTATTGTCGGACATCTGGGCTGAATCCAAGTTTTTGACAGTGTGTGTAGCTCCGTAATGAACATCCTTGTAGCTATATCTTTGGGCAGATCTATGATGATTTCTTAGATAAATTTCTAGATATCTAGTTGCTCTAAGAAAATGTACTCTTTTAAGGCTTTAAAACCCACACGTACACATATATTCCTTCAGAAAAGTTGAATCAATTTATACTAGCAGTGTATGCCATTGTACTTATTTTTATATACATTCCCCAACATTAGATATAATTAAAATTTTTTTCCTGTTTGACAAGTGAAAAATGATATCTTATACTTGTAATTTTGACTCCTTAGGTTTTTAATGAAGTTAAACATTCTTTTGTATAACTATTGGTCATTTAAAAATCACTTATTTATAATTTTTTCTTTTTTTGTGTGTGTGGTATGCGGGCCTCTCACTGTCGTGGCCTCTTCCGTTGTGGAGCACAGGCCCCGGATGCGCAGGCTCAGCGGCCATGGCTCACGGGTCTAGCCACTCCGCAGCATGTGGGATCTTCCCGGACCAGGGCACGAACCCATGTCCCCTGCACTGGCAGGCGGACTCTCAACCACTGCGCCACCAGGGAAGCCCTTATTTATAATTTTAAAATCATTTTTCATTATATGTTGTTTATCTTTTTGTTATTTTGTAAGATTTTTCAAACAATCTAATGAGGCTATTAATTCTTTGTCATTCTTTGACTTAAGTTAAAAAAACAAACGTACTCTACTGAAATGAAAGTGGTGCAGATTTTTCCTTAGAAAAAGAGCAGTTTAGCTGAAATAGATTGTAGAGACACAGCCTACTCCTGGCTACATTCACCAGGTATGTGGATGGGTTTGTTAACTTAGTGTATATACCTCAGTTGTTTTCTGGTGAATACTCCTAAATCAAGAGCCAGAAAGCATCATCTTTACAAATAACTGTGGTTTCATTTTGAGATACATAAATTATTATTTGAAGTGAAATAAAGAAAAATTATAAACAATTTTGATCATTAGCCAGTCTTATATTTATATCATCCATTCCCAAAGAATTTTAATTCAAAATATTTTTAAAGGTCAATTTATGTTTTCTTTTAATTCAGCTGCTTCATGGGTGGGGTAGTTTTTTTCTCTATTTTAGGAGTAATCTAAGTGGGGACAAACATGGGTCAGAACTTCAAGATAGGCAAAAGGAACTTCTAAGATTGGATGATGTCTTGGACTGGATTCTTAAAGAGAATTTAAGATGTTTGATGATACTGTGTTCCTCTCTCTCTCTCTCCCTAATTGGCTGCATGACCTTAAATAACCTTCGTCTTTGCCTCTACCTGCCTGAGGCAAGGGGCTGGACGGGGATGGTCGAGCCACCAATGAGATGGCTTAAGCATGCAGTATTTTCCAAAATTAAGATGCTTAATCATTTCAAAGTATCATTTTTTTTCCTGCTACGTAAAAATGTAAATACGCTAGGTGTGCGCGCACTCACTCATGTCTGTTAGTTTGCACACATGTTTTGTTGCCTGATCACTCATCATTGAAAAATATTTTCTCCATTTTGCCTTTCAGAATTGTCAAATGTGTACATAATTTTTCAAATTTCTAATAAGATTGCTATGTTTTAATGATTGGCGGTCACTCCTCTTATTAACTAGTGGAGATAGTGATGGTTACATCTTAACCCAAAGAGGTGTGTAAGGATAAGTAAAGGGGTCTGTTAAGTCACCCCTCATCTAGAAAAGGACTGCTGTCTTTAAACAGCAACATCATCACTGTTTTCCAGATTGTGGGGCGGGAGTGAGGATAATACTTTAAGTGATGAAGTTGACATTTCCCATCTGTTGTACTTCAAACACAGGCCTCTTTCTCTCTACCAATCACAAATATAAAAACTCTGCCGATGGTTTGACCATCTGGATTTCCTGTCATACCTGTTTTCATACCTGGAGATTCAGTGCAGGTCTTTTTTTTTTTTTTTTTGGCATTACGCGGGCCTCTCACTGTTGTGGCCTCTCCCGTTGTGGAGCACAGGCTCCGGACGTGCAGGCTCAGCAGCCATGGCTCACGGGCCCAGCCGCTCCGCGGCATGCAGGATCTTCCCAGACCGGGGCACGAACCCGTGTCCCCTGCATCGGCAGGTGGACTCTCAACCACTGCGCCACCAGGGAAGCCCAGTGCAGGTCTTTGACTGATGTTTTTCAAAATTGTCTCATAAAATCAAAGGACAGATAAACAATATTTTTCTAGAATTGTGAACCAACATTCATAACTTTTGTTACTGCTCTTAGAATTGTTAATAATCTTAGCCTCAGGTGATTTCAAAAATGCTTTTTTTGTTGTTTTAAAGCAAACCATCACATTCTCACTAGCTGGTCGTGTTTACCAGTGTCATAGCTTAAGATTAAAGCAGTGAATGATAGTAGTCCCAAATTCAGTATTAAGCGCAGAGTTCCATATTCAACTTTAATTAAAATATTTACATGCTCATGGTTTGCCTTCTCTTAGGGTTACGTTTGGCAGCTGGCAGGCTCTGCTAACTGAATAGGTATTTAAAATGCCACTTTGAATCTGTCTAAGGGTGTAACATTATTCTGAATTATTACTAAATTAGCCATTTCCACAGACCTATCTGCCTCTGTCTGGCTTGGTACCAAGCCCAGCTTGGGATCCAAGGGCTGCCTTAGAACAATGCAGTAGGCCCCAAGTTTCCTTTTTTCCTTAGTCACTACTCAAGCAGCAATTTGCTTACTTTTGCTGTTTCCTAATTTTTCAGAGGAATGACGGACAAGGTATTAAGCTTCGGTTTCTCTCTAGATCCTATCAGTTTCCTCAAACACAGTTATCTCCCCTGTTAGCCCCTGGTGTTCTGCTGAGGATTCGTGGGTCCCACTGGCCAGCTGCTGCCTCTCCCCTGCAGCTCTGTTTGCTTTTACGGAGCAGGGAACTGATTCCACTAAATGTTATACACATGGAGACCCTTTAGCAGGAACAGCAGTGCAGAAACAGGAGCTCTCATTGCTTTCCTGACATCAGACAAAAGGACCTGGCCACTTAGATATCACATATTTTACTTCCTTTTTAGTTCAGGTGAGGGAGGAGGTGCAATCTTGGGGCAGAATGAAGCTGGCCCTGGCTAGGGTCGTTTTTGTCTGTTAACCCTACCCCAGTGAGATTTCAAATAATTATTAATAACTTTGGAAGGTCCAGGGCACAAGGCGATGATTAAATACAAGATATGGACCATCCACTCTGAACCATGTAGCATTACTAATAAATATGATAAAAGAAACTTTCATCAGGTTAAGAATGTTGCTGCCTTCTTGGTAGGTTTACTTCCTTTCTTTGTAAAGCTTCCCAGTAAGTAACCCAGAGTGAAACTAGAACTTGGTGTGGGGAAAGAGGATGGGGTGGAGGAACGGTCATGTTATTAAGTTATTGCAAATGTAGCGACTGGTGATTTTACACGTACGCATTCCACATTACAGGAAGCTCACACATCTAAGAGACCATGCCCTGATGGCCCCTCACCACCAAATTTTCCATTCTCTGCCTCTAAAATCTCAGCTTCCCGAAGGCTTGCTTATTTTATCACGTCAATTACTTTTCTATAGTGAAGGAGGAACAGGTCACTTGAATTTCAAGAATAAGAAAGGAAGCTAGGTGAATCAACCGAGTCTAAAGGACAAAAGAGATTTTTTTTCCAGTCATTTGCAGACTATAGTGTGTTCCTCCTTCACTCCACAATGCTTCCTTTGAGATGGCTTTTTTTTTTTTTTTTTAATAATGGAAACAAAATAATCTTGCCAGTAGGGTCATGGAAAATTTTACCAACTCCATTTGTTCACAGTTGCCCATCCCTTCTCATTTCTTCTGCTTCTTTATATGTAAAAACTTCCTTTTGAACTTCTTTGATTTATTTTTCTATTATAAAAAGCAATTTATAATAAAAGCTTATAACAATTTGAACAGTGTTAAGGCATATAAATGAAAACACATGCTCCCTCCCCCAGTCCCATTCCTTCCAGCCACATTCAGTTTTTACCTGTTCATAGAGCCAGAGTCCATTAGGCTTTCTGTGAAGCCTTGGCAAAGGCAGTACAGAAATACAGAGAAAGAAGGAACTGAGTGCCAACAAGCCTGCTTCCCAAAGATGCCCAAAGTAAAGGGGAAGGGAGGAAAGAGAGCATGAACTAGACCAAGGAGAGATGAGAAGAAAGAGGCAGCTCCTTGAGGGTAGAGTTTCTGTCGTAACCATCTTTATAACCTTATCAGACTAGGAAAATGCCTACTGGGTCATGGTGCTGAAGAATGAATAAGAACGAAGAGCAGAAAATAACTGGCTAAGGTTAAGCAGAGGCTATTGAAGTAATTTAGGCCTTTGCAGTCTATCAAAGGCTTTCTTGCTTGAATTTTACATCTCTACCTTGGGTTTTTCATCTGTAAGCAGCCAGTAGGTGCTACTTTGAGGTTGAGTACTACAGGTAGTTGCTGCCAAATTGAACCAATAGTAAAGATAAAAACCTGCTTGGAACAAATCCATACTTGGAAGAGGAAGTTTCTGAACCATTTTTATCATTTTTTAAACTCTAAATATAAAGTTTTTATTTGAAAAGTGCTCTTTAAAAATCCAATGTTTATTAATAGAACAACTGTTTAAATAACTTTCTGACTGTCTGAGTCCTTATAAAATCTGAATAAAGTTCAAATACTTAACACAATATCAGTCATGGGAGAAGTTACACTGTGCAAAACTGTTGTCTAAGTAGTAGTGCATTTACTGAACCATTTTTATCATTAACTCTTTGGGAGATTTGTACTCCAAAGGTCATTAAGACTCAAAGTAGCTTCTGGGCCCACTGCCTCCTTTTGGGAAAAAGAGACCACAGGGAATTCCCTAGGCTTAGTGCCTGTCTCCCCCACTACCTTGGCCACAGCTGGTTGAACCAGGAACCAACACCTGAACAAAAGACAGCCTGCTTTAGGCTCTCCAGCCCCAGTGAGGTGGCCTGAAGTGGCACTAGATTGTGACTGAACCAATCAAAGCTTCTCTCTTGGCAAGTTTGAACTTGAGACAAGCGGAGAGAAAGACCCAGAAAGAAAAGAGAGAAAAGAGACTGACCAACAAACAAGGTAGCCCAGTGTCAGCACAGAAAGCTAGAGATGTGGAAAGAGAAGACAGTAAGCAGAAACTATGAGACAATAGACAACTTTAATAAATAGAGGCTGTAAAAGAAGGCATAGAAAGCCATCAGTTAGTGGATTAACAAGAAGCAGCAAGTAGAGAAAGGCAGAGCGTGCAGGAGATGCTTCCGAAATAAAAGGCTGCTGGAGAAACTGCTGTTTCATTCTGAGCGATGTTCTAGTTCTCCAGGAGGCCTGATTGTGTTCAAGAAATCATTTCGTTTTGCTTTGTCAACCTTCCCAAGTATCCTTGCAGTGGAAACTCTTACCCTGAGGTAAAGGAGGAGGCCTCCGTATTTTGCAACTTGAAAAATTCCCATTTGTAAAAAGAGTGGGTTTGGATGTAATCATCATGAACATTCTTCTGCTGCAGCTTGAGATAGATAGATAGATGCCCGGGGGAGAACTTTACATGGTGGAAAGTGCTTTGCCATGTAAACAACACAAGGTCTTGTTTTCCGTACTGTAGATCTAGATGTTTGATTTCATCCATGCAGCCAGTGTTGACTTATGCCAACTAGGATTTGGATAATCCAATGAGCAGATTTACAATGTGAGGTAGAACTTCCAGGAATTGGGATCGATCTTTCTGGTCTTTGGCACTGTTGAATGTCTTCTCCTTATCAAATCTCTCTTTGGTGTCTTCACCTTTTTCCCTGGGCGTTACTTCTCTTTTTCCTCTTTTGGGTCCGTAAATGTATATGCTTCCTGTGGTTTGCCTTTCATCTGTCTTTATTGTCTCTCCTTGCCCTCCATGGAAATGCCTTCCACTGCCAAGGCTCTCCTCTACCCAGATGACTTCCATCAATGGAGCCCTCGCCACTCTACCACCTTCCCATGTTTCCACATCTCTGTGGGACTCTGGCACCTGGAAATCTCACCAGCATCTCAAATTCACTGAGTTCAAAATGGAAATTATTTTCTTTCCCCTTCAAAATTCTTCCTCCCGTGTTCCTTCCCCTTCTCTAAAATGGAACCTCAGTGAGCCAGGCCCAAAGCTCAGAATCTCTTTTAGTTCTTTTTTTCCCTGATGCCCAACAGCTAGCATTGCAAAGTCCTAACAGTTCTACCAATGTGACACCAATTTCATCCATGGCCCTCTATGTTCATTATCTAATTCTGGAGAATGAATTATGCCAAAGTTTAGCTTAAAACAACACATTTAAATTCCCTGGCGGAGGGGCTTTCCTGGTGGTGCAGTGGTTAAGAATCCGCCTGCCAATGCAGGGGACACAGGTTCGAGCCCTGGTCCAGGAAGATCCCACATGCCACGGAGCGACTAAGCCTGTGTGCCACAACTATTGAGCCTGCGAGCCACAACTACTGAACCCGTGAGCCTAGAGCCCGTGCTCCACAACAAGAGAAGCCACCACAATGAGATGCCTGCGCAGCGTAATGAAGAGTAGCCCCTCCTCGCTGCAACTAGAGAAAGTCCGCATGCAGCAACAAAGACCCAACACAGCCAAAAAGAAATTAAATAAATAAAATTTTAAAAAATAAATAAATTCCCTGGCAGTCTAGTGGTTAGGACTCGGCGCTTTCACTGCTGTGGCCTGGGGTCAAACCCTGGTTGGGGAAAAGAAAACAACCCATTTATTACTTCACACAGTTTCTGAGGGTTAGGTGGCTTAGATAAGCTGGTCTCTCCTGAGGTTGCTGGCAGCTGTGGGCCAGGGCTGCAGTCATCACAAGGCTTGATGAGGGCTGCAGAATCCATATCTAGGAGCACTCATGTGGTGCTTAGCCAGTCTCCGTTCCTTGCTGGCTGTTGGCTGAAGGCTTCAGTTCCTCATCGTGTAGGTCTTCCCATAGGGTTGCTGACAACAGCAGCTTGCCTCTGTCCAAAGGCAGAGAGAGGGATGGGGGAGGGTGTAGGTGGGGGAAAGGGAGAGGGAAGAGGGGGCGGGGAAGAGAGAGAGAGAGAAAGAGGGAGAGGGGAGTCAGGATGGAAGCTGAATTCTCTTTATAACCTGATCTGGGAAGTCATACACTCTTAGTTTTGCCATATTCTATGTGTTAGAAGCAAATCACTAAGTACAGCCCACACCCATCAGGAAGGGAATTGAGGGAGAAATGCCAAGGGATTTGTGGACATATTTCTAAAGCTCCCCTCCCCCCGCCCCAATTCATCTCTTCTTCACAGTCCTAGGTCAGGCTCCTGTCACTCCTCACCAGTGTTTGTTCTTAAGATGAAGACCATGGGGCTTCCCTGGTGGCGCAGTGGTTGAGAGTCCGCCTGCCGATTCAGGGGACACGGGTTCGTGCCCCGGTCTGGGAAGATCCCACATGCCATGGAGCGGCTGGGCCCGTGAGCCATGGCCACTGAGCCTGCGCGTCCGGAGCCTGTGCTCTGCAACGGGAGAGGCCACAACAGTGAGAGGCCTGTGTACGGCAAAAAAAAAAAAAAAAAAAAAAAAAAGATGAAGACCATGATCCTTAATAAAATCTACCTGGCCCATGTCTTTGTTTCTGTGCTGCCACTTAACTGCATTCTATTTATCTCTCAGTCAGCTTTTCTCTCTTTCTGGGTCTTTCTCTCTCTATCCCTCCCAAGTTCAAATTCTGCAAGAGAGGAGCTCTAATTGACTCAGGTACTTGATGTCTGACCTCACTCCAGGCCACCTCATAGGGGACTAGAGAGCCTGGCAGAGGCTTTCTTTTGCTCAGATGTTGGTTTCTGACTCAACCAGTTGTGGCCTAGTTGGGGGGTGACTTGACCCTGCCAAACGCTCCTTATTTCAAGCCCCATTTCCCACCCCCCTGCAACGCTCTGCCTCCATTGGCCTTTTTCGGAAGGTCTGGGGGGCCCTTCCATCTCCTCACAGAGCCCTGCTTGTCCTGCTCCTCTGCCTGGCAAGCTCTTCTCTCCTGCACCCCGGCTTGGCCGATTCCTGTGCATCTGTACATCTCGGCTGGATAGCCACCCTTCACGTCTGTTTTCTCACCCCTCCACTGCCTTAGGATCCTTACGAGCTGTCAGAAGACCCTGTACTTTTCCTTTTTAACTCTTGTGTGGTTATTTATATAACATCTTGGTCCTCTGCTAGACTGCAGCCTCCATGAGGGCAGGGACCTTTTTGCTCACAATGTCTGATACTGGCTTTGAACACAAACATTCTTTATTATATCAAATCCCCAGCCTCCAGGTTCCTCTGTAATATACACAGTGGCATAATCCTTTCCCAACATCCGCGCTTCTCCCTTGCTCACTTTTGGTGGTCCTTGGATAACTGTGGGGCAGATGACATGCAGGGCAAGTCATCGTTGTATCTCCCATAGGGACTCACACTCAGTGGGTTCTGACTAATGCTTAAAAAATTAATGAAGAGAAGCCAGGGGTTCAGGCAGAAAGTGATAAGGGAAAACTTCTCCTTTGAGGACTGTCCACAGGTAACAATCTCACGTACTTACTTCTTTGGTCACAAATCCTCAGTCATTGCTCCCTGGCCCAAAGGCTCTCATCAAATTCGTTAACCCAGTGTCCTGCCTCATGGGTCAGAGACGTTGGGGAATGAATAATTTGAGTGCACTGTTTTCTCCTTTCCTGCGATCTGGCTTTTCCCATCTATGCATTTGTCCTTCATTCATTCCTGTGTAGGGTTGTTAGGTTTAGAAAACAGAGAGAGAGGGAAAGAGGGGGAAAGAGAGAGAGAGAGAGCAGGGGGTGGGGGAGAAAGAGAGGAGAGAGGAAGGAAAGAAAAAAAGAAAGGAAGAAAAGAAAGGGAGGAAGGGAAGAAGGGAGGGAGTGAGGGAGGAAGGAAGGAAGGAAAGGAAGGAAGGAGGGAAGCCCTGGGCATCCTTACGGGATGCCCAGGTAAATTTGAATTTCAGATAAACAACAATTTTTTTGGTGTCAGTATGTCCTAAATATTGCATGAGGTATACTTATACTAAAAAATTATTCTTTGTTTATCTGAAGTTCATATTTACCTGGGCATCCTGTGTTTTATCTGACGGCCCCATTCCTGTGGCCTGAACGCTCTGGGGCTCTCAGGCTCCCCTGTCTGTGTTTGCAGAACAGTGACCTCATCTTTAGAGCTTGTGGGCACTTTGTGCTTGGTTACTGTTCTGCCCCATCCAAGCCTCTTCCACTGTGAGTGAATTGTTTGCCAGTCTTGGAATAAAGAATCAGTTGACATCAAGATCACCAGAGAGTACAAATCGAATATCCTGTCCCCTAGCTTTAGTTCTCCAAGGCGTGGGAATGCCCCAGTAAAATTGATACAATTACTAATATGCAGAGTCAATACAAATACTAGTTTTCAAGGGTTGAAACCAATCAACTTTTTATTTATTTATTTTATTGAAGTATAGTTTATTTACAATGTTGTGTTAATTTCTGCTGCATAGCAAAGTGATTCAGATATATATTCTTTATTAGATTCGTTTCCATTATGGTTTATCACAAGATATTGAATATAGTTCCCTGTGCTATACAGTGGGACCTTGTTGTTTATCCATTCTATACATACTGGTTTGCATCTGCTAACTCCAAACTCCCAATCCTTCCCTCCCCTACCCCCCACCCCCTTGGCAACCACAAGTCTGTTCTCTACACATCTGCAAGTCTGTTTCTGTTTTGTAGGTAGGTTCATTTGTGTCATATTTTAGATTCCACAGATAAATGATATCACACGGTATTTGTCTTTCTCTTTCTGACTTACTTTACTTAGTATAATAATCTCTAGGTCCATCCATGTTGCTGCAAATGGCATCATTGCATTCTTTTTTATGGCTGAGTAGTATTCCATTGTATATATGTACCCCATCTTCTTTATGCATTCATCTGTGAGGATATTTACGTTGCTTCCATGTCTTGGCTATTGTGAATAGTGCTGCTATGAATATAGGTGCGTGTATCTTTTTGAATTGTAGTTTTGTTTGGATATATGCCCAGGAGTGGGATTGCTGGATCATATGGCAACTCTATTTTTAGTTTTTTGAGGAACCTCCACACTGTTTTCCATAGTGGCTGCACTAATTTACATTCCCACTAACAGTGTAGGAGGGTTCCCTTTTCTCCACACCCTTTCCAGCATTTGTTATTTGTAGGCTTTTTGATGATGGCCATTCTGACCAGTGTGAGGTGGTACCTCATTGTAGTTTCGATTTGAATTTGTCTAATAATTAGTGCAAGTCAACTTTTAAATGCTCTGTGCTGAATAGAGTCTCTAGGTAATGAACCCTCACCCAGCACAAGCAGGTTGTGCAAGGAAAGGGGTCATCACAGATGCATGGTTGGTGCTCAATTATGTGGTTGAATAAATAAGCACTTATTCTCACTTTCAAGAGCTTTATTAGTATAAACTGAATTTTCACAGACCAATAAACAAGAGACATAAAAAAGAAATTTAAAAGGAAAATGCATGTTCTTTATTCACGTCCTTTGCCTTTGGCAAGATGGTTAGTTCTAGGCTTACTTTTCCCCAGGACAATATGACTGATCCAGCTTGATGACCAATGGTATCTTTTTTTCCTTTTCATGTTTTTAACTTTTTATTATGAACATTTTCAAGCAAAATAAAAGAGAATAGTATAACCAACTCCCATATATGCATCACCTGGCAGAGTAACTACTAATATTTTGCCATATATACCTCCTGAAAATTTCACTGAAGTAATTTAATTTAAATCATAGACATGATGATATTTCACTCTTAAATATGCTAAGAAAAAGGGGACTTTTTTTTTTTTTTTTTTTTGCGGTATGCGGGCCCCTCACCGCTGTGGCCTCTCCCGTCGCGGAGCACAGGCTCCGGACGCTCAGGCTCAGCGGCCACGGCTCACGGGCCCAGCTGCTCCACGGCACGTGGGATCCTCCCAGACTGGGGCACGAACCCATGCCCCCTGCATCGGCAGGCGGACCCCCAACCACTGCGCCACCAGGGAAGCCCAGGGGACATTTTCTTACTCAACCACAATACCATTTTTGTACCTTCAAATTGACAATAATTCCTTTATATCATCTAATAATTAATTATTCTGCACTATAGTTGACACTTCGACAATGCAGGGGTTAGGGGCACCAATCCTCACCCCCATCCCGTGCAGTGGAAAATCCAAGTATAACTTTTGACTCCCCTGAAACTTAACTACTTATAGCCTACTGTTAACTAGAAGGCTTACTGATGACATAAATAGTTGATTAACACATATTTTATATGTTATATGTATTATATACTGTATTCTTACAATATAGTAAGCTAGAGAAAAGAAAACATTATTAAGAAAAGGAATAGGAAATACATTTACAGTACTGTACTGTATTTATTGATACCGTAAGTTTACGTAGTCTGTTTACAAGATGAATCATCTGACAGTACCTACATCAACATTGTCTTGTGTGATACAAAACACTGTAGATGTTATACGAATTACTAACACTAGACATTAAAAATGAAAAGATAATGTGAACAAGAAATTCATATTTATTTACAGGTATTATTACATGCATTGATTACAAAGAAGCAGCAATATGATTGCTTTATGGTAAACTAGTATAATTGATACGATTGCTTCACTGTAGCCTAGCCTATAAGCTAAGAATGAATCATTATAAAATTTTTATGACATACAATACTACAGTCATCCTTGTAATACAGTATTGGAAACATTGTTACTGAAAAAAAACACTTACCTGTAATGATAGGCTGATACACAGTTTCTCCAATAAGGAGAGAGAGAGGGAGGGAGGGAGGGAGGAAAAGAGAGAGAGGGAGAGAGAGGGAGAGAGAGGGAGGGAGAGGGAGAGAGAGGTAGAGAGAGGTGCGGGGAGCAGCATCCTGTATGGTAATGTAATTCTTTGGAAGCAAAGTTATAAAACATTAAAAAAAACTAACACATTATTAATTTTATATTAAATGTCACTCATTTTATGCCTATGTAAGGGTAGGCTATCCACTTCAATACAAGTCTTGCACACGATGCTCTACATGTGTATTTTTGTATATTTATTGAAAAAAAATCTGCATATAAGTGGACCTGCACAGTTCAAACCCATGTTATTCAAGGGTCAACTGTATATTTCCTCAATGTCCCCAAATGTCTATTGATAGTTGATTTAGTTGAATCAGAATTCAAACCAGGTCCACACACTGTGTTTGGTGTTTATGCCCTTGGCTGGCTGTTCATCACTCGTGCCTTTGGCCCAGTGTCAGTTAGCCTGGCCTCAGGGATGCTGGTCTGATGAGTTTAGGGCACACCCAGCTTGAGAACCCCAAGAAGGCATGAGTTCAGAACTTTGACTGCTCTGAGGACGAGCTAAGATGACAACTGTTTCTTCCGAAGCTCTTCCAAGGGTAGGATGTGGCCTGATCTTCTCCCCTTCCCCTGCTGGCCATGCTCCAAACACAGCAACCTGCTCACTGTCGTCACTGAGGGCCTTCATACATCAGGGCCCTCCTATTTGCTTATCTGGCTGCCTAGGTTCTTTTCCCCCGACCCTCCTGCCCACCTTCCCCCATACACCTTTTGCGTGATGAATTCCTCCTCATCCTTTAAGAATCGGCGCAACTGTTACTGCCTCAGAGAAGCTTTCTTGGCCTCCCCCATCTCCACATCCAGACTAAGCCAGAAACCTCTGTTAAATTCTCTCATTGTACCATACTTTTCTTCTAAAGCCCTTATCCAATTGCAGTTAAATAATTATTTGTGAAATTACCTTTTGAATGTGTCTCTTTCTATTCTGGATTTAAAACCCTATGAGGAAAAGAGCCGTAGTCATCTTGCCCACAGTTACATCCCAGAATCTAGGAGGACCTCACAGACACAGGCAATCAATAGAATGTTAATGAGTAGATGGATGGATGGATGGAAATAGATAAGAAACTCTTCAAGTTTCTGGGGGGCTTTAGCAGCAGATTGGCTGGGCCAATTGGATACTCTAGGGCCTCCTGTGAATCTGGAGGGGTATCCTGGAGAATGGTCAGAGATAGACAGACTGCTTTCCAATGAGAGAAGGTGAAAGGAAAGTTGTAGAGGAATTTGAGAAGTTTGTTGCATGGCATCAACTTGGCCAAGGGTGTCTCTCCTTTCTTTGCACTCATTCCTGAGATGTAGAGAGAGTTCTCAAATCCACTCATCCTTCATGAGAGTTCTTACAAGGAAATTGGAAAGTCTCTGAGATTTCTGGCTTCCAGACATTTTTCTTTTTAGATGAGCAGCTTAGAAACTGATGTTAAAGAAAGACAAAGCCTTGGATTCCACAGATTTCCTTGAATAATTCTAGGCTTAACACAATGAAAAGCCTGTTACAAAGCAATGTTAATCTTCTGTAGAATTTCACTAAATAATTTCCTGCAGAGATCTCAGCAGTTCCTTCCGTAATGTTCTGAGCAAATGTGTTGGAGCCACTTAAGCACAGTACTCTCCTCATGATGGCAGGGCCCACAGACACTATTTACATGTGCCAGTGCCATTTAGACCTTAACTATAAATTACTGCATAAGGGTTAATAGAACTGAGCCAAGCTTTAGGAAAGGCCTTACGTGCAAAATTGCTTTGTGTGTTGGTGTATGATAATAGAAGTAAACACTGGAAAGAATAAGAGGTGTGGCAGAGATTGAAGAGCAAAGTTCTTTGAATACCACTGGAAATCCCAACTAGTGGAACAGCAGGGCAGAGTTGTTCATTTCCAGGGAACTCTTGTACTCCAGCAGCAGAAAATTCATTTTATGGTCATTTGTTTCCTATTTCCCTTTTGGCCTTCAGTTGGTAAAATAGCCCACTTAAAACGTCTCCTGAATTAGCTCCAAGATTTTCCTCTGGTGCTGATAAGGTCTACCTCCTGAAAGAGTGACAGCCCATCATGTTGGGCAGAGAAGCTCTCCACCCACCCCACTCCCCAGTTTTATAAATGTCCAGTGACATCTTTTTTTTTTTTAAGGTATTTTTTAAAATTTATTTATTTTATTTATTTTTGGCTGTGTTGGGTCTTTGTTGCTATGCGCGGGCTTTCTCTAGTTGCGGTGAGTGGGGGCTACTCTTCGTTGTGGTGTGTGGGCTTCTCACTGTGGTGGCTTCTCTTGTTGCAGAGCATGGGCTCTAGGCGCCCGGGCTTCAGGAGTTGTGGCACAGGCTCTGGAGCACAGGCTCAGTAGTTGTGGCATACGGGCTTAGTTGCTCCGCGGCATGTGGGATCTTCCCGGACCAGGGGTCGAACCTGTGTCCCCTGCATTGGCAGGTGGATTCTTAACCACTGCACCACCAGGGAAGCCCCCAGTGACATCTTTAAGGGAAAAAAGTCACACCTGCCTATAAGACAGTCATGTGATGGTCAAATGGTTTTATTTCAGCGCCATGTGTGTTGATTTTTATTCCTTATCTGCTTTTGAACAACTGCTGGGAACCTAAAACATTTCTAAGTCTGTCATTCTTTGAAAGGAAGCATGACAGGTACATGTCTGGGTATGAAATGAGTTACAACTGTTTTGGAGTCCCTCTGACAATTTCTACAGGAAGGCAAATGGATGAGGTTGGTAGCTTAAGCTCTCTTTTTTGAGTCTCGACGGACTCCAGATCAGAAGGCATCCACCATATCCAGTTCCCAAATCTTACTGATTTAAAGACCTAAGTGAACTTGCAGGCTTTTAGCAGATGATCACATGTTCGCCCAGCAGTCTGAACAGATGAGGAATGCTCAGCATCTGGTGTCTGAGTCTCATCCCTTAAGTGTAAGAGCAGATGAAGTGATGCCTTCACCAAGCCTGTCTTGCTCAATGCCCCAGTGTCAGGCCTCATGGCTGGTCGGGTCAGTTTCCTCCTGCAGCGGGTCCCCGCGGACTCAGTGTACTCCATCCATGGACATGTGGGCTGTAGTTCTGGAGGATGCAAGAGCCAGCTAGACCTGGCAGATTTCACTTGTGTTACTTCACTCCCCATTGTCTGGTAGCTCGCCCGAGGAGTGTAGTGCTAGTCAATAGCTCAGAGAAATGCCTTCCCGTAGGAAATAGCGAATAGAATCTGAAAAGGGGAGAAGAATTCTTGTAGGAGGAGAGTGATTGTGTGTCTGTGAAGCAAGAGGACAGCTGTGTATGCCCCCATAGTTAGAAACGATGCTTCCAGATGCTCAAGACCTAAGCTTTCAAGTCTGTCTGAAAGAGCACATGAGGACCCTTCTTTTATTGTTGTTTTTAGACCAGAAAAACAGACACATGATAGTGTGAAGGGAGAGGAACACTTAAGCCAACTTTGTTATTTTCCTAGGAATCCTCACCAGGGATAAGAACAGAAATTGCCATACTGTGTGACCTCAGAGTGTCTGGAAGCTGAGACTATCTCTGGCAGGATTTGGTAATTCCGGCCTGGGGAAAGCAAATTATCTATATGACAAAGGCTTGAATTTCACCTCAACATCTTGCTTTCTCTGACATCATTTTATCTGAAAATTTTAAAGCGTTTTATATTTTCAGCCCCTGTTTCCTCTAAGAATGAAAGAGTCTCATATTGCATAAAGCAGCAGATTCTCTTTCTGTTTCTGTCTCTTTCTTTCTCTCTGTCTCCATCTATCCATCTGTCTATCTGTCCATCAATCCATCCATCCTAAAGCTACCTCTTTCAGGTTTCAAGGAATTGCTTTCTGGTTCTGGTAATCTGAGATTTGGTAAACAAATCAATGCTCCTTTTCGGCTTTTATAGGTGTGACATAGATCCCTTCTCAGGTTTTGTGTTTTACGTTCATCCTATAAACTCTGAAAAGAGCATTCTCAAATCCCACTCACTCAAAGTCATTTTTCCTAATAACTTTAGTCAGCATTGCTCTCTCTCCCCTTTCTATTTTATTTTCTGATAATAGTAATTTAGAATTTGATTATGTGTTGTATTAGTTTCCTATTGCTGCTGTAATGAATTACCACCAACTTAGTGGCTTAAAACAACACACATTTATTATCTTGCCATTCTGTAGGTTAGAAGTACAACAGGGTCTCACTGGGCTAAAATTGAGACGTTGTCAGGGCTTCATTCCTCCCAAAAGCTCTAGAGGATGTTGATGGAAATAATAAGCAATCTATTAATAAAAATAGAACAGAGTTTTATTTGAGCCAAACTGATGACTATAGCCCAGCAGACACAGATTCAAGAAGCACATAAATTGTGTTCTGCTGGACTACAAAGTAGGGGGAGGCTTATATAGGCAAACCCCACAAAGTTACATAAGTTGTTTGTCAAGAATTAGAGTTGAAGCTGGCAAGAAGTAAGAGTGCTTGTTAAGCAAGGATTGGTTGGCGTCCAAAATGGTTGCATAGTTACAAGGGGAGACCTCAAGACCAGAAGATGCTGCATGCTACTAGCAGATGTTGTTTTGAGTCTGTCCTCGAGTCTGATACAGTTCAGAAAATTCAGGTTCTCAGTGATGCAGGAATGTGTCTGAAGCCACATCCACAATGCCCCCCCCCCATTTTGAAGCCTGAATCACAGTTACTTCATTTTGATTTTTAAATGCATTCTTTTCTTTAATGGTTAAAACAGATGTACAATGCATGTTTTTTTGTTTTTTTTTAAATTTATTTTTTTGCAGTATGCGGGCCTCTCACTGTTGTGGCCTCTCCCATTGCGGAGCACAGGCTCTGGACACACAGGCTCAGCGGCCATGGCTCACGGGCCCAGCCGCTCCGCGGCATGTGGGATCTTCCCGGACCAGGGCACGAACCCATGTCCCCTGCATCGGCAGGTGGACTCTCAACCACTGCGCCACCAGGGAAGCCCTACAATGCATGTTTGACAGTCCATAAGACAAGTTGTTCTAGTTAGCACAAAATTCAAGTCAAATCATGTATAAGCCAGAATGACTTCCCCACACCTCAATATGTGAACATTTCTTCTATCAAGGAGAATCTGTTTCCTTACTTCTCCCAGCGTCTAGAAGCTGCCTGCATTCCTTGGCTCACGTTCCCCTCCCTTCATTTTCAAAGCCAGCAACACAGCGTCTTTCTGACCCTACTTTTGTCACCATGTATCTTTCTCCAACACCCTTTTGCTTCCCTCTTCCACTTTTAAGTACCCTTGTGATTACATTGGACCCACCTGGATAATCTAGAATAATCTCCTTATTTGAAGGTCAGAAGATGAGCAATTTCAATTATGTCTGTGACTTTAATTCCCCTTTGCCACATAACCTAGTACATTCACAGGTCCTGGAATTAGGATGTGGACATCTTTGGGGGTGGGGCTCATTATTCTGCCTACCATATATTGTATTCCTTTATAAAGGTTTTCCTGTTTTGATGTATGGAGATTTTGATCTAAATAGACTGTGGACTGCTTGAAGGCAAATCTGTGACAAACTACTTTGCTTTTCTGTATTTTTGGTCATCCCCATAAGCATCTTCAAAAGTGCCAGAACTTAGCAGGATCATGGTAAATACCTGCCAGCAGCTCCCAATTGCTTTGATTACTTTAGTCCACCTTCTTCCATTTTTTAAATTTCTTTCCTGGAAGTATGTACATATGGAATACTCAGAGCTGATGCACTGCGTTTATACATTTGTTGGCTAATGTTTACTGGAAGGAGTTATTGGGAATGCCATCCAGAATGGTTAGTAGTTAGCCTCCTCACAACTCTGTTTTGGTTTTATATGGATGGAAACATCAAATTAGAAATTGTGGCTATATGTAAGGAGAATAGGATAGGAGAAGCAGATGACAAATACAGAGGTATCTCTGTGATCCCTTCACCAGCTCCTGGAGACAGGTGGTTAGTTTCATGTGACCCTGGCAGCCAGATTGTGGACAAAGCCAGATGCTGATAGCCCTTCCTTCCTGGAAAGTCCCAGAACCACCCCCGGTAGAAAACAACCACAATATTTTTAGCAGATTCAAAAGAGAATGCTTCCACTGGCTTGGAATTGACCAAGAATGTCACATTCTATCTAAGACCAAAGAATTTCTTTCAACAGAGAGTTCAAGCATGAAAGGGGGGCATTTTGTTGTTGCCAATCTACTCTCTTCTTATGTTTCGGCCCAATTACAGACATAAGTTTAACCACAGGTACCACAATTTATTAATTCATTTAACTAAAACCACCGAGTTGTCATGTACAGTATTGGCCCAGTAATCAAAAAACATTACTTTGATAAACATTTGTATAAAGCTTAGTATGGGTCAGGTATTTTAACAACAGTTACCAAAGTAACTAAATTCTACTATGTATTTAGTTCTCGTAACAACCCCCCAAGAAGGTACTATTATTATGCCTATTTTACAGATGGGGTAACTGAGGTTCAGAGCAGTTAAGTAATTTGGTCAAGTGGGAGAGCCAAGATTCTATCCTAGTTCTCAGGCTCTGGAGTTATGCTCTTGATCACCACATCATACTGCCTCCCTTTTGGCCAGTCCCTGCTAACAAAGAGGTTACAGTTTGCTTACAAAGAATGTGCAGGGGCTTCCCTGGTGGCGCAGTGGTGGAGAGCCCGCCTGCCGATGCAGGGGACACGGGTTCGTGCCCCGGTCTGGGAAGATCCCACATGCCGCAGAGCGGCTGGGCCTGTGAGCCATGGCTGCTGAGCCTGCGCGTCCAGAGCCTGTGCTCCGCAACGGGAGAGGCCACAGCAGTGAGAGGCCCGCGTACCGCAAAAAAAAAAAAAAAGAATGTGCAAAAAACAACAAATATGAATTGAGTTACTATTTGTTTTGTACATTGCTATATCCCCAGCACCTAAAGCAGTGCCTGGTACATAACTAGGGACTGAATAAATATTTTTGGAGTGGTTTCTACTATGAAGTAAACAACTTGGGTGAGATGACAGACTCTCACTGGAACCCACTTAATTAATATGGGGTGATGAGGGAGGGCCTCTTTGAGGAGGTAACATTTTAGCTGAGACCTGAAGGATGAAAGAAGGTTATGAAAAGAACATGGAAGAGTGTTCAGGCAGAAGGACCAGCAGGTCCCAGACTATAATGTCCCAGACTATAAGGTCCCAGACTATAAGGTGGGAGGGAGCCTGGCAGATATGAGAAATGGAGGGAGCCGGGTGTGGGAAACAGGTGAGCACAGGGGCTGAGCGTGGCCAGAAGCTGGGTAACATGGGGCCTTACGTCACTGGAATTCCCTTTGGCAGAACCCTGTGTAAGCGCCATGGAGACACTCAAAAGGAGGGCATATGGACCCTGCCCTTGGGAGTTTTCAATCCTGTTAGGAAGACAAGGCAAGCAGGAAAAAAAAAAGGAAAAAATGTATTTCGGTCACTACACCTTTTTCTCTGGTGAACATCTTTTTTTAATATATATATAAATTTATTTATTTATTTTTGGCTGCGTTGGGTCTTTATTGCTGCACACGGGCTTTCTCTAGTTGCGGCGAGCAGGAGCTACTCTTTGTTACGGTGTGTGGGCTTCTCATTGTGGTGGCTTCTCTTGTTGTGGAGCATGGGCTCTAGGCACGCAGGCTTCATTAGTTGTGGCTCACGGGCTCAGTAGTTGTGGCATGCAGGCTCAGTAGTTGTGGCTCGCAGGCTCAGTAATTGTGGCTCCTGGGCTTAGTTGCTCCATGGCATGTGGGATCTTTCCAGACCAGAGATCGAACCCATGTCTCCTGCATTAGCAGGAGGATTCTTAACCACTGTGCCACCAGGGAAGTCCCATGGTGAACATCTTAATTTGTGGGTTTTGCTTGTTTCTTTCTTAGTTACTTGGTGACTTATTTACTCTTGCATCCTCTTCTGATCTTTAGAAGTCTTTGACTCAAATTGGAGAGGCTTTTCATCTGTGCACACCTTGAAACACTGGAACATCTGCTTTGTTATCTGGTTAGATTTTGGTCTGTGCCACAGAGCTCTGATCTACAGTGAATTTAACTGGGTCCCAATAGCTCATGAGGCCCTAAAGCTAATATTTCACTTTTGCAGTATTTTTTCACAAGGTCTCAATTTAGTTTGCTAGTTTGTTCTACCTTCTGGCCTTTGTTTTAAAGGTGTGACGCACAGCTGAACATTAGACTGGAAGACCACACACTATTTCTGTAGTGGTGTCTTGGTTATGAAACTATATCTAGGAAATATTACAACGTGCTAGATATCAGCCAGAGAAATTCAGGAAGTGGAAATGGAGTTGTGAAAGTTTAACTTTATTTCTTTTTTAAAAACAGTGTTATTGAAATATAATTTACATAACATATAATTCACCCATTTAAAGTGTACAGTGCAGTGGATTTTAGTATGTTCAGAGTTGTGTAACCATCACCGCAATTAATTTTAGAACATTGCACAATCCCCGAAAGAAACCGTGTTCCCACTAGCAATCACTCTCATGTTCCGTCCCACAGACTCCCAGCCCTAGGCAACCATTAATCTACTTTCCGTTTCTATAAATTTGCCTCTTCTGAGCACATCACATAAATGGAATCATGCAATATGTACTCTCTTGTGATTGGCTTCTTTCACTTAGAATTATGTTTTCAAATTTCATCTACATTGTAGCACATGTCAATACTTCATTCCTTTTTGTTGCTGAACAATATTCCACTGTATGAATGCTACATTTAAATTTATCCGTTGATGGGTATTTGAATTATTTCTAATACTTGGCTATATGAATTATGCTGCTATGAATGTTCATAGACAGGTTTTTATGTGGACATAAGTTTTCATTTCTCTTGAGTATGTACCTACAAGTGGAACTGTTGGGTCATGTGATAACTCTGTGTTTAACATTTGAGGAACTGCCAAACTGTTTTTCAGAATGGTTGCATCATTGTACATTCCCACCAGCAGGGCCTGAGGGGTCCAGTTTCTCCACATCCTCACCAACATTTCTTATCATGTCTTTTTTATTATAGTCATCTTAGGGGGTACAAAGTGGTATATTATTGTGGCATTGATTTGCTTTTATAATTCTCTTTTTTCTTTTACTTTTTAAAAAAAATGCCCAAATCTCCAAAATTATTTCTGAATCATTGTGGTATGAGCAATGCCAGTGTAAAGAAAATCATATTGTGACATAACTGAGTTGTGAAAGTGTGGAAATAATAGGTGGGCAATGAGCCCCATGTGTAGAACCAGCGTTTTTTAAAGTAGTATTTTCAATTCTGGCTTGAGTTTCAGATGCTCATTAAGGATTTCAATATTGTAGATGATGCTGTAGCCCTGAGGATTGCATTAGATAATTTACACCAAATGCCTTCATTTATCTACTAAATATAATCTAAGGACTTCAGAAACATTCTCTAAATATCATCTGTCAAGTTTACATTGGTTTAAGTCGGTGTTATTTCTCCTATTTTAGAAAGGAGTATCAGAAGAGAATTGAGTTTCCCAATATTATATGGTGGATGAGTGGTGAGGACTTATCTCCTGATCCTTAATGTGAATTTAGAAAGTAATAGATTCTCCGAATCAGAAGTGGTCTTAGAAGTCATGTGTCTGTCATTCAGTTTAAGAATTTCCACAGTTGCATACGTGATTGAATACTTCCAATGACATGGAAGCTCTTGCCTGTATAAAGCCACCCACTCTGTTGTTGGCGGTTCTGATATTATCCTTTTATACTGAGCCGCCTTCTGCTTCCATGCCCCTTCCACCCACTGTGACTTGCTCTGTCCTTTAGAACCATGAAGAATAAAAGTACACAATAGGTAGTCAATGAATATTTGTTAGATGATTGAAATTGTATCTGAATTATTTGTCATAAGTGTTCATGTATTGCTTTTATAGTTTAAAATAAAAATGAAAAGAGAAAAAAACACTAATCTTTCTGTATATAAATACACACACACACACACACACACACACCCCCATCATCTGGACTTTTGTTTCCTCTTTCTTCTGTCTATATATTTTTTTGGTTTTAATATGATTACAGAAGTAGTGTGTTTATAGTCAAAAAGTCATAAACATTAAAGAAGAAAAATTGTGTTTTTAAGCAATCTTGTTTCAACTCTCACTTTGTCACATTATTTGTTCTCTGAATGTGAGATTTTTGATGGCTGTACAGTATTCCATAATACAGACATACCTTATTTATTTATTAACCATTTAAAAAATTTGAAGTAAAGTTAATTTACAACGTTGTGTTAGTTTCAGGTGTACAGCAAAGTGATTCAGTTATACACACACACACACACACACACAAACACACACACACACATTCTTTTTCGGATTCTTTTCCATTATAGGTTATTACAAGATACTGAATATAGTTCCCTGTGCTATACAGTAGGTCCTTGTTGGTTATCTATTTTATGTATAGTAGTGTGTATATGTTAATCCCAAACTCCTAAATATTTTCCTTTTGATAGCCATTTAGGTGCTTTCACATTTTAAGGAGGGTAAATCCTCTCTTTTCTCCAAATGACCCACACCTATTACCTTAAAACCTCCTCATGTGCCCTTTTGCCTCTGGCTTGTTTTGCTGTTGGACACTCCCTCATTTGCCAATCTCTCTCTTCAAGTAATGTTCCCAGAACTGAGCAACTGATCCAAACAGAGATTGATGAATGTGGAGTTCAGGTGAACCGTTACGTATTTTTGAACATTGCACTTTTATTCATGCAGACCAAAATCGCAAGAGTTTTTCTTTTTGTGGTCTTTAATTGGGCTTCTAGGAGCACAGAACTGTCCAGCCTTACATGGCTTAACTTCTGTTCTTTATTTCTGGCGTCTCTGGCTGTTCCTTTGTGGCCTTGCCATTTGGATTCTCAGGTATCTCCATTTCAACTCAGCTGTGGAGGGTTTGTCCCCACGCAGTGGCCAGCCCCTTCACTTGGTCTGGCAGATCCTCTTTTACACCAACAATTTGCATCACCTTAAAAATACTCTCGTTATAAGTCTAAGTGATTAAATGCAAACAGCTTTTCTTACTTGAAAAGACTTGACTTCCCAATGGATGAAAGTCAGGAAGCTCAATGATAAATGAGGTTCTAGAACTCATTTGTCTTCCTCCCATTTTGCAACTTGGGAGCTAATATCGGAGATTAAATAATGGAGTTCGTTGACTTTGGTGTACCTGCTACTGAACGTGTAAATTCATCCTTTCTCATACAGTCAGACATGACTCACTAAGCAGCTTCCAAAGTAAAAGTGGTGACATGAATAATTCTGCCTGGAAATAAGGTCATCCTTGTTCTCCTGAGAGCTGCACTGGGAGTAAAGAGCTACATAAACCTGCACCTCGAAGAACTACAAGGCTCTGCCCTCCTCCCTTCCCCCAATGCCTACATACCCAGGGAATGAAACACAGGACTAACGATGAAAAAAAATCTGGGTTTTGTGGAAAGAAGGAGCACACTGTATTAAGTAAAAGATGATTTCCAGGTACAACTAGTCTTGCAAAAACTAGGAATTCTTTAAATGCATAAAATCAGGATATATACAAACAAAAGTGTTAACAGTGATTTTTTTAAAAAATTAATGATTGGATGGGTTCCATTTTTTGAGTAAAAATTTTTTCTGTGGTGAACAGCTATTACATTGCAATATAAAAATTTAATTCTTGGGTTATACTTCCTGTATTTTTTTTCCAGTTGAAAGGCACAGATTTTTTTCTACTTGTGCTAAATTATTTGGATGAAAAGTAAATTTGGGTGGGAAATGGGACAAAATGACTTCAAAGTTTGTTCCAGTCCCTAAGACTTCCTGAAGTTATCATCAAATTTGGTCAGCAAAATAGATAGCAAATCATGACACAGCACAAATCATATTTTTTAGGAGTTAAAATTGTGAGTGACAGAAACCACTTAAACCAGCTGAACTTGAAAAAGCAACATTTCTTATAAGGATACAGACAGGGCTGATACTCAGCTGGTTGTACTTGTATGGAGATGTTGGTTGTTTACATTGTAAAATACTTCTGTTCCTGTTGCCTTGAGACCCCAGCGTACCTCCTCACTGCCTCAGCCACCCTAGCCTGTCTCCTGGGGATTTCTCAGGACTCTGTGCTCTGTAACAAAGCAGGTAATGCCTGCAATGACAGCAGACTGCCAGGACTGTGTACCGGCTGTCTGTCCCTGTCTTGATTTTTGTTTTCCTGTGCCATCGTTAAATATTCTGAAGGTCACCCCTAGAACACATGGGTGCCTCACGGAACCCAAGGACCGAGGTTTAGCTGGGCCTCAGGAAGGCACTAGACCCAGGCTCTTGGAAGCTGTTAGGCTTTTCCCACCACGTCTCATCTGTGCCTCCCCCCATCCTTTCTTACTGCCTTTTTGGCTTTCAGGTTCATGTATCAGATATATGACCTTTAACAGCTCTCAGAATTTTCATTTGGTGGGTCTGGACACTTGAGAGACTGATCTTTCTCCCTCTCTCCCTCCTTTCCTTCCAAGTTCAAATGTCAAGGGAAGGAACTGAACTAAGCTATAGAATGGCCAGTCTTCAGTCATGTGCCCACCGCTGTGCCAAACATTTAGGTCCTAAGTGGGGAGGGGATCAGAATGTCTAACCATGGCTTTTCCCATTAAAACCACATGGATGGAGGGGCGAGTACTTCCAGGTAAAATGTGGGAATTTTCCAGAAATCAAGGAGTAAGGCATAAAACACAAGATCCCTGGCACATGGTTATTTTTCAACCTGCCCCTAATTTGGGGCATCATTACCCAACAATCTCATGTCTCCATAAAAGACTCTCTTATTAACCATATACCATAGCTTATAATTTTACATAAATAAAACTCAAAAATTTTTAGCTCTTA
Source organism: Mesoplodon densirostris (assembly GCF_025265405.1). Classification (NCBI taxonomy): domain Eukaryota; kingdom Metazoa; phylum Chordata; class Mammalia; order Artiodactyla; family Ziphiidae; genus Mesoplodon; species Mesoplodon densirostris. The sequence continues at coordinate 66,437,205 of NC_082664.1, forward strand.
TTTTATACACATTTTAAATAGACTTGCTTACTAGTTTCTATGTCCAAGACAAATTAGAAGTGGAAATCAAGAAGAGGCAGTGAGAAAATAGGCAGGCTTGCCAGGATGGAATATGAATGTGTGTGTGTGTGTGTGTGTGTATACACATACAAATATTCAGGAATGCAAAAGGTAAAACTATATCTGGGGCCATTTTTCCATAAAAAGTATTATACATTTAAATAACCCAAAAAGTCATCACTACAAAGAAGTTAGTGTATAATTATTGATATTCATTTTAATAACTAGAATCCTTGATTTTAAAAGGCTAAATTATGTTCAATATAACCTGTTTAAGAAGGCAGAGAAAATTTTAATGCACTGATGAAAGTGAATAATCCTAAATGTAGGAGTGGGGGTCCTTGATATCTAAAGACACAGGCTTCAGTTAGCTGAAAAATTATCATTCAGCAATGCAGATGAGCACAGAATGCTGGGTATTTGATATAATCAATTAAGTAGCCCAAAAGCTAACTATATTTTTCACTTGAATATTTGAGCCGTGGGTTACCTTGGACATGTCTTTACCAATTCCTCCTCCATAAATTGGGACTGATAATTACTATCCTATCATCAGGGTAGAAAAGCTTATTATATGTGAAAATCCTTTGAGAACTTTGAAGAAGTCAACATGTTACTAAGTAGAAGTTACATAAAAATCTATCTTGGTCTTTGCAACAGCCATTGTATTGGTAACAAATTTACTTCTGATGAAAGAAACAGGAAGGTAAACGGATCATTCTGCTTTGAGATCTTTTACATGAGTCCATTTCAAAGCATTATTTACTTGGATCAGATCTTTATTGGTTACTCCTCATATAATTTCTATTAATTATTTCATTTTTTAGTAGTTTGCAACTCTAGATTGTGTATCTTTTATGAAGTTGGATTGGTGGCTTTATTTCATAAGCTGTAGTCGTTCAAATAATGTTTTCTTCTACTTCTGGTTGTAAAATAATAATGCCTCACAAAATTCAAATTACAGAGAAAATGGTCACTTATAATCCCATTCCATAAACAGCTATGATTATTTTCCATATAAACATATATGTTTTATGAAGTTTCACTGGTAGTTAATGTTCAATGTTGTATTCCCTCTTTTCCATATTGCTACTTGTGATTCTTGTTATTCATAATCAGCATCTCTAACTGTGAATGAAATTATATTGAGTGAATATACTAAAATAATGAAATAACCATTTCAAATTTTTTTGGATATTTATATAACTATCTCTCTTTTCTGTAATAAAAGGTACATCCCTTCCTCCCTTTCCAAATTGTGTAGATCTGGATAGTCCATGAAATCCTCAGTGCCTGTGTGGCCATGGCATGCCTGTGAGGAAAGTAGCCACAGACAATTCTTTCTTCATTCAGTTGTCACACTCTATGCCAGGTTACTTTGCCATCCCTATAGATACTAATGGGCCAGGGGTCTATACATGGGCCTAAAGGCAGGCATATCATGTCAGAAAGGCCCACGAAATTGCTTTGCAAGAGACTCTGCCCCATAGCAGGGCACCATGTTGGATGGGGTCAAACTGATTTTATTATCTCCTCTCTCTCAGTAAGTCTAAGTGTGAGATTATACAGAGAAGTCGGGATGGTCTGTATACCCTTTTGGAGAGGGGGAAAAAAGAGTTCTAGGACACAAAAGTCATCGGCTCACCAAAGCTACTACTATTTTCCGAATAATGATAAACTGTGTTTCTCGTTTAACATGAAATGTAGGTAACTTGCCAGTGTTAGAAGGCTGGGACTCAGGGTCACAGTCCAGCTTCTGAGACTGTAGTCCAGCCCCATCTCACGTCCTCATGGAAGTAAACTCCCACTACCAAGTATAATTATTTTTTCTTCCTTTAGATGACTTTCTTGGGAGGAATTACCCCAAATGGGGTTAAGGAATATAAGTATTTTTATGGCTCTAGATATATAATGCCACTTAGTACTAATATTTCTGATAAATTTTCCCTGGATCTTCTCTTCTTGTTCTATATCCTTTCTCTGAATCATCTATCATCTCACCCATCTCCATGGTTATGAAGACTGTCAAGTTTAAGACACCATTCAATTGTAAGGTTCACTGTTATTTTATGAATGGTGGAAGTACAACATGTTAATTAGGTTGACATGATGCTTTCTTATCACTTAAAATTTTTGTTTTGTAACTTTTGAAAAAGCTCTCTTAGACCTTTGTGCATGTGTTAAAAGGGAATACAAACACAATGTATTACTTAATGTATGACTTAAGATTTTTCAGAGTCCAGTTCTTTCAGAGCTACTTTTTGACTCAGATTCATCTTTAGCTTTGTTTTCCATCACAGTGCTGTCCCTCGTTCCATTAAGAGTATTGATCAATCAGCATTACTTAAGAGAATTCTTTACTAATGTCTCTAAGATTTTGTTCAAAGTCATTGACACCCATTCTGAAAGTTTTGATGTTGGCCCTTTCTTGATCTTATTAAAACGTGTTAACAGAAAGCCTTCAGACAACAACTAGGACTCATACCTTTCTCAAATAGTCCTTGTGTTTTGTGGGGTTTTTAAATAATTTTTTAAAATTTATTATTTATTTTTGGCTCCACTGGGTCTCAGTTGTGGCGCACGGGATCTTTAGTTGCAGCATGCAGGATCTTTTAGTTGTGGCATGGGGACTTCTTAGTTGTGGCCAGTGAGCTCTTAGTTGCAGCAGGCATGTGGGATTTAGTTCCCTGACCAGGGATGGAACCCGGACGCCCTGCATTTGGTGCGCAGAGTCTTGCCCACTGGACCACCAGGGAATTCCCTCCTTGTGTTTTGTTGACTAAAATATTCAGGGGTCACATTTGTCCAGTCTGGCCACGTAGACATGCATAGGCATGTTGCCTGACAATACAATTATATGATCAATTATAAGACGCACCCTGATTTCAGAGGTGTTAGAATACTATATATATGTATAGTATACATGCCATACATATATATATACGTGTATATATATATATATACATACATATATATATATACACACGTATATATATATGTGTATATATATATATATATATATATAGTAATGACTCCCAAATCTATAATCCCATCCCAGACCCCTCTATAAAACTGTCTCAGATCTCTACTTGGATGATTCCTATGTACCTCAGATTCAAATGTGTCTATATTGGTTTTCCATTGCTGCTGTAAAAAATTTCCACAAACTTAGTGGCTTAGAACAACAGAAATGTATTATTTTACAGTCTGGAGGTCAGGAGTCCAACACAGGTTTCACTAGGCTTAAGATCAATGTTTTAGGAGGCTGTGTGCATTCTGGAAGCTCTAGGGGAGAATCCATTCTTTGCCTTTTCCAGCTTGTGGAGGCCAACCACATTCCTTGGCTTGTAGCCTCTTCCATCTTTAAAGCCAGCAATGTCCCATCTTTCTCACATCACTCTCACTTTCCTGCCTCCATCTTTCACTTAAAAGGAGATTTGTGTTTACATTGGACCCACCCAGACAGTCCAGGATAATCTCATCTCAAAAACCTTAATTTAGGGGCTTCCCTGGTGGCGCAGTGGTTGGGAGTCCGCCTGCCGATGCAGGGGACATGGGTTCGTGCCCCGGTCTGGGAAGATCCCACATGCCGCAGAGCGGCTGGGCCCGTGAGCCATGGCTGCAGAGCCTGCGCATCCGGAGCCTGTGCTCCGCAGCGGGAGAGGCCACAACAGTGAGAGGCCCGTGTACCGCAAAAAAAAAAAAAAAACCTTAATTTAATCACATTTGCGAAGTCCCTTTTGCGTGGAAGGTAACACATTCACAGGGAGTTAGGATGTGAACATCTTTGGGAGGCCATTCATCTGCCTACGACAATGTCCAAAACTAAATTCATATTCCTCCCTGGTCAGATCTGCTCCTCCTCCCATCTTTTCCACCTCAGTGGTTTAAACCACAGTCTATCAGTTGCCTCTACCGTAAGCCTAGACATCATCGTATAATCCTCCCTCTGACTCATTTCCCACATCCAGTCAATAAGTTCTGTCATTCCTTCCTTCTAAAAAGCACGTGCGTCTACCTGGTTCATCTTGTGCTGTTACTACCCCACACCAGATCCTCATCACGGTCTCTCACCTGTTTCACTGCCCAGGCCTCCCAACCAGTCTCCCTTCCACCAGAAGCGATATATCTCAAAACATACCCGAGTGAAATTTATGAGCAGAAATTTTACATCCTCTTCAGCATCACATGCAGCTGGGGAGGAGACGCACACATAGGAAAATGCTGAAGGCATACACTGGATAGAGCTTTACAGAACACTTTCACATTCTTACCAGTTAATCAGCTCCAGGGCAGCGTGAGTCAGGGACTGTTCTCTTTGTTAGTGAAGTTAAATGACTCAGATTCAGTTTTTGAAACAAGGCTTCCTCACTTCCTCCAGTCAGACTCCTACAGTGTTACCGCCTCCCCTGCTCACCATCATTTCAAATTCCACACGTTGTTCAGAGACAATTCCTCCTCCAACTCCCCTGGTTCTGTCTCAGAGCTTCCTCCCCTCTCATTCACCCACCTTCAGATTTACTGAAGACTTCCTCCATCCTTATCCCGCATCTAGCCAGACACCAAGACAGGTTGGATTTTCTTTTGAAATATCTCTGGCCTCTGTTCCCACAGTCCCCACCGTAGCCAGAATGTCCTGTTTTTACCTTCCTGCCAAGCCAATTCAGCTGCCTTGTTCCTAGTCTTACTTCGTCCTGTATGTCACTGCCGGAAATAGAGTGTGAAAACATCATGTTCTAATGTCACTCTCCAGGTCAAAATCCTTCAGTGGCTCCTTATTTTCTGTCATATTAACCACAAGCCTCTCAACAGAGCTTTAAAGGCCTGCCTTAAGTGGAGCCCCTCCCCGCTCAAGTTTTTGTCATTCCCACAGTTGTCCAGTCTCCTGTTGTCGACAGGCGTCTGCCTCATGGACCACGCTGGTTACTCTTTTCGTGCGTTTGCCCCCATCAGCGCCTTGCCTGGAAAGCCTGCCCTTCTCCCTGCTGCCTTTCCAGAACTTGTTCTCCTTTAACACCTGACTTAATTCGCCTCGTACCCGATACCTTCACTCAGAACCAACCCTCAGGGATCACGGCCCTCTAACTTACAGAGCATGTGAGGACTTAGCAACCAAACGCCTCACGTGCATGTGTTCTCCCTCTCGCACTACTCTCGTCTCCTCCAAACAAACTGCAACCCACTTGAGAGCAAGGCCTAAGTTATGTTTTCTTCTTTCCATAAGTAAATAATAAATTCTTTTTTTACTGATTCCTTTAATTATCCCCAAACTGGAGACATATCTCTGGTTTGGGAATAATTTCTTAGTTCAATTACTTTCAGTTATTTCAGACCATTAAGTTATTGAATTCTGCTTGGATCCAAGCATTTATATTGAATTTTAGGATCTAATTCAAGGATTTATATTGATTGATAGATAACTGGTGATAGTTGAACTGAAGCATCCCCAGTTTCTGAAGAGGGACTCAGTATAAATAACCAACACAAACTATGCATGATCATTATGATAGCTCATAGACTATTCAGTGAGGGCTTCTTTGTGTGTCAAGTGCGGTGCAAGACTATAAAGTTGGAGAATATGGAAGAAATTGAAAGAGGGCCTGACCCACCCCTTCAATCTCAGGATATTTAGCAAGTTTAGGAAGGGTGGCGTGCAAAACATGGTCTAATGATCAAATCAAGATAACAGACATTAAAGGAAGACATAGGAGAACAGTGTAAAAGGACAATCTTTTGATCAAGAAAATAGGTGGATAATTTATAAGCCAAGTTGTTGCTCTGAAGAGAGTTGTCAGAACACTGGTTTACAAACAGTAACAGCACTACCAAAACCAACATGGAAGTAGGCAAATCTGTACCTGGAGCTCCTGAGTGTAAGAGCGTTCACTCTGAAAAGATGTATCCTGTAGAGATGCCTCTTGGCAAACACACATGCAGACACATTATCAGTTTACTAATTTTGAAATTCAGTTCTACAGTCTGGTCAAATAAGGGTTTTTCAGGTCTTTACAGTGAGAAGAGACAGCTTTCTTATCCATACAGTAATTCTCAAGACACTGCTCTCTACCCCTCCCCCCCCACACACACATTACAGAATGTCAAAGTCATTAGCTTTTTGTACCCTAAATGTGGAACAAGGAATTCCCCAGATAATTTTTAAATTCTGGGGCAATTACTACATAGAGTTTCAAGAGCCAGAAGGAAGAATCAGTCTTCCAGGCAACTATTAGGGATGGAATCGCTTCTGCTTCAAAGTATATGCTGGGTTAACTTCTAAAGTTGTTAATTACTTTTCAGATCATGCTGTGGTGTCACACAGCCTAAAGAGAAAACCACAGCCATCCAGACCTAAGGAGGTGGAAGAGTAGAAAGGTCACGATTTCTTTTATCTTTTAGACTGTGTCTAATGGAACTGGCATAAGAGCAAAAGAATCAAAAAGCATTTTTTTGTTTTAGCCAAAGCAACATTAAATACAAGGGTTTTTTTCCGTTTAAATAGATTAGTTGTTTAAGTGAGTCAACTGATGGTTGTTTGATCATTATAAAGATTTGGGATTAACAGATACACACTACTATATATAAAATAAACAACAAGGATCTACTGTATAGCACAGGGAACTATATTGAATATCTTGTAATAAACTATAATGGAAAAGAATCTGAAAAAATATATATATATATGTATAACTGAATCACTTTGCTTTACATCTGAAACATTATAAATCAACTATACTTCAATTAAAAAAAAAGATGTAGCCTAAATTGAAGCTGCTTATCAAAGACTCAGTAGCTAAATGTTTTGGTTGAATTACCTTAAGATTTATTACCACTTTAACAGTGGACTAAATTTCCCTGGTGGAAAGTGGGGGAATACAGAATCCCAACAGTCATTTCACTTCAGAAGTACTTAATGGGAGATGAAGGAAACACTGGTGTTAATGAAAAGACCAGGAACAGGGATGGGACATGGGGCACATGTATTGCCATTTCCCCCTTTTCAGACCCAAGACAATCACTTATCAATCACAACACTCTTAACTCCCACCAGGCTTGGACCTGGCTTCAGAAACCTCAACACAGTGTTTTGGGAGGCCACTACTGGTCAAATGGGACTGGACCTGGAGACAAACTGTATTTGCAACGTCTTATTTAGAAGGAATGTAAACTCACACAAAAGGAATCTGGACATATGCATTCACTCTCAGAATTTATTAACGTCTGAGAAATTTGGCGGAAAAACCCACTTGGTTCTTCAAACCTGTTTGGTTCACTGACACCACTGATGGTTTCAGTCTCAGGACACCTTATCAAAATATTAAAGGTGAAGAGCCAAATTCACCCTGTCCTCATTGTTATGGATCAGGAAACTGCATCACATTTACACCACATCAAGCTTCGAACCTAGGCTTCCTGCTCCTATGTTCATCCTCCATCTCACACCGCCCCCGCACTGAGCATATGCTGGACTCAACACATCTTTACTGTCTCGATTATATCATCTGTGTGTTTACATATAGACTTGTATGGATTATTAGCTGAAATAGTACTGCATGAAAATGATTCACTAGTAAACTAGCAACTTTATCAATCTGTAAAATTCTAATCACAACTTCAGAGGTTAACTTAACGGTCAAAAAATACATGACCTAATTGCTGATTTTTTATTTTTTTTTTACTTTATTTTTTATTTTTTTATTTTACAAATTTAATCAGTTATACATATACATATGTTCCCATATCCCCTCCCTTTTAATTGCTGATTTTTGAATAAAGTTCTCATATGCTTCTAAGAATAAATGCAAATCTAAAATGGATGGAAAGAAATTGAATCTGATTTCACAATGACTAATACCAGTTTGCATAGATTCAAAACATAGCAGAGCTGATTATATGACAGTTTCCTACGATTTCAGCAATTCCTGTGCTTACTTAAATTCCCAGCTAAAAAGAAAGGCTCACTTGTGGTTTTTTGTTTTGTTTTGTTAAAGACTTATTTGTTTATTTTATTTATTTGGTTGTGCTGGGTCTTAGTTGTGGCAGGCGGGCTCCTTAGTTGCGGGTCATGGGCTCCTTAGTTGCAGCAGGTGGGCTCCTTAGTTGTGGCTCCAGGGCTCCTTCGTTGCAGCTTGACGTTTCCTTAGTTGTGGCACGTGGGCTCTTTTAGTTGCAGCAGGCGGACTCCTTAGTTGTGGCTCACGGGCTCCTTAGTAGTGGCATGCGAACTCTTGGTTGCGGCATGCATGTGGGCTCTAGTTCCCTGTCCAGGGATCGAACCCAGGCCCCCTGCACTGGAAGTGTGGAGTCTTATCCACTGTGCCACCAGGGAAGTCCTTGTTTGTTTGTTTTTAGTGTTTTTTTTTTAGGGGTTCAGAAAAGTAGTATTTAAGGTTCTTTCCAGGACCCACTAGAAGTCAGAGCACAGACCTCTTCTCCTCAGCCTTCCCTTCACTAAGGAAATAGTCCTGGCCTCACCACTGACTTCTTCCCTTTTTGCCAGGTCATGTAGGTTGACTTTTCCCTCTTTATGTGAAAAGCAAATATAATTATACCAACCCTCTATCACATACATAAGAGATCTGTTGCTTTAAACCAGTGGTTCTCAACCTTGGCTGCACATTAGGATCATCCGCTTTTAGCACTCCCAACCCAGATCAATTGAATCAGAATCTCTGGGACTGGAACCCAGGCATTGCTAGTTTCTAAAACTCCCCTGTGACCTGGTATGCACTCATGTTTACCAACCACTTCCTTGAACCAAAAGGATGAAATACTACTGCAGGAGCATCATAGATCAGATGAAGGCAAGGCCCCAGCTGCAGTTCAAAGATCGTCAGATTTCCCCCAACATTGTTTTTCCTGTTCCTGCTGTACATCGCTATAAATGTAGCATCCTCCTCTGGAGTGTAACCAAGAAAGGAAATCAGAAACAGTCCCAGACTGGGGTAATGGATAGACTCCAGTGTTCTGGAACCGGCTAGTATTAGCTTGCAAGGTGCAATTGTCAACATTCCTTCTGGACTTTATATTTAGTGACATCTTATTGCTAGCTTGAAATCGGCCACGGTGGAAGTATTTACACCATGGAAATCAGCAAACCCTACTAATCCGGACTTGTTTTCCCCTAGAGAGTCAGTGGTTAAATTTAGCAGCACAAAACTGAGTGGATCTCTAGTCCCTGACCCTTGTCCAACCTGAGAGAGGGAAACTTAAAATCACCTTTGGTTCATTAGCAAATCTGAGCTTATGATACTATTGCTTCTTTAACTCCTGGCAAATAAGGAGGGGGAGTAAAGTCACACAGCAAAAAAAATTAGGGGTTTGCTGCCGTCATTAGGATTCTGGCAGCTTCATAGGTAAGTAGGAGATGATAAAAAGAATTTAATATGGGCTGATAACATCCCTTTGCCTTATCATTGATGCCTAGGTACTTGTCTATTATTTATTTGGGGAGAGAACCAAGGTGAAGGAAAGGTGGTTATGTTATTGCAGTAGTTAAGTTGTGGTATAAACTGTTCTAATACAGGGACTTCCAAGCTCAGTGGCTTATGCAAGAAAGAACTTGATCATGGAAATTTCCAGAGGTAGACGGTCCAGCGCTGTTATGGGAGCTTTCATCTCTGACTACTCCTGGCTCCTGTCATCACATCTGCATACCAACCAGTCAGAAGGGGAGGAGTACAGGGGGCACATACCTTTCCCATTAAGGACACAACTACGAATGACTTACGTCACTTCCACTCATACCCCATTGGGCAGAACTTAGCGTTAATGGTGCACTTAACTGTTAAAGAGACTGGGAAATGTAGTCTTAACTAGGCTATGTGCCCAGCACAAAATTTACTACTGAAAGAAGGCAGGGTGAATACTGATAGATAACTAGAAGACTTTGCCACCTCATACTACCCGTTAAATGCAAGTTTGTGTGCTGTCATGGGTGGAGGTGGAAGCTTAACAGGGCAATACGTTTTACTGACTACAATTTCTTCTCATAGTGTTCAAGTCCTGACTCTCCCAGGAGTTTCCTATCTTAGTAAAAAAAATATCATCTCTGGAAATTCACTGGAAATAGCTTTTAGAGTTTAATTCAGTGTACACATGTGAAAATATTGTTTGTTATAAAATTTGGTAATAGAGGGCTTCCCCGGTGGTGCAGTGGTTAAGAATCCGCCTGCCAATGCAGGGGACATGGGTTTGAGCCCTGGTCCGGGAAAATCCCACATGCCACGAAGCAGCTAAGCCCGTGTGCCACAACTACTGAGCCTGCGCTCTAGAGTCCGTGAGCCACAACTACTGAGCCCAAGTGCCACAACTACTGAAGCCCACACACCTAGAGCCCTTGCTGCACAAGAGAAGCCACTGCAATGAGAAGCCCGTGCATGCAATGAAGACCCAACGCAGCCAAAAATAAATTAATTAAAAATAAATAAATAGGAATTTAACTTAAAAAAATTGGTGATAGAATTTCTAATGTAGTATTTTATTTGATATATTTTTGCCCTAAATAATTCTTTCAAAGACCGTTTTGTTAAGACTTGTAAAAACACATGGGATGCCTTTACAATAGTAAAGTACAAAACTGTAGACCATAAACATGCTAATTGTAAATAAATAGAAATTAATGTAATTTCCAGTCTTTCCTTCTGCAATCCATTTTACAGTCATCATACTAATCTTTCATCTTTACTGAAAAATACCTGACATACAATATTATATTAGTTTCAGGTGTACAGTTTCAGTGATTCCACATTTAAATACAGTATGAAATGATCACCACATTGTCTGGTCACCATCTGTCACCATAAAAAGTTATTACAGTATTATTGACCGTATTCCTTAAGCTATATAATATATCCCTGTGATTTATCTTATAACTGAAAGTTTTTATCTCTTAGTCTCCCTCACCTATTACTCTCCTGCCCCCAACCCTGCCCTCTGGCAAGCACTTGTTTGTTCTCTGTATCTATGACTCTGTTTCTGTTTAGTTATGTTTGTTCATTTGCTTTATTTTTTAAATTCCACATATAAGTGAACTCATACAGTATTTGTCTTTCCCTGTCTGACTTATTCACCTATGATAATACCCTCAAAATCCATCTATGTTGTCACAGGTGGCAAGATTTCATTCTTTTTTATGGCTGAGTAATATTCTATTCTATTCTATTTTTTTTTTTTCAAAATTTTTTTATTGAAGTATAGTTGATATACAATGTTGTGTTAATTTCTGCTGTACGGTAAAGTGATTCAGTTATACATATATATACTTTCTTTTTTATATAATTTTCCATTATGGTTTATCATAAGATATTGAATATAGTTCTCTGTGCTATACAGTAGGACCATGTTTTTGTTTTTTAACATCTTTATTGGAGCATGAATGCTTTACAATGGTGTGTTAGTTTCTGCTTTATAACAAAGTGATTCAGCTATACATATACACATATCCCCATATCTCCTCCCTCTTGCATCTCCCTCCCTCCCACCCTCCCTATCCCACCTCTCTAGGTGGTCACAAAGCATCGAGCTGATCTCCCTGTGCTATGCGGCTGCTTCCCACTAGCTATTGGTTTTACATTTGGTAGTGTATATATGTCCATGCCACTCTCTCACTTTGTCCCAGCTTACCCTCCCCCCTCCCCATGTCCTCAAGTCCATTCTCTACTAGGTCTGCGTCTTTATTCCCGTCCTGCCCCTAGGTTCTTCATGGCCATTTTTTTTTTTTTTTTTAGATTCCATATATATGTGTTAGCATACGGTCTTTGTTTTTCTCTTTCTGACTTACTTCACTCTGTATGACAGACTCTAGGTCCATCCACCTCACTACAAGTAACTCAATTTCATTTCTTTTTATGGCTGAGTAATATTCCATTGTATATATGTGCCACATCTTTATCCATTCATCTGTCGATGGACACTTAGGTTGCTTCCATGTCCTGACTATTGTAAATAGAGCTGCAATGAACATTGTGGTATATGACTCTTTTTGAATTATGGTTTTCTCAGTGTATATGCCCAGTAGTGGGATTGCTGGGTTGTATGGTAGTTCTATTTTTAGTTTTTTAAGGAACTTCCATACTGTTCTCCACAGTGGCTGTATCTGTTTACATTCCCACCAACAGTGCAAGAGGGTTCCCTTTTCTCCACACCCTCTCCAGCATTTATTGTTTGTAGATTTTTTGATGATGGCCATTCTGACTGGTGTGAGGTGATATCTCATTGTGGTTTTGATTTGCATTTCTCTAATGATTAATGATGTTGAGCCTTCTTTCATGTGTTTGTTGGCAATCTGTATATCTTCTTTGGAGAAATGTCTATTTAGGTCTTCTGCCCATTTTTGTATTGGGTTGTTTGTTTTTGATATTGAGCTGCATGAGCTGATTGTAAATTTTGGAAATTAATCCATTGTCAGTTGCTTCATTTGTAAATATTTTCTCGTATTCTGAGGGTTGTCTTTTTGTCTTGTTTATGGTTTCCTTTGCTGTGCAAAAGCTTTTAAGTTTCATTAGGTCCCATTTGTTTATTTTTGTTTCTATTTCCATTTCTCTAGGAGGTGGGTCCAAAAGGATCTTGCTGTGATTAATGTCATAGAGTGTTCTGCCTATTTTTTCCTCTAAGAGTTTGATAGTGTCTGGCCTTACATTTAGGTCTTTAATCCATTTTGAGTTTATTTTTGTGTATGGTGTTAGGGAGTGTTCTAATTTTATTCTTTTACATGTAGCTGTCTGGTTTTCCCAGCAACACTTACTGAAGAGGCTGTCTTTTCTCCATTGTATATTCTTGCCTCCTTTATCAAAGATAAGGTGACCATATGTGTGTGGGTTTATCTCTTGGCTTTCTATCCTGTTCCATTGATCTATATTTCTGTTTTTGTGCCAGTACCATACTGTCTTGATTACTGTAGCTTTCTAGCATAGTCTGAATTCAGGGAGCCTGATTCCTCCAGCTCCGTTTTTCTTTCTCAAGACTGCTTTGGCTATTCAGGGTCTTTTGTGTCTCCATACAGATTGTGAAATTTTTTGTTCTAGTTCTGTGAAAAACACCAGTGTTCGTTTGATAGGGATAGCATTGAATCTGTAGATTGCTTTGGGTAGTAGAGTCATTTTCACAATATTGATTCTTCCAATCCAAGAACATGGCATATCTCTCCATCTGTTTGTATCATCTTTAATTTCTTTCATCAGTGTCTTACAGTTTTCTGCATACAGGTCTTTTGTCTTCTTAGGTACGTTTATTCCTAGGTATTTTATTATTTTTGTTGTAATGGTAAATGGGAGTGTTTCCTTAATTTCTCTTTCAGATTTTTCATCATTAGTGTATAGGAATGCAAGAGGTTCTGTTCATTAATTTTGTATCCTGCTACATTACCAAATTCATTGATTAGTTCTAGTAGTTTTCTGGTAGCATCTTTAGGAGTCTCTGTGTATAGTATCATGTCATCTGCAAACAGTTATTCCATTCTATTCTACTCTATTCTATTCTATCTTCTTTATCCATTCATTTATCAATGGACATTTAGGTTTCTTTAATATCTTGGCTATTGTAAATAATGCTGCAGTGAACATAAGGGTGCATATATCTTTTCAAATTAGTGTTTTCCTTTTCTTCAGATAAATACCCAGGAGTAGAATTGCTGGATCAAATGGGCAGTTCTGTTTTTAATTTTTTGAGGAACCTCCATACTGTTTTCCATGTTGGCTGTACCAATTTACATTCCCACCAACAGTGCACATCCATTCCAACACTTGTTATTTGTTGTCTTTTTAATAATAGCCATTCTGACAGGTGTGATGTGATGTCTCATTGTGGTTTGATTTGCATTTCCCTGATGATCAGTGATGTTGAGCATCTTTCCATGTGTCTGTTGGCCATCTGTATGTCTTCTCTGGAAAAATGTCTATTCAGAGTTCTGCCCATTTTTTAATTGAGCTGTTTGTTTATTGTTGTTGAGTTGTATGAGTTCTTTATATATTTTGGATATTAACCCTTCAATGAATATATGATTTTCAATATCTTCTCCCATTCGGTAGGTTGCCTTTTCCTTTTGATGATGGTTTCCTTCACTGTACAGAGGCTTTTTAGTTTGATGTAATTCCATTTGTTTATTTTTGCTTTTGTTTCCCTTGCCTTTGAGTCAGATCCACAAAAATGTCAGTAAGACTGGTATTTTCTTACTCCCTATGTTTTCTTCTAGGAATTTTATGGTTTCAGGTCTTACATTCAAATCTTTAATCCATTATGAGTTAATTTTTGTGTATGGTGTAAGATAACAGTCTAGTTTCATTCTTTTACATGTAACTGTCCATTTTCCCCAACACCATTTATTGGAGTTCTTTCTCCATTGTATGTTTTTTGCTCCTTTGTTGTAGATTAATTGTACATATGTGAGGCGGTTAATTTCTGGACTCTCAGTTCTATTTCATTGATCTGTGTGTCTGTCATTGTTTTAGTACCATGCTGTTTTGCTTACTACAGCTTTGTAGTTAGCTTGAAATCAGGCAGTGTGATGCCTCCAGTTTTGTTGTTCTTTTTTCAAGATTGTTTTGGCTTTTGACACTAATCTTTCTTTAAAATCACCTCTATCATAGCACTCTCCTGCTTAAAAACCTTAGTACCTGTTTTCTGAGGTCAAAATGCTTTTGCTTGGCATCTGTGTGCCTGTGCTAGGGTCCTAACAAAGTATCACGTACAAAAAAAAACAGAGGACTAATCAGGAATTTAGGAGACTTGGATTCTAGTTCTGGTTCTTCCACTATCTAGTTGGGTGACATTGGACTCACTCACATTCTTACTCTGGGTAGGGCTGACCTTGAAGATAAGATTCAAGGTAGACTAGACCAGCCGGGAAAAGAGCCCCCTTTAAAGTAGCTATGGAGAGCAGCTTCCCAAATGATTCTCAATGATCCCTGCCTTCTAGTATGCACCCCCTTGTCTAATCCCCTCCCATTGAGTGCAGGCCGCACCTAAGGACTTGCTTGTAACAACAAAATGCAGCAAAAGTGAAGGGATGTCACTTCTTAGCTTAGACTACAAAAGACTTGTTCTCTGCTTGCATTCTCTCTCTGGCTTTTCTTGCTTTCTCTCTGATGAAGCAAGATGCCATGTTGGGAGCTGCTCTGTGAAGATGTCCATGTGGCAAGGAACTGAGGGCAGCCACCAGGCAGATGCCAGGTTGTGAGTGGCCCCATAAAGAGGACTACATGGCAAGGAATTGATGCCTCTAGTTAACCATAGGAGAGAGCTTGGAAGCAGATCCTGCCCCATTTGAGCCTTGAGATGACTGCAGTCCTAGCTGATAGCTTGATTGTATCCTCATGGGACACTCTGAGCCAGGGGACCCCTCTAAGCTGTGCTCTGGTTCTTAACCCCCAGGAACTGTGTGATAATGAAAATGTTGATGTTTTAAGCCACTAAGTTTTGGGATAATTTGTTACACAGCAATAGATAATGAATATAGTAGTACTAAAGACCCAACATCATTTGGAAAGAGAGAGAAATTAGGGGCAAATTACTTAGAAGTTAAAGCTATTAAAGTTGACAGAGTGTCTATGAAACTGAATTTAACTTTGATAGTTTGAAATTATTCAGTGACTCTCAGATGCACAAAGTAAATAAGAAACTAAAGAAATAAACAATACCAATAAGTCTCAGTCCAGAGACTAAGATTAATTCTCACCCTTCAACATTCAGAGGACCATGTTTGGTCTTCCAGAGAATGACTACTGTTTTGGCACAATGTAAAGGACTGTCTCCTCATGAATTGGGGGATAAAAGATCTGAGGAAAACATTGGTA
Source organism: Mesoplodon densirostris (assembly GCF_025265405.1). Taxonomy (NCBI): domain Eukaryota; kingdom Metazoa; phylum Chordata; class Mammalia; order Artiodactyla; family Ziphiidae; genus Mesoplodon; species Mesoplodon densirostris. Next base: position 66,453,053 of record NC_082664.1, read on the forward strand.
TGCAGGCCAAAAATGACTAGTTGCAACCAATTTCCTGATAATCGTGATGAAAAAGATAATTCATAACATTTTTATGAATGTTATAGAGCTACACTGTCTAGTACTGTATCCACTAGCCACATGTGATTATTTAAATATAAATTAAAAGTAATTAAAATGAAATACAATTTAAAATACAGTCCCTCGGTCATACTAGCCACATTCTGGTGCTCAGTAGCCTCAAGAACCAGTGGCCACAGTACTGGGCAGTGCCGTTATAGCACATTTCCAATGTTGGGGAAGGTTCCATTGGGCAGCCCTGCTGTGAAGTGTTTTCACCAATTTCAGTGCCGACACCAATGCTTCTGAAGTTTATTTCACTGTTGTTCTCTTCATATATGGTTAAACGACCTCCTGCAGGGTTTCCTCCAGTGTGGGGCTCCTTCCTTCTCCCGGGATGACATCAGGACCCAGGAAGATGTTGGAGGAAGGGAGGAGGACTGCACCTGGGGACTTCAGGCATCTTCCCCTGAAGACCAGGCCATTCCTAACTCCCAGTCTTTGTACATCCCTCATGGGTCATGTGGACTGTGGGAGTTTCTTCCACACCGCATGACCACTGTAGGGTGTCCAGCTTGGTGATCTCTCAGAGCTTTCTCAACCACAGTATTTTGCCACCATTTTCACTGCCCTGTGGTTATTTCATGTTGCTCTGTGGTTAAGATGCTTGAAATTTCCTGACCTACTCTTTTCTGGAGAGCAAGAAACAAGTCCTTGAGCACTGGGTTCTCCCAAATTTATCTGCTTATTCCAAGTACTTCTTATCCCCATTGGCTCTTGGATCTTTAAGTCTGTCCCAGGGTCGGGGTAGAGAGGAGCTCCCAAATTCACATCTGACCTCTTACCCTTTACCACTCCTCTCCTTCCTTCACCTTTTTGTCCAAAATGCCTGTCCATCCTCTCCTGCCTCTCTACACTGGCTTTTAGCAAACTTTCTCCTCTCATACCCTGAAAAGAATTCTGAAAAACTTGCCCATTTTTAGCTTGGTATTTAAATTTTTTATCATAAGTTTAATAATAGCAAAAGCTGTAATCTCTGGTGTAGTTTATATATATGCTCTAAATTTTTGTTAAAACCTCAGAACATTAGATTTTGCTCATTCAATATGTAGAAAACATTTACACAGAACCTAACTGGCAAAGTCAGTTTTCGTTGTCTAGCCAATCAACCATACTTTCTGTCAGAACAAGTCTTGATTTTATTTCTCAGTTTAAGTCAGTGTTTCAATGTAAGTCCTCATGGCAACCATATCACTTCTGAATTCTAATACATAGAAACAAACAGATGAGGCAATGAGCTGTGCATGACTCTACAGCCTGGAGGAAATAAGACTCCGTGACCCTCAGTATTTTCCTGTGAACTCACCTGGCACTACTCTCAAAGTACTCTCCCTTGGGGGCATGCATTCAACTGTCCAGTCATTCGGTGACCCAGAGAGTTTTGCACCCTGGGGCAATGAATTTTTTAGGATTCTAGATGGTGAGAGATACGATTTTCTTTTGTAAAGGAGGAGAACAATTTGAAAAAGCGGGTTAATCTGCCAGTTCTGAAGGCAGGTGCATTTTAGGAAAGAATACACATGGAAGTTGACAGTTTCAAAAACTGTTCCCTTCAAATTCCCAGGGACCAAGCACTGCTTAGAGAGTCTCCATGCTCCCCCCGCCCCACCCCCGCGCCTCTCCACCCCAGGGGTGCACGCAGGCCAACGTGAAGGCTACAGCTTTCCAGTAAAGCTCTGTGCTCAGACCGCCAGCTTTGCTCTTACAGTGTTGAAAAAGGAAAGTTTTAGAATTTAGGCAAAATCTTTTTTCCTCTTAACAAAACCTGGAATTATCTTGCTGTGCACTTAAGAAATTTAGTTTGACACCCTAAGCTGAGTAATGACTTTGTTCTAGTTGGGTATTCAGCCTTCCCCGAAGTAGTCAAGCCCATTGATTCAATGAGTGAGGGGGTCATAGGACATCATCACTTATGAGGAATGAAAATTATTTTGGTTTAATATTTCAAGGGTATCATCTTTCCTTTATCTTTCATTTAGAACAGGGATCAAACTGACTCTGCATTGGTACAGAGTAGGACCAAGGGAATGTGACATGCAGGAGGAGACTTTGAGTTGCTCTGAGGCAGAAAGCGAGCTGTGAAATCATGCCTCCTGTGACCCAGATGTCACAGGGCCTCTGCCTGTGCAAGTGGAAGTAAGGTCGACTTGCCCTCAGTGCTCCGTTTCCATTAGGTGAAAGTCGCAAGCCGGGCCCAAGGGTTTGGTGAATTCTTTTCTCGTGGTTACTGCTGACTCTAGGTGCTTGCTTTCAGTTGTGCTTTATCTGTTTTGCAGCATGTCAATCCAGATATAAAACTCATTGCGACTTTGATTTTCACAAACAAATTAGAGTGAGGGACAGCAAAGCAGAGGAGACAAGGAAGGAGCTGTTAACATCACAGGAAAATAACCTCCAAAATGGTCCCATGGCGCACTAGGTAGAAGGACCTCCTGCCAGTCCCTCTCAGAGATGGCTGCAGTGATCCCAGCCTCTCCATCCTTTCAAGTGCCCTCTCCCCTCACTTTTCTCTGCAAACTTCTCCCCACTCCTTTTAGGAAGAACACATGTTATTCCCCCTGCCTCATACAGAGCACTTTAACATGGGGATACATCCATGCTCTTGGAGTCTCACCATACCCTAGTGACCCAAAGGGGTCCATCTTTCTCTAAATCCTATTCGCTTCCTAAACAGAGGGAATGGGTGATCAGCTGATAGAAACTTCCAGAAAGGATCCCAGCACTGGTGGTAGGAAGGAGTACTGGGGAAGGTTCTACTGTCCTTTCTACATCAAAATTGTTTGATTCTACCCTTCAGAAGTAAAGAGATTTTTCAAAATGAAAATAGTACTACTGTTGGTTGTAACTATGAAGGTGACATATGTACATGGTGAAAAACCCAAAATAAAATGACAGTCCCTCCACGGGGCTCCCTCCGCCAAAGCTCCCGTGTGCAGCGGGGTGGGCCTTACATGCAGCTGCCACCCTGAGACACCTAGACATCTCCTGACTCTGGTGGCCAGTGGGGCTTTCGCTCCTGGGTCCCACAGAACTATCACCAACAGAAAAAAGAGTTCTTGAAGGGCTGCCACCTCCAGGGTACAGCCAGAGGGACACAGGCCTAGTGAAAGCAGCCTCTAAGCTAATCATCACAGCTGCAGCCTGAGGGGCAGGCTTCTAATTAAACACACATCTCAGAGATGAGTGTCACCCTGTCTGGAGACCTTGGAAGGTGGGCGCTGTCTCCAGAGCACCAGGACCTCCCAGCAGGGAGCTTTTGGAGGCATGTGGTGTTGCGGTCTCTACGGCTGCCACCCAGGGGACACCCTTTGATGGCCTCACTCTGATGGCCAGGGGGTATTGTGCTCCTGGATCCCACAGACTGTAAAAGTCAGAGATAGCTCCTGGCCAGCTGCCACCCCCAGGGCACTGCATGGACAATGGACCGAATCACACCCCCAATCTTTCTATAAAGGAGGCCTGATCGCTTGTCCACATATCTAGGGGCCACGGAAGTTCTCAACCTCCCAAAGGTATCTTGAGGTGGATAGAGAATTAATGCCAATTTACAGAAGAGGAAAAATAAGGGCTCAGAATTTTCTTTGACCCTGCTTCATTCTCAACAGAGTGACTTGCTAAAGGCCACACAGCTGCCGTGTGGCTGACAGGGTCTTGGTGCTCCGGCTGGGTGTCAGGCCTGTGCCTCTGAGGTGGGAGAGCCAAGTTCAGCACATTGGACCACCAGAGACCTCCAGGCCCCACATAATATCAATCGGCAAGACCTCTCCCAGAGATCTCCATCTCAATGCTAAGACCCAACTCCACTCAACGACCAGGAAGCTCCAGTGCTGGACACCCCATGCCAGACAACTAGCAAGACAGGAACACAACCCCACCCATTAACAGAGGGGCTGCCTAAAATCATAATAAGATCACAGACACCCCAAAACATACCACTGGACGCAGTCCTGCCAACCAGAAAGACAAGATCCAGCCCCCTCCTCCAGAACACAGGCAACAGTCCCCTCCACGAGGAAGCCTACACAACCCACTGAACCAACCTTACCCACTGGGGGCAGACACCAAAAACAACGGGAACTATGAACCTGCAGCCTGCGAAAAGGAGACCCCAAACACAGTAAGTTATGCAAAATGAAAAGACAGAGAAATACGCAGCAGATGAAGGAGCAAGGTAAAAACCCACCTGACCAAACAAATGAAGAGGAAATAGGCAGTCTACCTGAAAAATAATTCAGAGTAATGAGTGTAAAGATAATCCAAAATCTTGGAAATAGATTGGAGAAATACAAGAAATTTTTAACAAGGACCTAGAAGAACTAAAGAGCCAACAAACAATGCTGAACAACAGAATAAAAGAAATTAAAAATTCTCTAGAAGGAATCAGTAGCAGAGTAACTGAGGCAGAAGAATGGATAAGTGACCTGGAAGATAAAATAGTGGAAATAACTACCGAAGAGCAGGATAAAGAAAAAAGAATGAAAAGAATTGAGGACAGTCTCAGAGACCTCTGGGACAGCAATAAATGCACCAACATTCAAATTATAGGGATCCCAGAAGAAGAAGAGAAAAAGAAAGGGACTGAGAAAATATTTGAAGAGATTATAGTTGAAAACTTCCCAATATGGGAAAGGAAATAGTCAGTCAAGTCCAGGAAGTGCAAAGAGTCCCATACAGGATAAATCCAAGGAGAAACACACCAAGACACATATTAATCAAGCTACCAAAAATTAAATACAAAGAAAAAATATTAAAAGCAACAAATAACATACAAGAGAATCCCCGTAAGGTTAACAGCTGATCGTTCTGCAGAAACTCTGCAAGCCAGAAGGGTGTGGCAGGGCACATTTAAAGTGATGAAAGGGAAAAACCTACAACCAGTATTACTCTACCCAGCAAGGATCTCATTCAGATTCAATGGAGAAACTAAAACCTTTACAGACAAAAAAAAGCTAAGAGAATCCACCAAACCAGCTTTACAACAAATGCTAAAGGAACTTCTCTAGGCAGGAAACACAAGAGAAGGAAAAGACCTACAATAACAAACCCAAAACAATTAAGCAAATGGTAATAGGAACATACATACCAATAATTACCTTAAATGTAAATGGATTAAATGCTCCAACCAAAAGACATAGACTGGCTGAATGGATACAAAAACAATGCCCGTATATATGCTGTCTAAAAGAGACCCACTTCAGATGTAGGGACACATACAGACTGAAAGTGAGGGGATGGAAAAAGATATTCCATGCAAATGGAAATCAAAAGAAAGGTGGAGTAGCATTTCTGTATCAGACAAAAGACACTTTAAAATAAAGACTATTACAAGAGACAAAGAAAGACACTACATAATGATCAAGGGGTCAATCCAAGAAGAAGATATAACAACTGTAAATATTTATGCACCCAATATAGGAGCACCACAGTACATAAGGCAAATGCTAACAGCCCTAAAAGGGGAGATTGACAGTAACACAGTCATAGTAGGAGACTTTACCACCCCACTTTCACCAATGGACAGATCATCCAAAATGAAAATAAATAAGGAAACACAAGCTTTAAATGACACATTAAACAAGATGGACTTAATTGATATTTATAGGACATTCCATCCAAAAACAACTGAATTCACTTTTTCTCAAGTGCTCATTGAACATTCTCCAGGATAGATCATATCTTCGGTCACAAACCAAGGCTTGGTAAATTTGAGAAAATTGAAATTGTATCAAGTATCTTTTCTGACCACAATGCTATGAGACTGGATGTCAATTAAAGGAAAAAAACTGTAAAAAATACAAACACATGGAGGCTAAACAATACACTACTGAATAACCAAGAAATCAGAGAGGAAATCAAAAAATACCTAGAAACAAATGACAATGAAAATACAACGACCCAAAACCTATGGAATGCAGCAAAAGCAGTTCTAAGAGGGAAGTTTATAGCAATACAATCCTACCTCAAGAAACAAGAAACAGCTCAAATACACAACCTAACCTTACACCTAAAGCAATTAGAGAAAGAAGAACAGAAAAAACCCAGTTAGCAGAAGGAAAGAAATCATAAAGATCAGACCAGAAATAAGTGAAAAAGAAATGAAGAAAACGATAGCAAAGTGCAATAAAACTAAAAGTTGGTTCTTTCAGAAGATAAACAAAATTGATAAACCATTAGCCAGACTCATCATGAAAAAAAAGGGAGAAAAATCAAATCAACAGAATTAGAAATAAAAAAGGAGAAGTGACAACTGACACTGTAGAAATACAAAGGATCATGAGAGTTTACTACAAGCAACGTTATGCCAATAAAATGAACAACCTGGAGGAAATGGACAAATTCTTATAAAAGCACAGTCTTTCGAGACTGAACCAGGAAGAAATAGAAAATATAAACAGCCAATCACAAGCACTGAAATTGAAACTGTGACTAAAAATCTTCCAACAAATAAAAGCCCAGGACCAGATGGCTTCACAGGCGAATTCTATCAAACATTTAGAGAAGAGCTAATACCTATCCTTCTCAAACTCTTCCAAAATATAGCAGAGGGAGGAACACTCCCAAACTCATTCTATGAGGCCACCCTCACCCTGATACCAAAACCAGACAAAGATGTCACAAAGAAAGAAAACTACAGGCCAATATCACCAATGAACATAGATGCAAAAATCCTCAACAGAATACTAGCAAAAAGAATCCAACAGCACATTAAAAGAATCACACACCATGATCAAGTGGGGTTTATCCTAGGAATGCAAGGATTCTTCAATATATGCAAATCAGTCAACGTGATACACCATATTAACAAACTGAAGGATAAAAACTATATGATAATCTCAATAGATGCAGAAAAAACTTTTGACAAAATTCAGCACCCATTTATGATAAAAAACCCTCCAGAAAGTAGGCATAGAGGGAACTTACCTCAACATAATAAAGGCCATATATGACAAACCCACAGCAAACATTGTTCTCAATGGTGAAAAACTGAAACCATTTCCTCTAAGATCGGGAACAAAACAAGGTTGCCCACTCTCACCACTATTATTCAACATAGTTTTAGAAGTTTTAGCCACAGCAATCAGAGAAGAAAAGGAAATAAAAGGAGTCCAAATCACAAAAGAAGTAAAACTGTCACCGTTTGTAGGTGACATGATACTATGCATAGAGAATCCTTAAGATGCTACCAGAAAACTACTAGAGCTAATCAATGAATTTGGTAAAGTAGCAGGATACAAAATTAATGCACAGAAACCTCTTGCATTCCTGTACACTAATGATGAAAAATCTGAAAGTGAAATTAAAGAAACACTCCCATTTACCACTGCAACAAAAAGAATAAAATACCTAGGAATTAACCTACCTAAGGAGACAAAAAAGACCTGTATGCAGAAAATTATAAAACACTGATGAAAGAAATTAAAGATGATACATACAGGTGGAGAGATACACCATGTTCTTGGATTGGAAGAATCAATATTGTGAAAATGACTCTACTACCCAAAGCAATCTACAGATTCAATGCAATCCCTGTCAAACTACCAATGGGATTTTTCACAGAACTAGAACACAAAAATTCACAATTTATATGGAAACACAAAAGACCCTGAATAGCCAAAGCAATCTTGAGAAAGAAAACGGAGCTGGGGAATCAGCCTCCCTGCCATCAGACTATGCTACAAAGCTGCAGTAATCAAGGCAGTATGGTACTGGCACAAAAACAGAAATATAGATCAATGGAACAGGATAGAAAGCCCAGAGATAAAGGCATGCACATATGGTCACCCTATCTTTGATAAAGGAGGCAAGAATATACAGTGGAGAAAAGACAGCCTCTTCAATAAGTGGTGCTGCGAAAACCAGACAGCTACACGTAAAAGAGTGAGATTAGAACACTCCCTAACACCATACACAAAAATGAACTCAAAATGGATCAAAGACCTAAATGTAAGGCCAGACACTATCAAACTCTTAGAGGAAAACATAGGCAGAACACTCTATGACATAAATCACAGCAAGATCCTTTTGGACCCACCTCCTAGAGAAATGGAAATAGAAACGAAAATAAACAAATGGACCTAATGAAACTTAAAAGCTTTTGCACAGCAAAGGAAACCATAAACAAGACAAAAAGACAACCCTCAGAATGGGAGAAAATATTTGCAAATGAAGCAACTGACAAAGGATTAATCTCCAAAATTTATAAGCAGCTCATGCAGCTCAATATCAAAAACAAACAACCCAATACAAAAATGGGCAGAAGACTTAAATAGACATTTCTCCAAAGAAGATATACAGATTGCCAACAAACACATGAAAGGTTGCTCAACATCATTAATTATTAGAGGAATGCAAATCAAAACCACAATGAGGTATCACCTCACACCAGTTAGAATGGCCATCATCAAAAAATCTACAAACAATAAATGCTGGAGAGGGTGTGGAGAAAAGGGAACCCTCTTGCACTGTTGGTGGGAATGTAAATTGATACAGCCACTGTGGAGAACAGTATGGACGTTCCTTAAAAAACTAAAAATAGAACTACCATACAACCCAGCAATCCCACTCCTGGGCATATACCCTGAGAAAACCATATTTCAAAAAGAGTCATATACCACAATATTCATTGCAGCTCTATTTACAATAGCCAGGACATGGAAGCAACCTAAGTGTTCATCGACAGATGAATGGATAAAGAAGATGTGACACATATATATAATGGAATATTATTACTCAGCCATAAAAAGAAATGAAATTGAGTTACTTGTAGTGAGGTGGATGGACCTAGAGTGTGTCATACAGAGTGAAGTAAGTCAGAAGGAGAAAAACAAATACTGTATGCTAACACATATATATGGAATCTAAAAAAAATGGTTTTGAAGAACCTAGGGGCAGGACAGGAATAAAGACAGAGATGTAGAGAATGGACTTGAGGATGTGGGGAGGGGGAACAGTAAGCTGGGACAAAGTGAGAGAGTGGCATTGACATACACTACCAAATGTAAAATAGATAACTAGTGGGAAGCAGCCACATAGCACAGGGAGATAAGCTCGGTGCTTTGTGACCACCTAGAGGGGTGGGATAGGGAGGGTGGGAGGGAGACGTAAGAGGGAGGGGATATGGGGATATATGTATATGTATAGTGGTTCACTTTGTTAGACAGCAGAAACTAACACACCATTGTAAAGCAATTATACTCCAATAAAGATGTTAAAAAACAAAAGCAAAAAAACCCCAAAATGACATAATACAAAAATAGAGAAATTAAAATAGTTTACCCATATTTCCATCACCCAAAGAAAAGCACTGCCATTTATATTTTGGCATACATTATTTGAAGTTTCAGATTCACACAGAATTTATTTTCATACTTATGTTACAAAAATGGGATTGACAGTTTGCTTTACACCAGGAACTAACACAACATTGTAAATCAACTATAATTCAATTTAAAAATATGGGATTGGAAAAAAAAATCCTCCTTTTCTTTTTCTGTTTCATATATTTACACAAGTTCAAAATGATATTCACAGCATCTTCTAAATTTTGGCCAAGAGTCAAAAAAATGCATTTAAGCTTTGGAGCATTCCCACATAGACAGGAAGCTGACACAAACAGTAATTGGGGCAGATGCCCAAGAACCAAAGAGCCAGGAAAATCAGGAACATCTGAAAGGATCTTCAGCCAGTTTATAAACTTGGTACAGTGGGACCTCCAGGCTGAGACATTTACACCAGAGATGTCGTACCCTCTAACTGGCATCTGTCCCTTCTATTACAATTATAAACCTACATCATCATTTCTAATAGCTACATAGAATCATGTAACTTACCTAACTAACATCCTATTGCTGGATATTGAGGTTGTTTCCAGTTTTTAGACAATGCTGCAATAAGTATTCTAGCACGGATGTCTTGTAACAAAAGTTTTGAATGTTTCTCTTTCCTGAAAATTTTTGAAATTAACCACTTTACCACACGTTTTACACTTATGGGAATCTATTTTGCTGCACATTCTTAAGTTCTTTTTTTTTTTTTTTTTTTTTGCGGTACGCGGGCCTCTCACTGTTGTGGCCTCTCCCGGTGCGGAGCACAGGCTCCAGATGCGCAGGCTCAGTGGCCATGGCTCACGGGGCCAGCCGCTCTGCGGCATGTGGGATCCTCCCGGACCGGGGCACGAACCCGTGTCCCCTGCATCGGCAGGCGGACTCTCAACCACTGCGCCACCAGGGAAGCCCCCTTAAGTTCTTTAAGATGCATTTGTGCAGTCATTTTATTTTTTTTATTTTTATTTTTATTATTATTATTTTTTTTGCAGTACGTGGGCCTCTCACTGCTGTGGCCTCTCCCGCTGCGGAGCACAGGCTCCGGACGCGCAGGCTCAGCGGCCATGGCTCACGGGCCCAGCTGCTCCGCGGCATGTGGGATCCTCCCAGACTGGGGCACGAACCCGTGTCCCCTGCATTGGCAGGCGGACTCTCAACCACTGTGCCACCAGGGAAGCCCATGCAGTCATTCTAGAAAATGATGGTTATCAAAACAATAGCATGTTGTTGCATTATGAGGTAATGGCAGCTCTTTAAAATTCAAATAAAGGCTTTTTTGCATATACTCCAATATATTATGCCATGTTAAAAATATTCCCTGTAATTATTATTGGTAAGCCTCATAAGGGTAATTTTTATCAGTTTGCAGCTCATTTTGCCACTCTAGGAAATGTTGGAATAAGCTCAATCTCCTATAGGGAAATCCAATTTACACAAAGTTATGTGTCCATAAAAAAAACAGCTGGAGGGGCTTCCCTGGTGGTGCAGTGGTTAAGAATCCACCTGCCAATGCAGGGGACATGGGTTCGAGCCCTGGTCCAGGAAGAGCCCGCATGCAACGGAGCAACTAAGCCTGTGTGCCACAACTACTGAGCCTGCGAGCCACAACTACTGAAGCCCGCATGCCTAGAGCCCGTGCTCTGTAGCAAGAGAAGTCCGCGCACTGCAATGAAGAGTAGCCCCTGCTCGCTGCAACTAGAGAAAGCCATGTGCAGCAACAAAGACCCAACGCAGCCAAAAAAAAAAGAAAAAAAAAAAAAAACAGCTGGACTGTGATCCAAATGACTGTAATGAAGCCAATATGATATTTAACAATAAAGTTTTCTCTAATCAAATTGAAGTGAGCTCCAAAAATTCTACCTAGAAAAAAATTCTCAAATGTCCTCAAATGAGTTCTAATAGCAGGATTTCCTCTGTTTGGAAAAGAGAATTCTCTTTGTTAATGCATTTGGGTTGATTAATCTGAGTTTGTGGTATGACCCAGAGGCTATATATAACAGTTAGAAGTAGCTTTCTGGGGAATTACCTGGTGGTCCAGTGGTTAGCAGTCGGCGCTTTCACTGCCAAGGGTGCAGGTTCGATCCCTGGTCGGGGAACTATGATCCCTGAAGCTGTGCAGTGCGGCCAAAAAAAAAAAAAAAAAAAAGCAAAAAAGAAATAGCTTTCTGGTTACGAGTATCAGAAATCAGTTCACACTCTGGAGCTAAAATGGGAAATTCGTTATGGGAATGCAGAGGTGTCTTGTCAATGGGGTCTCGGGGAGGTTCTGACACAAAGACCTGGAAAGCTGGGCGACCACTCGCACGGGGTATGCTCTCTGCTTCTCCTTAAACATCAGCTCTTTCTCTCTTTCCCTGCACGCTGGTCTTTCCTGACTCTGCTGTGGGAGAGGATTGCCCCAAAGCTCAACCACACCCTTTACAATCCAGCTTTCTGAAGAAGGAAAGTCAATGGCTCTTTTGCCATCTCTCCCCCGATTCCAAATTGATAGAAAAGGAGATGCTGACTGGCCCAGCCTGGCTCGGATGACTGCCCTGACCCAGCGGACTGTGGCCGGGAGGCAGGAACACAGGGCACAAAATGGCAGCGCGAGGGGCCACCGTGAGCTGGGAACATTCTCAGAAGAGTTCCCTGTGAGTATGAAGCTTAGGAGAGGAGAGTCCTAGAGAGTCGACAGCCATTAGATTCTAGGTGTTGATTAGAAACACGGGAATAGACGGGACCGGGCAATGAAGTTTTAGCTGGGTGGCTGTAAGGAGGGAAGGAATCCTGAAGAATATGACAGGAGGGCTGAGCCAAGGAAGAGGAGCCACTTCTCCCAAACCGACCCTGACTTGTTAGGGAGGAGAACTCCAGGGATGTGTCAAGAACTGCCAAAGGCACTTTCTTTCTATTTATTTATTTATTTATTTTGGTGGTACGCGGGCCTCTCACTGCTGTGGCCTCTCCCGTTGCGGAGCACAGATAGGCTCCGGACGCGCAGGCTCAGCGGCCATGGCTCACGGGCCCAGCCGCTCCGCGGCATGTGGGATCTTCCCGGACCGGGGCGTGAACCCGTGTCCCCTGCATCGGCAGACGGACTCTCAACCACTGCGCCACCAGGGAAGCCCCAAAGGTACTTTCTGCTTGCTCTTCCTTTCTGGAGGTTTGCTGCTTGTTTCTCTCAAGGGATTTTCCAGATCCTCTGTCTGCTCCCCTTCCCAGCTGTGGGCTCTGTGAATTTTTCACCTTGACTAATGATGACTCAGTTATCTAGTCCGGGGCTCCTCCACACAGGGACAGATCCAGGTTTGGATGGGATCTTGAAGTCCACACGATAGTGGGGAACATTTTTACAAAATTATAAATTTTGTATAACATATGAAATTATAAATACAAAATAAGTTACAAGGTAAATATTTATTTGGAATGAGACAAGAAATGACAGTAATTACAAATTTTTGAAAGTTAAATACCACAAAAATCACAAAATCTAGAAAGTCACATAATTTAAAAAATTAATTCCTTTAAATATGTCTAGAACACTTTCCCCTCATTTTTTGACTTCATAGATTTTAATCACCCCTTCATATGACAATGATTTTGTAATAATCATTTTCCATAGAATACATAGAAAGGTAATTCAATCTTTAGTATAGTTTAAACTTTCAAAAATTGATAGTTCAGAAAGGTTTTCTTTCAGCATCACAGAAATTATTGATGATGCCATGTAAGTGTTTAAGATTGTTGTCAGATCTAGGAAAACCATCAGGTTTCTTTCCTATATGAGCTGTAAAATTCAGCCAGCCCAGCTTCTGGCTCCAAACAATTCAATCCTGCTTCTCCTCCACTAAACACAGGCATCCAGTGCTGGGCTCTGTAGCATGCCTTTATCCTGCAGGACAGCCACTGGCTCAGCTTTTTGGTGTCGGGACCTCTCACACAGGAGATGGCTGGGGAAGGGGGCTGGTCTTGAACAGGCTAGTCACTGGGGTGGGAGAGAGCCAGGTGAGGATGTGTCTTAAGGTAGGTAAATCTGAAGAGGAAATGACAGGCAGTTGAGGTAGTTCCTGCTGATGACTTCAGGTTTTACTGTGAGACAAAGTTGGCTATGAGAGAGAGCAAGAGAGGTCAGGGGTAGGGTTGTCAGATTTAGTAAATAAAAATAGAGGACATGTTAAATATTGCATGGGACATACCCTAAATTTTATTCATTGTTTATCTAAAATTCCAATTTAACTGGGCATTCTGTATTTTGTCTCACAGTCCTAGGTGGGGCCTTAAGAGAAAAGTGAAGCTCTGGAATCGTCATTGAGAGGATAAGCGAGCTAACCAAAGATTAGTACAAGGAGGGCTTAATTGAGACTAGAAATCAGAAACCTCCTGGTGGTGGTTGAGGTGTTTCTCTAATGGAGCTCCAACGCTCGGGTACATTGGTATTCATACAGCCTATGATTACAAAAACGAGGTATAAAGTATATGATAAAAGATGGGATTCAGCTAGCTTTCTCTTCTTTTTATGCCCACTATTTGTGCTTTCAGTAAAACCAAGGCAGCAGAAATTTTAAAAAGAAAGATGTGCTGATTATAGATTGGCATCCAAATCACAGAATATATTAACATAAGAATATTTTATTCTATGCTTCCCAAACATGCCATAATATATTCACCCAAAGAAATAAATCCCAAGCTGCACAAGCAAATTATAAACAAATGATAGAAGATGAAGCTTCCTCTCAAAAGAGGCTAAAGAACAGATAATTTAGAAAGAACAGATTTTATTGGAACGTCAATAGTTTTCATGACACAGATACTTAAACTACTCGTTTTCAACATACCCATATAAAGAAAATTATAAAAGGATTTTTTTTAAAGAAAGGATAATTTGACAGATGGAGTCTTTTTATGGGATCAGTAGAAGTGATAAAATTGAATAAATTACCAAGATTTTATCTCCATTTCTGTAATTCTCCCTAAAGATTTAGAGATGGCAGATTGAATCAACTGGGAAATAAATTTGCATGTTTATAACATGTCTAAAACAGGAATTAAAGACAAGAACTTCTATCTTGTTTTCAAGAGTGGTTTGTCTTGAGGAAACCTGCTTGTATGAGATCACACATTTCCTAACCAAGTATCAAGGCTCATAGAAAGGACCTGCACCGCCAAGGTTACACAAACCTGGGTTCAGTGAACAATTTACCATCTATTATTATAATCAGTGTCAAAGGACGAATAATAATAATGGAGAACTAAAAAATATTGGGGCAACTCAGAACATGAACTAAATTCTAGGTAATTTTATATGTGAGATGATTGTCTTATGACCAGGCTAGACTAGATTTTATAATGTAAACTGAGCAAATCATTAAAAATTTAGGATGCTTTATGCTTGGGTATCTAATTATTCTGCAATGTGTTTAAAGCAGGACAACTCCCATCTCCAACTAAATCCATAGTGGGTAAAGAAAAAAGGATTTTAGGGTTTATTTTCCTATTGGGTGTTTTTCCTCTGTGTAGGATCCCAATTCCAAATTTGCCTGGTTGCTCTGTGTGGATGAGAGACGTGTTGAGAGAATGTGTCCCCAGGGAAATAAGAAATTGGAAAGAAATCGGAGCCTCTAAACTAAGCACATTGATGTCTTCCTTTGAGGAAACATTAAGATGTCATTTGGATAAAACATGGCTCTAGAACAAACATGTTGTTGACCTGGCTATAGAGAGAAGCTGAGAACACGGTAGTAGGTGCGTTTTTCTTTTCCTTCTGCCAAGAGCAGAGCATATCTGCCAGCCCAGTTCACCTGGCTGAGGGCACATCCTACCCTCACCTGGAGACCTCCTGGTCTCTTCTTGGGCTGCCCAGCCAATGTCTTGCAGTAGCAGGGGACACTCACTTCCTTATTGATGGCGTGGAAGGAGTGAGGCCTTGGAATCAGACAGGGTATAAATCCCTTCGCCCTCACTCACCAACCATGGGACTTTGGGGAAGTCACTTTTCTGAGCCTCAGTTTCCACAGCTGTAAAACAAGGATGATAATTTGTAATTTGCAGAGCTGCCATGAAATTAAATGAAGCAAAATATGTACAGGCCTTAGACGTTTCTGGCCTTCCTAGCGAAGGCACTGGCTCAGTATAAACGCCTCTAACCCCTCTTCCCCCCAAGTCCCCCACTGGGTTGCTTCAGTTCTGGTGCCAGGTTCTGAGAACAGCCTAATTCACCCTCCTTTTCTTTTTTTCCTTCTCATCTCAGTGTCACCTCCTACCCTGGCCCCTCTCCAAATCCGGTGTCACGTGACATTGTCTGCCTCAAGCTTTGGAGATGTTCCTAGGCTAGAAATCTCAGGGGTGTCTTCTCTCTTTCCTTGTCCCTCTACAGCTACTCCTCGACATTCTGACTTGGTGATCCCATCCATATTTGTGGCTTTACCTCATCTATAGGGAAGGCTCTCAAATCCATTTCATGCCCTGACTCCTCAGGCCAGGCTCTGCCCTCCCTGTTCCTAGATCTCAAGCATAGCACAGGGAGATCAGCTCGATGCTTTGTGACCACCTAGAGGGGTGGGATGGGGAGGGTGGGAGGGAGGGAAACGCCAGAGGGAAGAGATATGGGGATATATGTATATGTATAGCTGATTCACTTTGTTATAAAGCAGAAACTAACATACCATTGTAAAGCAATTATACTCCAATAAAGATGTTAAAAAAAAAGAGGAAACTCTACCATCTTCACTTAGTCATCTTGCAGACGCAGCCTGTGAAGGCATATTAACATCACCTGTTTATTGAGCACCTAGTGGGTCCATGTCTCTGCACCAGGATACAACACAGGAGGGAAAAGATGTGGTTCTTGTCCTCAGAGACTCCTGGGTCAAAGAGGGTTCCAGTGCCAAGTACGTGCACAGCATAGCTATAAACAGGTACCACTGGAAATAGAAAGTTATTTCCATGTAAACACTGTGTCACTGTGGCCTTTAATGCTATCAGTGGAGCCAAGAATAAACCATTGGCAGTACTATCACATGGGAGAAGATAATGGAAAGAAAGAAAGGAGGAAGGAAGGAAAAGAAGCAAGAGAAAGAAAAGAAAAGAAAGGAAGGAAAGAAGGAAAGGAGAAAGGAAGGAAGGAGGGGAGGGAGGGAGGGAAAGAAAAGGAAAGGAAGGAAGGATTTAAGAACAGAAAAGGAGAGAAGCCGTGAGAAGAGTGAAAAGCAGGGGTCTGTGCAATGAATGTCTTCTAGTTGAACTCCCATATAATGCTGAGTTTCCTCTACAGTGTTTGCACCCAGGTGTATTACACTTCTGCCTGAAAAATTCCAGGGACAGGAAACTCACCCATAGGTACTCTTGGAGCCCATTCCACGGTGGACAGTGATAATTATTAGAAGGTTCATCTAATAATGTAGAACCTAACATTGCCTTCCTATCACTTTTTTCATTGGTTTTGGTTCCCCTCTTGCTCCTAAAGCCAAGCCACACTTCCTTCCCTGGGCTTCACAGCCTTCACCATCTGGGCCCCGTCTAGTTCTCCCTCTTTATTCTGTGCCATTTCCTTCCTCGGCGCCATGTTTGCTGGGGCTCCTTCATTTCTAACACACCAAGCGCGTTCCTGCCTGAGAGCCTTCTGACCAGAGCTCTGTCTCCTGCTCTCTGCATGAAATTTAGGCTTCAGCTCAAGTGCCACCTCTCTAGAGGAGCCTTCCCTACCAGCACAGCTAAAATAGCCCCCTCTGGGAGGCTAAATTTGATGACATTAAAAAAAAAAAAAACCCAAAACCCTGATGACAAAGCACCTGTAAGCTAAGTCAAAAGCCAATAAAAAAATCTGGGAAAATATTTGCATATTATGTATTACATGGCTTATTTGTTATTACATGGCCTTTAAAACAGAAAGGCTTTCTACAGTTCAGTAAGATAAACACCAGTTGGGCTATTGGTCTAATGTGAAAAAAATGGGCAAAGGATATGAACAGTTCATGAAACAAACAACCAACATATGCTGCTCAAACATGTATAAAAGTACTCAAACTCACCTATGGTAAAAAAAAAAAAAAAGAAAAGAGAGAGAGATACTTTTTTATCTATCAGATTGGCAAAGATAATAATGATATTGTATCAGCAAGGTTATGGCAACCGTAACCCTCATATCCTGCTGGTAAGAGTGTAAACTGGAACAATTTTTATAGAGGGTGATTTGATAATATTTATCTAAGTTACAAATGCACAAACCCTTTCACCCAGTGATTTTTACTCCTAGAAATTTGCCCTACAGATATGCTCCCGACTGTGGAAATTGATACGGGTACAAAGGTACTCATGGCAGTGTTGAATGTAATAGCAAGAGGCTGGAAACAATACGTGGATCAATCAACTGGGGAATGGATAAGTAAATTACAGTGCATTCATACAGTAAAATAGTATGCAGTTATTAACAAGAATAAGGCAGTTGGGTGGCACTGGGGTGCATTGAGTGTATTTTGTATTGGCTTGCAGGCATTTTTTATTTGCTATTTTGTTTTGTTTTTTTTAAAGAGAGCCCCTAAAATTGTATCAGCTTCAGGCCCAACAAAACCGGGATATTCCCCTGCAGCACAGTGGGGAGACAGACACATCCTGTCAATGACAGAGGTTTGCTCCACAGTGATGGGATGGGGAGGAGGATATGGAGGGATATAGGGGTGGGTGGGGATGGATCAGAGTGTGAAAAAGTTCCACAGGTGTCTGTTATATATAAAATAAACAACAAGGATCTACTGGATAGCACAGGGAACAATATTCAATATCTTATAATAACATATAATGCAAAGAATCTGAAAGAGAATATATATATATATATCTCTGAATCACTTTGCTGTACACCTAAAACTAACACAACGTTGTAAATCAACTATACTTCATTGAAAAAAAAAGGTTCCCCAGGTGATTCTGATATGCTCCACCCCTTTGAGATTCACTACTACTCTGTGTTCAGCCACAAGTCCCCAGTGTTGTACAGCCCTTCCCATGCCCTAACTTCTCCTTTTAATTTTTTAAAATATAAAAAAATATATTTATTTTTTGGCTAAGCCATGCGGCATGCAGGATCTTAGTTCCCTGACCAGAGATCGAACCCATGCCCCCTGCATTGGAAGCACAGAGTCTTTTTTTTTTTTAAATAAATTTATTTTATTTATTTATTTTTGGCTGCATTAGGTCATCACTGCTTGCGGGCTTTCCTCTAGTGGCGGCAAGCGGGGGCTGCTCTTTGTTGCATTGCGCGGGCTTCTCATTGTAGTGACTTCTCTTGTTGCGGAGCACGGGCTCTAGGCGCGTGGGCTTCAGTAGTTGTGGCTTGCGGGCTCTAGAGCACAGGCTCATTAGTTGTGGTGCACAGGCTTAGTTGCTCCGCGGCACGTGGGATCTTCCCGGACCAGGGCTCGAACCTGTGTCCCCTGCATTGGCAGGCTGATCCTTAACCACTGTGCCACCAGAGAAGTCCAGAAGCATGGAGTCTTAACCACTGGACAGCCAGGGAAGTCCCCCTAACTTCTCCTTAAGGCTTCAGAGTCACTCACACTGTCAGATGAAGACTGACCTATGCAGCTAACGTTCAGGTGGCCTCCATCCATCTCATTGACCTTCCTGCCTTCGTCAGCCTAGTTCCCTCGGGCCTGGAGGTGACCCTAGGATGCTGGGACCAGCCATCCTAACTCCAGAGTGGCTTCCTTTCCCGGGCTCTTCTGACCTCTGATTTGGAACACAGCTACTATTCACCTTGTGTTTAACGATAAGATGGCAATATATCACCCGAAATTCCCAGATCATCCTCGAAGTCTGTCAGTTCTAGAGGCAAGACGCCTCTAAACAGTTCTTATCTTCTAAAAATCACATGGCTATCCACTTTCTGTTTGTCTCCTTTTTGCCAGTTGTCAGAGAGACACGTGCTGCTGCTCGGGAAGTTTGGAGAAATCTTGAGGAAGGAAGAAAGTAAACCAGGCTGGCAGGAAAGATTCCAATTACATAAATCAAGCAGTGAAGTATATACATATATATGTGTAGTTGTATATACATATATATGTGTGGTTATATATAGATAACTATAGTTTTTTTTTAAAGTGAAGGAAGCAGAGAACTCTGAAAAATAGAGGGCAGACTCAGAAATAGCTCCACTCTGTTTAGTAGGACATGATTCCTTTCACTTTCCTAAATGTCCTCCTCCCCTCCCCTCCCCCCCTTCCTCCCTCCCCCTCTCCTTGCATCCATCCTTCTAATGACTAAAAACAGCTAAAAACGTTCTGTAAAGCTTTTTCATTATTAATATGATTATGAGGTGTATCTCAGCCTCTGTCTTCACCTGATTTGCCTTCAGCCTTATAAAATGAAGGCACTCTGGGCAGTCCCCACACGGAAGATTCTAATTCAAATCTACAATGATTTAAGGAAAGCAATTTATTTTTTAAAAAATTGAATTGAACCTTGAATACAGTTGTATTGAGAGTGAACAAAAGAGATATGGAAGAAGCCATCCACTCTCCATCAATCAAGGAAGTTTTGTCAGAAACTCCACCCTCTGTCACCCTCCATAGCCCACTCCACTTCCCTTCCTGGTAGGAACCAACACCCAGAAGAAAGCAGATGTAGAGCTGCGGCTGACTCAGAACTCTCAGGTTAGAGAAGAGAAGAGGGGCCCTGCTGCGTGGATCACACGGGAGAGACGCAGGTCTGCTTTGGGTAAAGTCTCAGCTCTTGAGCAAGGAAGCCAGGTAGGTGTATCAGCAAAGCCCCCGAAGATTCTGGGCCTGTGATGAGGACCACAGAGGGGACCCGGCACCAGAACTCTGCCTTTAGCCTCGTAGGGAGCTCACCAGCTTGTCACCTGGAGAAACTGGCAAAAGACAGCAGCCTCCACAGTGCATTCCTTATGGCCCGGACAGCTGGCAGAGGCCCTGGGGCACTTTCCTGATGTCTGGGAACAAAATGGGACACCAGTGTTCCAGAGGTTCCTGCGAAGACCTGCAACTGGGCAGAAGTACATCAAAGGCCTCTCAAGACGATCGATTGGACAGGAAGTCTCAAAAGGCATCTTTTTCTACTGAAAAGTGGTGGACACTCTGCTGAAGGATGAGAGTCCTTTCAAGAGAAAAATAGGCTCATGTTGTATTTGCTGAAGGGGTGACCCTTTAGGAGACGTGATGCTTATCACTCCCTCTCAAGTCCGAGTCCCAGTGTCTCCCCACAATGATCTCCAAAGCCTCTACCTGCTCTCTCCTGTGCCCACCCTCCCCTCACATTCTCCACACAGCTGCCAAAGCCATCTTTTTATTTTGGTTATACTGCGAGGCTTGTGGGATCTCAGTTCCCCTACCAGGGATTGAACCCTGGCCACAGCAGTGAAAGCCCAGAATCCTCAAATGAAAAGGAAAATGAAACCATGCTCCCTCCACAGCTGAAAATTCCCTAACAGCACTTGATATCATTTTATGAACATAAATGAATAAACAAAGCCCAGGGATCAGCAAAGATGTTCTGGAATGGACCACAAAGTAAGCGTTTCAGGCTTTGTCCAGTATGGTGTCTGCTGTGCTGTTGTCCCCCAAAAGATGGGCTGCGCTAGAGTGAAGCAAGCCAGTTATCCAATGAAACAAAGGAGATGGTCACTCTCAAGGCTGTGAAAGCAGCCACAGAAACACATAAAGAAATGGCATGGCCATGTTCCATGAAAACCATATTTGGCCCCCAGGCTGCATGCACCAAGTTCTCAGGTCAGAGTCTGCGTTTGCTCATCCTCTTCCTGGAATCCTCTTTCTCAGATTTTTGCATAGATGGCTCCAAGTGCTAGCTGACTCAGTAAACAGATTAAATGTTTATTTGGAAAATCAGCGAAGAGAGCTCTAAAAATGAGAAAATATTTTGGAATGAATTTGATTTTAGATATTTCCCCCAAAGTATTCAAGTAGTTCTTTTTTTTAATATATAAATTTATTTATTTATTTTTGGCTGAATTGGGTTTTCGTTGCTGCATGTGGGCTTTCTCTAGTTGTGGCGAGCGGGGCCTACTCTTCGTTGCAGCATGCGGGCTTCTCATTACTGTGGCTTCTCTTATTGAGGAGCATGAGCTCTAGGTGCATGGGCTGCAGTAGTTGTGGCATGCAGGTGCATGGGCTTAGCTGCTCTGCGGCATGTGGGATCTTCCCAGACCAGGGCTCGAACCTGTGTCCCCTTCAAGTAGTTCTTATAGGGGTGAGGGAAGCAGAACTTCATTGACATTCTTTGCACTTACTTGAAGCCTTGACTGGCTTTTTATATTTTTAGTTGCCTGGGGGAGGCAGGGGCTGGGAAGGAGGGAGGCCACCCTAATCTTGTCATGTTTAAAGCCTCTGAAGTCTCAGTGTGCCCCGGTTGCCTCCTTTTGGTCACTGTGGCCTCAGGTCAAGTGTTGCCTTCTCAGGGAAGGTTTCTCCAACCAGTGACTTGCTGGTGCCCATTCACCACCTATTACGTCCCGCTGTTGTGTTTTCTCACAGCACGTAATCACTCTCTGCAATTATTGTGCTTTTTTTCCCTTTAACTTATTTATTTTATTTTATTTTATTTATTGTTTTTGCCTGCGTTGGGTCTTTGCTGCTGCGCACAGGCTTTTCTCTGATTGTGGCGAGCGGGGGCTACTCCTTGCTGCGGTGCGCGGGCTTCTTACTGTGATGGCTTCTCTTCTTGTGGAGCACGGGCTCTAGGAGCACGGGCTCAGTAGTTGTGGCTTGTGGGCTCTAGAGCGCAGGCTCAGTAGCTGTGGCACACGGGCTTAGGTGCTCCGCGGCATGTGGGATCCTCCCGGACTAGGGCTTGAACCCGTGTCCCCTGCATCGGCAGGCAGATTCCCAACCACTGCGCCACCAGGGAAGCCCCTATTGTGCTGTTTTATGTGCTTCCTTGTTGACTGTCTGTTTGCCTTTCGCATGTGGGCCTCAGAAGCCCAGGAATCCTGTCTGCCTTGTTTACTCTGCATCCTGCACCTAGTACAGTGTCTGCCACGTGGAAGGCATGCAAGAAAATATTTGTTGACTGACTCAGTGACTGAATGAAAGTGCTCAAAGCGTTTTACGTATGAGGTCTGATCCTAGTTGAAATTCTCTGCTTGTCCATCATAGAACCTTAAAAGTGACTTGGAACCCAGCTTGGATAACCGAATCAGCTTTAGCTAATGGACTTAAATCAATTTAGGCAAAAGCCAATTCATCAACAGAAGAATTTGGACCAAATGAGATTTGGTAGAACATTTTGCTACTATATCATGGGAAGATTTTTCAGTTCTTTATCTTTTATCCATTTGGTCTGTTTTTCCAAAATGTTTGCTTTTTACTTTCTACTTCTTAGATTTTAATGAACTTTCGGCTTATTCTCTAGGGAAACATAATTTAAACATCCAGCCATAAAAATTTTATTGAGAAAATCAGATTTCCTTGAGTTCTGTGCATGAATATAGAAACAGTTAAATAGGCAGTGCATATATAACAGTTAAATATTGAGTGTATGGTGAACATCTGACGTGTGTCAGGCATTGTTTTGGGCACTGGGATTGCTGTGGTGAACCCATTCTGCCTTCAGACTCCTGGGAGGAATAGATGTAAAACAGATTGAAACCAAAAAAAAGTCAAGTTTTGATAGGCACTGAAAAGGAAATAAACCGGGAGCTGAGATGGGTGATGCCTCCTCTTGTTGGGCTGATAAGGAAGGCCTTATGGAAGAAGTAACGTGGAGGAAATGATGAGAAGCTGCCTTTATGGAGGGTAGGGAAAAGTGTATTGCAAGGTGAATATACCACCTATGCAGCATTACTAAGGTAGGAAAGAGAGCTTGGCTTATTTCAAGAACAACAAAAAACAGGGGTGTGACTGGATCACGGTGGGTAAAGAAGATGAGGCACAATGAACTCGTCACTGGGGCTTCCCAGGCCACGGTAATGAGTTTGGATTTTACGTGCAGAGGTTTCACAAAGCAGAGTGATGCCAGCTTCTTTAAGTCAAAGGAAGATTGCTCTGGCTTCCATGTAGAGAACAGATTGATGTGATGTGGGGCAAGTGTAAAAGTGGGGGGCCCCAAGAGAAGGCTGTTGCAGTAATCCTCTCGGGAGATGATGGCAGTCTGGAATGGTTGTGGCAGTGAGACTGGGAAGGAGGAGAAGTTGGAGGTACAACTTGGCAGTCGAATTGAGGGGCATTGTTGGTGAGTCCAACGTAGGAACTGAGAGTAGGTATATCAGTCAGTGTCCAGCTGGGAGAACAGAAATCATTCCAGGTATTTCAAGTGGAGGGAATTTAACCTAAGGAATCAGTTACAAAAGTGTGGGAAAGGTTGGAGGAACCAAAAGGGGAGGATGCAGTGACCTAGAGATAAGTATCTTCAAGAAGTCTTGGACCACTCCTAAGGCTGGAGATAAAATAGAGAAGTGCTGATGTTTTCAGAGCCCAGGAGTACCTGGCATCTGACACCACGGGAAGCTGCCAATGCTGTTGGCACTGCCCACTGCCCCAACCATAGATGCTGTTGCTGGAGCTGCTGAAGGCCACTGCCACAGCCACTGTCAGAAGCTTGTTTTTAAAGGGGGGTGTCTCTCCCTCCCTCATTTTATCCAGTTTCCCACCAGTGCTTCCCACTGGCAGCATTTAACTCGGCCGGCTGGCAAGGGAGTCTGGGAGATGCAGTTCACAGGATCCCAGCCACCTCCAACAGAGCAGCACACAGAATGGCAGGGCCTGTACTTAGCACAAGCAAGCCAACGGCCAGCACATGGAAGAACTAAAGGTTTGTTTTAAGTAGGAAAAACAATCTATATTTTATAAAAATTATATATTATATTTCTTCTTTTTTTTTTTAACAAAAGCGATATGTGCCCATTAGAAAATACAGGAGGGACTTCTCTGGTGGCACAGTGGTTAAGAATCCACCTGCCACTGCAGGGGACATGGGTTCGAGCCCTGGTCCAGGAAGATCCCCCATGCTGCGGAGAAACTAAGCCCATGCGCCACAACTACTGAGCCTGCACTGTAGAGCCCGTGAGCCACAACTACTGAGGCCATGTGCCACAACTACTGAAGCCCACGTGCCTAGAGCCCGTGCTCCGCAACAAGAGAAGCCACTGCAATGAGAAGCCCACACACCACAATGAAGAGTAACCCCTGCTCTCTGCAACTAAAGACTGCATACAGCAACGAAGACCCAGTGCAGATATTAAATAAATAAATAAATAAGGAAAACAATAGAACGTAAAAACTTCCATATTCCCACCTACCCCAAAACAATCATTAATAACATCTTGATCTCAATCTCTCTCAAAAAGGGACTCTAACTCTACATTCAGTTTTGTAAACCACTGCACTAAATTTTTGCAATCAAACATTTGCTGGACATTTACTTCATTACAACTAGCTCCTAGGGTTGAATATTTATGTTCTATAAACATTTTCCGATTATAAATGTAAAAAAGGAATTATTGCCCGAAGACAAATTTGCAGTTTAAGAAAACAGTTCATGAGGAATACAGTCGTAAACTCTAATTTGACTTTAGGAGATTATTTGCTTAGGTAGAAAGAGAAAACTAATTCTTTTAAATATAAGGTAGAATGTCAGGTCTTTCTTTATCCTGTTCATTTCCTTTTTTGGGAAGAAGAAAACAGTAGAATTTCAGAGCTGGAAATGGAGAGGAGCTTTAGCTACAGAATACACTAGAACTCTCCTGCTGTGCATATGCCTGGTCTCCATAGAGTCAGACTTCTTGAGGAAGCTGGTCCTCTGAAGTGTGCAGAAGGGGTGACATGGAGACAAGGTGGCTTTAAGAGTGGGTGCTAATTATTATGGCTACAGGGTGACCGTTTCTCTGGTGTTATCTGTTAGAATCCTTTTGACAGCTAGTAGCAGAAAACCGTGACTTAAATTGGCTTTAAAAATGAGGAAATGCATTATCTCACATAACTGGAAGTCCAGAGGTAGGACAGGCTACTGGAATAGTAAGATGAGCCACTCAGTGATGTCACCAAGGTCCCAAGTTCTTGCCACCCTCTGTTCTGCCTTCCTCATGAGACTGGCTGCCTTCATGGTGACTAGATGGCTGCCAGAGGCCACAGAGCTGCCTGCCCTTCTCCATGTTCAGCAAGAAAATTAGATCCTTCCCTTCAATACAAATTCTTAAGTAGACCAGTGGCTCCCAGGACTGCTGCACATTAAAATCACCAGGAGTGCTGTATCATTTATTTATTTATTGTGATTATTTCATTTGTACTTTATTATTTCATTTGTACTTTATTATTTATTAATTGATGATGATGATATATTATTTATTTGCTATTTTATTTTTTTAACTGCAGTACCTAGGCCTTTTCTCTAGAAATCTTAGTCTGGGGTAGGGCCCAGCTGGGGGTCATTTTTAGAAGCTCCCAGCTGATTCTCATGTACAGCCAGGGCAGAGAACTACTGGTTTAGGGTGGTTTAGGTCACCTGCCCACCCCTAGACTAACAGTCACCAGGGTAATGCCATGAACTGATTGGCTTAGAAAAATGGACCTCCAAGTGTGACCCCCCCACCCCCGACCCCGGCCCCGGTCTTGACCAGCAGAAACAGCTCCCAGGACCCTGTCAGAGATGCAGATTCTCGGGCCTCACCCAGGACTATGGACTCAGAAACTCCAGGGGTGGGACCCAGAAGTTTGTGTTTTAACAAGCTTGCCATGTGATTCTGATGGATACTAATGTTTGAGACCCATGGCCTGAGATCAATCAGGCTTCTCTCTGGAGCTTGGGAGGAGATAAATACGAGAACAAAATCGAGGTCTGTTAGAACGGGGAACCCCAGGACCCCGAGTCTTTTAACGTTCCCTCCTCCCACCGACAGGCCAGAGCAGGGCGGGGGATCTGCCACCTGAACCCCCAGATGCCTAGCTGTACAGAGAGGCCTCCCAATGGTGCCACCAGGCCTCAGCCACAGCAACGGGCTTAGCAGTGGGCCAAGCTAAGATGGGAAGAAAGCACGTGCTGTAGGTATCCATTCCTTCCTACCCTGGGGAACCTGGAAGTTTCTGTAGGTGCTAAAGGGCTGAAAAGACAGGCCTGGTATATACTTTCCTGAAAACCCTTTGAACTAATTTCAACTACTGTACAATTTCAACAGGATCCTGGGGGGGGGGGAAGGCCATTCAGTAAAAACAAAAGAAATCTGAACACGATAAGGACTTTAGTTAACAATAATGTCACAATATTGGTTCATAAATTGTGACAAATGTAACCATACTAATATCTGATGTCAACAGGGGAAACTGGGTATGCAGCATGTGGGGACTATGTATAAATCTTCACAACTTTCCTGTAAATCTACAACTATTCTAAAATAAGGTTATTTTAAATACAGCATATTAAGATGTGAAATTCTAATGAATGAAAACACCTTTGGAAAAAGCTTTATAAAATTAAGCAAAAAAAGTTCCTTAAAATATTCCATATTAATGTAAATTTGACACTGCTGTATTTTTATGATTGGTGCCATGTTTTTAGCCAGAGAGAATGCTTTTTAGACGTTTTCAGCTTAAACAAAAGTTGAACTGGAAAATACTAATGAATATTCCTGATATGTCAGACTTCCTAGAACCTGCACACAGCAGAATTTTATCAAAGAGCAATTGAGAGAGGCTTAAACTTGTTCATATGCTTAGAAATAATTAAGAACCAATCAAGTCACATCTTTGCCATCCCCTTAGACTTGGAAAGGAGTAGGATGGCTGGACTCCACAGGGAATGGGACATCATCCGATGCATCTCTCTCTCAACCCAATTCATAGCAGTGAGCTCAAGCATAAGTTCCCTTCAGGCACTCTCCTCTTGTTTCACCAGCTCCATTTAAATGAAATGGACAACTTGTGTCCTGAGGGGTGAGTCTCGCAATCCAATCCGGTGGACTGAGGTGTGGCTCATTACTGACGACTACTCTCAACAGACTGTACATCGCTGAATTTATGTGGGATTCCTGGAAACACTGCGCCATAATTGGAACGGAGCAAGGAGCAAATCCTAATTTGTAGCTTGGAATGTTACTCCCAATGTAGTCAACTAAATAATTCGTGGTAAATTTTGCTTATTGTCCTTCTACACTAAGTATCAGTAAGGAAACCAAGAGTTAAAATGGTCATTGCAGGTGAACGTGCTATAATTAAGGTTTATAATAAAATAGAGTACTTAAGGGCAAAAACGTTGCTATGTCAAGCAAGTGGCTCAAAATGATCCCCACCCCACCCCCAATCTTATCTCATTTGGAATCTCTTAGATTTTGCCCAGCATTGTTCTGCTCTCTCACTTGGACAAGTTCCTTAGCCTCTCTACTCCTCATTTTTGTCATCTTCACAATAGTGAAAATAATAATTCCTTGGTGGTGTTAGAAGAATTCATAGAAGTAGTGTTTGTAATACTTTTAGCACAGTGCCTGGAATATATGGTGTTAAAAATAGTGTTTGATAAATCAAAAAATAAGATCATCCTTGCCCACATTAAAGCCATTCAATGTAATGATAAACCTCTTGATAATATGGCATGGCAAAAACACAGAAAAGAATATTCAGATGCCAGCTTGGAGGGAGGGAAACTCTGGCACAGAAAGATGTTGAAGGGGTGAAAGAAATGTAGATGGTTTTCATCAGAAATAAAAAAGGATGTGATGGAACTCTCCCAAATTACCAGTAAAAATGTAAAATGGTGCAGCTGCTGTGTAAAACAGTGTGGCAGTTCCTCAAAAAATTAAATGTAAAATTACTATATGACCCAGCAATTCCACTCCTAGGTATATACCCAAGAGAACTGAAAGCAGGCACTCAGGTACTTACACATACATGCTCATAACAGCATTACTCACAATAACCAAAAGGTGGAAACAACCCAAATGTCCATTGGCTTATGATGGATAGATAAATGTCATATATCCATGCAATGGAATATTAGCCATAAAAAGGAACAATACATGGTACAACATGAATGGACCTGGAAAACATTATACTAAGTGAAATACGCCAGACATACAAGGTTACATATCCTATGACTCCACTTATAGGGAATATCCAGAAAAGGTGAATCCATAGATACTAGAAGCAGATTGGTGGTTGCCAGGGGCTGGGGAAGTGGGAAGTAACTGCTTACTGGATACAGGGTTTTCTGTTGGAATGGTGAAAATGTTTTGGAACTGGAGAGAGGTGGTGGTTGCACAATACTGTAAATGTACTAAATGCCACTGAATTGCACACTATTTTTGGAATTTTACCTCATCCAAAACAAAAACAAAAACAAAAAAACCCACATACGTACATAAACAGGACAAGAGCTGAGTGCTCTCTTGTTGTGGTTGAGAACACAAGAGCATTCCAGGCTTCCTCTTCCACTGACCAGAGATTCCTTTCTTAGGGAAGTTACCTAATGTCCAGCCCCTCTGGGCCCTGGTTTCCTCATCAGTAGGAAAATGAAGTTGGACCACCAGGATCCCTTCCGATTCAAATTCCAAGGCAAAGAAATTCAGCTTCCTTCTTTTACCCTCTCTCATCCACATGCTTGAAAAATGACTGCGTCTGTACTGCAGATATACATTGGAAGACAATTTATTGAAATTAAATTACAGGGAAATTAATTTTAGTTATTAACAGGAAAAGTATTTTAATATTTATTGTGATAATGATGCAAATTAATGGGCAAATAACTAGAACAAATGCACTTGAACCATTATCTTGGTGTTTGCCACTCTGATGTTCAGACTCCTCTGAGCCTGTGCATGGCTCCAGCCTGTCTGCACCCCTCAGTGTAATCACACACTGTGCTTTTTGCCAGTCACTGTATCTAAGGCTGCTCTGCCAAATGCAGTGTTGGCAGCCCCGAGTTGATTAGGAGGCCCTTGATTGATTAATAGGTGCCCTTGCCAAGTAGGCAAGAACCAGTCCCTGGTTCTTCTAAGGGATGGTTCTTACGTAGAATACCTTTCTAAGCTGCCCATGCTTTGCAACCAAAGTAATCTAGAACAATTTAAAGATTACAGTCACTAAAACTTGCTCATAGACTATTGCTCTGGTTACACCTAAACTAGTTGTAACTTTATTCTAAAATTATGGAAATATTATTTGAATAGTGAGCCAAATTTACCAGTCCTGGGATTTAAAGTCCTGGGTCCACATGTGCATTCTGGGAGGTGGGGATGTAATTTTGTGTATGTTATTGACCACTACCCCCTCCACCTTCTACTGCGGATTTCTGGTCCTCTGTAAATCCCCTAATTATTCCTAGGAGTGTCAGGTGTATTTCCAAAGAACCTTCAGAAAATTTTCAGCCAGCTACCAAGTCTGTCATTTCCCCCCTTTTAAATTCAAGGATATCTACTTCTGAGGTCTACAACAAACCCCGAAGCTGCAAAAAACACAAGCCACTGCCTACCAGGGCCCACATTCAGGCGGCCTCAGACGGTTCTTCTCCTGGTTACTTGTTATCCATGATGCCCCCGAAGGAGATCACTGGATGGGCCAAGGTATTGTGGCTATGCAGGGTTCCAGCACAAGTTGGGGAAGGACCTTCCTCTCTTTTGGTATTGCAGCTCCATTTTACTCCTTGCAGTAAATGAACAGTCCCCAGTCCCTGAACATCCACCATGGCTGGATAGGGAGGCAAAGCCAGGAGACAAATATCCTACAGAATGCCTGACTGGCCCTTGAGGTTTTGCTCTGAGCCAGGATGCTCTGCCTGACACTCTCCCAGTGACTTCTCTCTGGAGAAGCTACCCGCCCCCAACCCTGTCCCTTCATGCAAATAGACCCTTGGGCAGGCTTTGTACAAGCCCAGACATGCCGCAATCCCATGTGGAGGTTGCCATGGCTCAGGGTCAGACACCAGGTTCCCGGTACCTATTTATTAGGCACTTACTATGTGCTACGTGCTGGGGGTCCAAGGATGATGGGCTCCTGTCATCCAGGAGCTGCTGTGGGAATTTAGACGGCAGCTCCTCGATGCTGACCAATCAAGCCGTTACCCCAGTTGGTGCATCTCCTGCCGAAAGGTCATACCAAGGGTGCCCACTATCGCCATCTCGGCAGAGGTCCTCTTCCCTGTATAACTAGGAGTTTCACCAAGTTTCTCATGGACCACTTCTTCAGGTTCTTACTTGATGACCATGCGCCTCTGTCTGCTTCTTTCCATCAGTAGCAGCAGCATGCCTTTCCTGTTCTGCTCTTTGTTCTTGACCCAGACTTCACTCCATTTCTCCTTTCATATTTCTCCTCTCAGATGAAGAAAAGAGAGGGCTATGGGCAGGAGAATAAAAATGTAAACGCTGTGGGGGATTGTGTACAAAATGATACCTGAAAAACCCGTACATTCTCCTTCTTCTTCTTCACAAATGTTAATTGTACTTTTATCTTTTACTCAGTTTATTTAAACTAAAACACAGAAACAGCTTACCCATTTTTTTGTTGTTCAACTTTATATAAGACCTAATGCACTGTAACTTACAACTTAATGTGAGAACTGTACATTCTTTTGTTCAACCTACATGAAGAACCCAAGTGCAAACTTACATAAAATTAAAAATGTAGAAATGGCTTTGCACGCAATTTATGAATCTTTTTCTCCGGAGTCTGTTCTCTGGTGTTCGGTAGGAAAGGGAATAAAAAAAAAAAATCATTAAGCAATCAGCTTACCTTTGGATAAGTAAAAAGTCTTGTGGGACATACCTGTGTTAGCTGCTACATGAGCATGTGGTGAATTTTGAAGGCAGACTTTCAGAACATCATATTTTAGTAAGAAGCTTGAAAAATAAGTGGATGAAAACATTCAGCAAAGAAAAATACAGTATTTTTAGGATTCAGTGAGATATGACCCAGTATTTCTTCATTGTTCACACCCCCCTTCATTGAGCTCATGGGGCCTTGAACATAGTAGGGGTCAGGGAGATGCTTGTTAATTTTCTTTAAAATTGGATTCCTCCCAGTCTCTCAGTGTCTTTGCACCTCCCGACCTGGGTCAAACAGCAGAGGAAAGGGGAATAAGGTACTAGGTAAAGCTAAAACGAGATCATTGCTAAAATATTTGTTTGTTCCTGGGTTTATTATTTTATTCAAAAGCCTGGGAGGTGACCAGCCTAGAATGTGGCAGTAAACTGTGCTGTTAATCCATTTGCATTTTCAGAGTTGGGATGCAGGTTTTCAAGTTTATTATGGGATTTTATGCAAAACAATATGCAAATCGATAGCATTCTAAAAATGCCGTCTGTTCTCCAGCCCCTCTCCTGGTCACAAACAAGGGAGGCTGGAGCCGGGCTCGCCGAGCTCCTTGGGCAAGGGGTAAACCCTGCGGGGTGACGGGCCGGGGGTGGGGGGAAGGGCTGTCCCGGAGGCGGTCCTGGGGCGGAGCCTGGGCGGGGCCCGTGACGCGCGGAGTCGGCCTGCTCAGGGGCTGGACCTCAGCTTCTCCCCGCCTGGGGCCGCCGCCGCGCCAGTGGTGGCTCCGCGATTCCAAAAGGGGCCCTCCGACTCCTCGCTGGGCCAGTCCGGCGCTGAGTCGTGGAGCCCCGCACAACTCCCGCTGGTCCCTGAACGAGATCCCTCCTCTCCAGAGTTGCGAGCAACTTTCCCCTCTCCCTGGCGCCGCTGTGTCTCGGGGACCGTGGCCGTCGCAGGTAGCTGAACTCCGGGCCACTCTCCCTGCGCCTCGGCTGAGCGCGCTCGCAGGTCGCTCTCTCTCCGGGTGCACGCTGGGGGTCCCCGAGCTCGGCTCTGCGGGCGAGATGCCCCTAGGACATATCATGAGGCTGGATCTGGAGAAGATCGCCCTGGAGTATATCGTGCCCTGTCTGCACGAGGTCGGCTTCTGCTACCTGGACAACTTCCTGGGCGAGGTGGTGGGCGACTGTGTCCTGGAGCGAGTCAAGCAGCTGCACTGCAACGGGGCCCTGCGGGACGGCCAGCTGGCCGGGCCCCGCGCCGGCATCTCCAAGCGGCACCTGCGGGGCGACCAGATCACGTGGATCGGGGGCAACGAGGAAGGCTGCGAGGCCATCAGCTTCCTCTTGTCCCTCATCGACAGGCTGGTCCTGTATTGCGGGAGCCGGCTGGGCAAATACTACGTCAAGGAAAGGTCCAAGGTAGGACGCGCGCGGGTGCCCGGCCGCTGCTGCAGCCCGCGGGGACTGGGGACGTTCGGAGTCCGTTGTCTGTCGCCTTCGCAGGGCTGCAAGCGAACTTTAGTTTTTAACCAAGAAGCAAGAAGTCCGCCTGGTTGCCCCTACACCTCCCACTCCCCCGCCCCACGTTGGGACAGATTATTAGAAACATTATGTATGGTCCGAGACACGCGAACTCATGATCTTAAATGTCCACTTTCAAGTCACCTAATATTGCCCGTCAGCCCTTCACTGTGTTCAGAGGGGATTCCAGAG
Source organism: Mesoplodon densirostris (assembly GCF_025265405.1). Lineage (NCBI taxonomy): Eukaryota > Metazoa > Chordata > Mammalia > Artiodactyla > Ziphiidae > Mesoplodon > Mesoplodon densirostris. Next base: position 66,485,864 of record NC_082664.1, read on the forward strand.
TGTGATTTCACAGTGTGGCATTTGCTTTGTGGAGTTTGGCAGGTGTGGGAAGAGTTTGACCTGTGAAGGAGTAAGGCTCGTCATCATCACTTTCTAGTGCTGCCCTTGGCTTTCTGCGCCCAGGACATTATTTGATCATCCACTTCAGTTGAAAATTCTCTCCTGGTGCTGAGCCCCAGCCCCCTTTCCTAACTATCAATTGCTGGGGAAATCCACTGAGAACAGCCAGTTAAGTGATCAGAAGAGGGTAGTCAAGTACCTCTGGAAAGAAACCATGTTTTTGTTCAAATGGCCAGCAGTCACTCCCCGGGTGGTAATTTTTCTTGGAAACATTTACAGGTAGATTGGCAGAAATACGGGAACACGGAGTACCATGATGTTGGTGCGTGTACGTTACGTTGGGACAGTCGAGTTACTCAGTCTTTTCTACAAATGATAATCCAGCCAGTTTTTCAGGGCAGTTCTGAGAGTGATTGTTTACCTCTTTTATTGTGGACTGGTCAAGGGGCACTCGGAACTGTAGACAAGTTTTACTTTAACACAGTGAGGCAAAACATAACTAGCGTGAGAAGGAAGGTGAACATTCACCTATGCACTACTCTGTCACACTGGCAAGTGGTAAAGACTGGAAGTGTATAGAAATGAAGGGGTTGGATTGGGCGAGTGGAATAGAGAAGAGATTGCTGTATACCTTTCAAGCCAGGAGGACATGGTTAGAATATCTGAAAGCACTGTTTTTAATAGAATGCAAATAAAGTAAATCTTAGAAGAAAATGCTGCTTCCTAAATTTTACTTTGATTAGGGGAAAATTCAGTTAGCCGGACTCTGGAGAAGATTGATGGTAAGGTGTTTCTTTACTCTTGTTGCATCGTTTTGGTGATGGAGTAGAAAGCCATTTGTCTTGATTAGTTTTGGTTTTGCACTTGTTTTGTAAATGACCGCGCCTTTGGGATGGGGTCAGGAGGGGACCAGCTATCCTCAGTGTTGAAGAGGTGTACATAGCTTCAACCTAGAACAGCAGGTGGCTCCTTATCAGTTTTTTAGAGTTTCTTTTAAATTTTGGTGTTAGGAAATTCACCCCTAGCACTCTAGGAACAGAATTTGCTCTGCGGGAGGGAGATCAGAATTCGTTGATAGAAAGAGGTCACTTACATTTGAAAGTTAAGTTTTTATTGGTTTTTGTTCTTATTTTAGCTTTGACTTAATGGACAATGGTAGGGTTTTAGGCTAGAATTTAACTCCACAAATTGAATGAAAAACACTGTGTACGTCTGGGTAAGGAAAAATAAAAGATCTCTAGATATGATGTTTCAATTATGGATTATCATCTGGGTAGAACAAATAACTTTTCAGTTAACCCTTTCAGAAGGTGACTGTGAATTGAAAAGAGAAAATTCATCTTTTGTCCACTGAAGAGGCATCTGCCCATACTTTGATTTCCAGCTTTCCTTTAGCGGTTTGGCAGAAAGTTCTTTATTTCTGCCCTTTAGAAAAATCACCTCCAAATTGGGATATTCCTTGGCCAGCTGAAACCAAATGTAAACCAGGCTTGAGCAAACAATTATTGTGCGTACTCAAAAAAAAAAAAAAGTTTGGTTTGTTTGTATAAAGAAGTCTCCTTAGTGATGTCTTTTAGCCCTGGGTCTCTTACTTGAAGTTCATTATTAAAGCATTGTAGAAACACATTCTATTTCTATATGATTTATATTAGTTCCACCTTAATTTAACCTTATTTACTTCTCTTCCCTCAACTGAGTGCCTTACTCTGTGCTGTTTCCCAGAGTAGTGATATAGACCCAGTTTCCTGCTCCATCCTCGAAGCAGGTATTCAGTAAAAACTAAATTATTAAAAGGTAGAATTTGTACATTTATTTTAAACATTTATTTGTAACTTTTTATTATGGAAAATTTCAAACATATATAAATGTAGAGAGGCTAGTATAATGAGCTCCTACCACCCATTTTCAACAGTTGCCAATATATACATTTACATATTTTAGACCAGTTTTTTTTTAGGTACTTTACATTTCTTGGTGTTATGCTTGTTAATCCTAATGAAATACTTTTTTCCCTGAACTTTTAAAGGTCATTGAAGAAGGTAATAATTCTCTTTATCTCAATGAAACAATTGCAGAGGCATTGGAAATAGAATAGGAATATAGTGGACCTAAAATTGAAATTGTGGAAGGGTATGGAAAGAAATATTAAAGTGTTCCCCTCCCTGCCACAAAAGGTGTTAACTGATCAGAATTTATCTACCTCCGCTTTGTTGGAGAAAAATCCAAGGGTGCTGAAGACTCTGGGGCAGATGTTTCTATGATATACAGCAGTATGGTGCCCCCTAACTTCAAGCACAATCATTGCTTTCAGGCTATGAAAAGATTTCTTATCTGTTACTCCCTATTGGAGAACTTAGATCATATCCAAGATAAATATTGGTCCTCATTTGCTCCTTTTGCTTTGGCTGCCTAGATCTTGGACATGGCTGTTTTCCAGAGAATGTGTAATTTATAGAACCCAGAGTGCTTCTGCCTGCAGCAGAAGTTAGTAACTCTAATAATAATAACTACCTTTTAATGAGCCGTTGGCTCCGTCTGGTACTGTGCTAAGCACTTTTCAGACACCGTCTGACAGTCTTCAGAACCATAATCTTTGGCAAATTGAGTAATTAAATCATTTGTCCAAGGACACGAAGTCAGCAGTAAATGCAGTTTGTCATAGGGGTTAGGGTCTTGGACTTGGGGTGACTAACCTTGTGGCCACAGGTAAGTTGCACAGTTTTTTTTACCAAGTGTGAAATGAGAGAGAATACCTTAAAGCTTTGGCGGGGGAAGGAGCATGAAATAAGACAGTGTACATAAAATTCTTAGCAGAATTCTGAGCCTTCATAAATGTTCTAAGGAGAGATTTGGGAGTCTAACCCAGGTCTGTCTGAGCCCAGAGTTTGTGTTTTTGACTCTTAGGTTCCTACTTACCCTCCTTTCCTTCCCTCAGCAAATGTTCACTCAGCATGGGGTACTGTGCAGGGGTGGGGAGACAAAGGTGGACAGGCATCATCCCTGCCCCCTAGAGCTTACATTCACGTGTACTTTTGAACTGTAGGATCCTCTAGCCCACACTTGATTATTCTCAAGCTTAAAAAAGAAAAAAGACAAAACCCAAACATTGAAGTGGGTCAGTTAAGTACATTTGAAGAAGAGAATGGAATGCTGTGCTAATGTTTTCCTACTGTTATTTGCAGGAAAAGCATTTGTTAACCAGCTTGGTTGTTAGGCTCCCCAACTGGAGTAGCTGTGGATGATAGGGTTACGGGGGTTGTGTTATGAATCAGCAGGTCAGTCCTCCCCTGGAAACTGTACAGAGAAATGATGAAACAGCAGTAAGTTGTAGATAACAGAAAATATGTTACAAATGGTGGATTTGTTCCTTTGCTGCTAGAGCAAGAAGTTTTGACCCTTCCTTCTCCTGTGATATCAGGAATATTCATGACTCGATGGAGCTTAGCATGGTTGTAAACTACTTTAGACAAACCTGGGGTAATGAATTTCAAAGATCAGGATCTCTCTCAGGACCCAAGTGCAGGAAATGCAACGGGTTCACAGAAGCCTGAAGCCATGAACTAGGAACTAGAAAGTCCTTAACTTCCAGGAGAGCTGGTGTGTTAGTTCTTTTCTCTGGTGCTCTGTGGCCTCCATCTTTGCTTCTCTGCTTGTACTCTTTATTTCTAGCCCTCTCTACCTTCTATGCAGCTTTTGCTGCTTTTCCATGCGCACGGCTCAAGATGGCTATCCCACAGTGGCCATCTCAGCCTCAGTTTGAGTTCAACAGAGACTTGACTAACATTCTAGAATCCCTGTTTTCATCCCCTGAGAGAGGACCTGTCAACCTTGGGTGGGGATGGTTTGGGAGGGCATGTGGAATCATACATCACAAATACAGTTGCCAGGGCCCATGAGAGGTGCAGTTCTTAGAGCATGGGGTTTGGGGACTAGGCATCATACATGGTGTCTCTGCAATTAAAATCTTAAAAATTTATCTGTGAATAAGGTATTTTAGAGCTTCCCTGGTGGCGCAGTGGTTAAGAATCCGCCTGCCAATGCAGGCGACACGGGTTCGAGCCCTGGTCCGGGAAGATCCCACATGCCGCGTAGCGACTAAGCCCACGCGCCGCATCTACTGAAGCCCACGCGCCGCATCTACTGAAGCCCACGCGCCGCATCTACTGAAGCCCGTGCGCTCTAGAGCCCGTGCTCTGCAACAAGAGAAGCCACCGTAATGAGAAGCCTGTGCACCACAACAAAGAGTAGACCCCGCTCGCTGCAACTAGAGAAAGCCCACGCACAGCAATGAAGACCCAACGCAGCCAAAAATTAATTAATTAATTTTAAAAAATAAGGTATTTTAGGGGGAGGAGGCACTGAGTTTGAAGCACTGGAACATCTTTCTATAAGGATGTGAGGATTCTTAATAAAAGGTTTTGTACAGCCTCAGTGACAGTGAAGCAAGTTTCTCCATAGGGTGAGTTTTCATAGTGTTCTTTGTCTATTTTGTTGAATGACACTTGGGAACAAAGAAAAGAAGGTGCATATGTGTGTTTCCTTTATAATTTCTTTTTTTTTTTTTTTCCTTTTTGCGTTATGTGGGCCTCTCACTGTTGTGGCCTCCCCCGTTGCGGAGCACAGGCTCCGGACGCGCAGGCCCAGCGGCCATGGCTCACGGGCCCAGCCGCTCCGCGGCATATGGGATCCTCCCAGACCGGGGCACGAACCCGCATCCCCTGCATCGGCAGGCGGACTCTCAACCACTGCGCCACCAGGGAGGCCCTCCTTTATAATTTCTTTTGTTCAATTTTGGGCCACTGGCCACTCCACCACGACCTTGTCTGCTTGCAGTGAAGCGGGAAATCAGGGGGTATCAATTTAATTTATTCTTTCACAAATCATTAAATGCCTTGAACTGCGGTAGATCTGTACATGGATGGGAGAAAGGAGGTGGAAAGGGATGATAAAAGCACCTAAAGAAGTAAGCTGAAAGTTGAGTGGCGTGAAGTGGTTGTCACCAACTTTGTTTTCTCTTTTTCTGGTTAAACAGACCAGTTTTACACTGATAAGTCATTTTTGTTTCTGTTCTTTGGGCTTTGTCCAATTTCTCTCTTTACTTAACATGAAGTGACTAAAATAAGTGACCAAAACTATTAGGACTTCAATAATAAAGGTTTTTGGAGCTAGGGAGGTATCAGAAATTACATTTGTCCAATTCCTCAATCATTCAGCAATTAGGTGGTTTTCGTATTTGGAGAGATGAGGTCTTGCATAGGCCCTTGAGAAGAGATTGGAGTAGGTCTTGGGCTTGAGCAAAGTGCTTTAATAGAGAAGGGGCCACCTTGGTTGGGGTTGCTTCATAAGTCAGGTGGACAGGGAGACACGGTCGGTAGGTTAAGTCAGCTGCATTAGTGTCTTATTTGGGAATTTTTTTTTTTTTTAAGGAAAAGAAAAAAGTTGCTCTACTTTATTAACTATTTTAAGCTCAAGAAAACTAGGGCTAGGATGTAGCCTCTTAAAATCAATCATGGTCTTTAATTTACCAGGAATATCTTAAAACAGTTGCTTATCTCATTTGTCCATCTGGCTCTTTTTTTGAAGAAATTAGAATATGTTCACCATTTTCAGAATTATTTATGTGGAAAATAGGTTTTAAAATTCAGGTGGCCAGTGGTTTATAATTTTTAAGTATAATTCTGACTTAAAATTGATTAGCACCCATCCTTAGGTGGGAATTAAGTAGCCAATCTGTGCATTCATCTTGTGGGTGTCATGAATTATTTCCCTTTCTGACCTTACTCAGCTCAAGCAAAATTTGTAAATTCTTCCCTGATTCCCAACTCTGGCTAGAAAAATTTCAGATTTTATAAATAACAAGCAGTCTTGGAGTTGCGTGTTACAACTCTATACTGAAAATGCATCGTGTCTGGGAGACTTCTCTGATGAGCTTAAAACTGGGGGTGGAGTTTAACCCATGATAAGCAGGGCGCATCTGAGAAGCATCCTAGCACTTGAGGATAAAGTTCAGAGGGCATCTCGCCTTTGGACCATGTTTGCTCAGTTTGGCAAGACCTCTGATTTTGACTCACCTTTGTGGCCTCCAGTAAATTAAATGACAGTTTGACCCATGTCTACTGAACACCAAGGAGCAGCTTGCAGGTTAGCACTACGGAGAAGGTTATTAACTCTTTGTAAATTATTATAGCTACAGACTTGATAATTCCTTTGCAGCAGCACTTTGTAGCTGTTAAATAATATTGCTCTAAGAAATGAGTGTCATTTTTCTCCAATGTTTGTCAAATGCACATGTTCTGACAGTAATGATAATTCAGATGTATTCTGCTAGGCAACTGCCAGGGGTGCCCAGTGGGTAGCTGAATCCAGAGACGCTGGAATTGTAAATTCGACAGACAAATCATTTTATGATGCCAGACTAAGGAATTTGGCTTTGGCAGATTGCCAGGAGCCGTTGATTTGGCTCAGATTCAGAACTATGTGCCTGTTTGCCAAGCAAGATTAGTTAGCTTGGTTCTTTATACATAGAAATTTGTACCCTGTTTCCCTCGATTATTTCAATCTTAAACCAATATGGCTCTTACCTTAATTTTGTATCTTCTTTTCATATTGATTTGTAGGTGAGTCCCTATTCTTGTTTCTGGTGAGCTGGTAGTGACTGAGTGTCATATTTTTTACCCCCTGCCTCTGCCCAGTCCCAGCCTTACAGACCCATGGGTTTGCTGCTGTGTAATGCAGGCTTTCACATCTTGTGTTGGTTTCATTTGGTTCCTGCTTACTGAGTGTCCTCCATGTTCAGTACAATGTTAATACCTCCTAAGTCAAACCAATTTAATTTTAATTTTTAATTTTTAATTTTTAATTTTATTTATTTATTTATTTATTTTTTGCGGTATGCGGGCCTCTCACTGTTGTGGCCTCTCCCGTTGCGGAGCACAGGCTCCGGACGCGCAGGCTCAGCGGCCATGGCTCACGGGCCCAGCTGCTCCGCGGCATATGGGATCCTCCCAGACCGGGGCACGAACCCGTATCCCCTGCATCGGCAGGCGGACTCTCAACCACTTGCGCCACCAGGGAGGCCCTAATTTTTTATTTTTATACAATTTTTTTTTTTTTTTTGCAGTAAGCGGGCCTCTCACTGTTGTGGCCTCTCCCGTTGTGGAGCACAGGCTCCTGACGCGCAGGCTCAGCGGCCATGGCTCACGGGCCCAGCCACTCCGTGGCATGTGGGATCTTCCCGGACCGGGGCACGAACCCATGTCCCCTGCGTCAGCAGGCGGACTCTCAACCACTGTGCCACCAGGGAAGCCCTTTATTTTTATACAATTTTTAAAGGTTACTTTCCATTTACAGTTACTACGAAATATTGGCTGTATTCCCCGTGTTGTACAATGTGTCCTTGAACCTGTCTTACACCCAATAGTTTGTACCTCCTACTCCCCCACTACCATTTTGGCCCTGCCCCCCTCCCCGCTGGTGACCACTAGTTTGTTCTCTGTATCTGTGAATCTGCTTCTGTTTTGTTATATTTGTCCATTTGTTGTATTTTTTAGGTTTCACATACAAGTGATTCATACGGTATTTGTCTTTTTCCATCTGACTTATCTCACTTAGCATAATCCCCTCCAAGTCCATCCATGTTGCTGCAAATGGCAAAATTTCGTTCATTGTTATGGCCGAGTAGTATTCCGTTGTATATATACCACATCTTCTTTATCCATTCATCTGTGGATGGACAGTTGGGTTGCTTCCATATATTGGCTGTTGTAAAGAATGCTGCTATGAACATTGAGGTTCATGTATCTTTTCAAAGTAGTGTTTTCATTTTCTTTGGACATATACCCAGGAGTGGAATTGCTGGGTCATATGATAGTTCTATTTTTAGTCAAACCAATTTTTCATTCTTTAGGAGATGCAATGATCACCGTTTCTCAAGTTCTGGAGTAAATGTACCTATCTCATATTAACTCTTATTTTTGTTTCCAAAATGAAGCCAAAATAATATCACCATATAAAAATAATTCCAAAATACAGAGATTCAAAGAATATGATAGTAGTCTTGATTATTTGCCAGTGGGAAGAAGACAAATGGAGGGCCTCCCTGGTGGCGCAGTGGTTGGGAGTCCGCCTGCCGATGCAGGGGATACGGGTTCGTGCCCCGGTCTGGGAGGATCCCATATGCCGCGGAGCGGCTGGGCCCGTGAGCCATGGCCGCTGGGCCTGCGCATCCGGAGCCTGTGCTCCGCAACGGGAGAGGCCACAACAGTGAGAGGCCCGCATACTGCAAAAAGAAAAAAAAAAAAAAAGAAGACAAATGGAAAAACACAATTCCAGGTGTCAGTGACATCTAGCTTTGGTTCTCTTAGGGCAACTGGAAGTTGTTTTGAAGTATTCAGGATAATACTCTTCTTTCTGAGCATTGCTTGGAAGTAAAGAGGCACTGTTTTAAACAGTCTGAACATCTGGGGGGAGCTTGCTCTGTGTTCTCCAGACAAATAGATCACAGATCCTGCCTGTGCCCCTCCCTCCACATCCCCTCCCAGTTCTACTTATCTGTCTAGTCAAACCTGAGGGACTATTACTTAGAAATCTCAATACCCCACACAAAGTTGGCAGTGAGTCTTTTTTTTTTTTTTTGGATGGCTTCTTTCCTATTTATATTGTTTTGCAGTTTAATTTGATTGTTTGGAGTAGATAAACAAAACTGTTTTAAACGTTGAAGGTTCATTCAGGAATGTGCAATATTATTGGTCAAAATTTGGCTATTTTGTGCTGTTTTGGCTTTTTGAGGGTTTTTTTTAGGCTCCCTGTGGAACCTTAAGTTTTGTCTTTTTTTAAAAAACTAACTTTTTTTCTCTTTCACAGTAGAAATCCTTGAGGAGGGAAGTATTTTAAAGATACCTACTTTAATCAGAAATCACCTACCTTGGGCTTCCCTGGTGGCGCAGTGGTTGAGAGTCCGCCTGCCGATGCAGGGCACACGGGTTCGTGTCCCGGTCCGGGAGGATCCCACATGCCGCGGAGCGGCTGGGCCCGTGAGCCATGGCCGTTGAGCCTGCGCGTCCGGAGCCTGTGCTCTGCAACGGGAGAGGCCACAACAGTGAGAGGCCCGCGTACTGCAAAAAAAAAAAAAAAAAAGAAAAGAAAGAAATCACCTGCCCTTGGTTCTTGTTCTCCTTGTGATCCACTTTTTTTTTTTTTTTTTTTTTGGTACGCGGGCCTCTCACTGCTGTGGCCTCTACCGTTGCGGAGCACAGGCGCTGGGCACGCAGGCTCAGCGGCCATGGCCCACGGGCCCAGCCACTCCACAGCATGTGGGATCTTCCTGGACCGGGGCACGAACCCGTGTCCCCTGCATCGGCAGGCGGACTCTCAACCACTGCGCCACCAGGGAAACCCTTGTGATCCATTTTAATGAGCTTTGCCAGTGTTAAGCAGTATAAAACCCAACGTTAATCAAGCAGTCTCCATGCTTAAAAAAACAAAAACAAAAACACACCCAACTGTGCTCTCTCCCCATTGTCCACGGTATATGCTGTGAATTTAACGTGCCATTTAAGGCCCTCCACGTCTGACCCCATCTGACCTTTCTACATTTAATCTCCCACTGACAGCCTTCCTTCCCTCCTGATCCCTGAAGTGCTAGAAACGGATTTGCCAGGCAAACCAAGTTTCCCCATTGTCTTCTCCTCAAAAATCCTTCCTCCTGCCTTCTCCGTGAAGTTCCCTTCTGCTTCCTAGAACTCTGTGGGTGGCTCAACCCGGGCCACCCCAGTACATTTATTTCTTTGCTGCTTACCCTGCCTGCCCCTCATTTACCTATTCAAATTCTTTGAAGGCAGAGACTATTAAGCTTGATATATATTTTTAGTGCCTCCAATAGTCCTTTACTGTTGACTTAATTTCATCTTTAAAAGGAACTTCGATTTTAAGGATGTCAGGGTGTCAAAAAAAAAAGCTATAAATATATATATATATATATATTTTAGAAATTTCATGTAATGTCTGAAACATTTATATTAACATATTTCCATACAAATAACCCAAAGAAAGTTTAGTATGGTTTGTTTATTTGTTTGTTTGGTTTTTTATACTGCAGGTTCTTATTAGTCATCAGTTTTATACACATCAGTGTACACATGTCAATCCCAGTCTCCCAGTTCAGCACACCACCATCCCCACCCCACCGTGGTTTTTCCCCCTTGGTGTCCGTACATTTGTTCTCTACATCTGTGTCTCAGCTTCTACCCTGCAAACCGGTTCATCTGTACCATTTTTCTAGGTTCCACATACATGCATTAACATACGATATTTGTTTTTCTCTTTCTGACTTACTTCACTCTGTATGACAGTGTCTAGATCCATCCACGTCTCAACAAATGACTCAATTTCGTTCCTTTTAATGGCTGAGTATATATGTACCACATTCCATTGTATATATGTACCACAACTTCTTTATCCATTCGTGCTATAAATATTTTGTTATGCCAAAAAAGAAAAAAGAGAAAGAAAGGTTTTACAACTTCTTCCCTAATTTGATGCTAAAGGGTTTAACTATTACATTAACAGGCTGTGAGGGACCATCTCAAAGGAGGGACTTTGGCTTTGTAAGGTTTTTTTTTTCTTAGTTCTGATCCTCTATGCTTGGCCCTAGAAAGTTCCAAGTCACATCAGATCCTGGCAGCTCATACTTAGAGGTCTGCCTCAGAGAAGCCCGGGACCACGAGGCTAGGAGCCTGGCTTCTGGTCCTTGCTCAGACCCTGGCAGGCAGCATTTCAGGACCTTAATCTCCACTTCTTTAGGAACAAGGTCGATTTTTATTTTTATATTTGAACTTAATTTGGTCAGTACCTTATTAGGCACTGGGGTGGACATTTTACATTTTATTTTGTCTCACTGTGATCTTTGGCAAGTCAGTTCTCTGAGCCTCACTCTCATCTATAACATGGGTACAATAATATAAATCTACCTCCATATGATAAGGAATTCAATGAAAATTGAGACTATAATTTTATTTGAGAGGGCAATTAGGTGCTTTCCGTGCCTCTGATTGGATTCCTGAAGAAGAGATCTGACTCTATCCACAGTCACACCCCAGCGCTGACAGGACAGTAATCCTCAGCAATGCTACAGAGTTGTAATTGGAATGTTTCCTGCCAGTTTCAGGAATCACGATGCAAAGGCTGTGCCAGAAACTGCCCTATAGGAATTCTTCTCACTTCCTGCTCTACCCACTACCTCCTGTTCTCCAAGTTAACTAGTGCAGGTGACTAATTCTAATTCCCCTTGACCTTTTATTATTTAGGGTGAGGCGTTGCACAAAAACTCTTGCTTTGCCACAGCAGCAGCATCATCCCCTGGGAACGTGCTGCAAATGCATGTTCTTGAGCTTCTCCCCAAACCTAGTGAATCAGAAGCTCACACGTCCTCCAGGCAATTCTCATACAGGCTGAAGTTTGAGAACCACTGAATAAAATGAATATGAGGAGGCTAGATGGGGATGGTGCTCTATCTTCCTAGAGTTTCTCTATCAGTGAGAAAATAGGCGTTCAATCAGTTGATTGGATCTGAGCTTATTCATCACTAAAACTAAAAAATGCAAGTGTTTTTTGTTTCATTTGGAAAAATTTTGAGCAAAACACATTAACATGTTAAGTACACACACACACACACACACACACACACAACACACACAATTTTTCTATTATTTTTTCTAATAAAAGTTAATTTTCCAGAACCAGAATTGGAGTATAATTTGGAACTGATTCTCTCCTGTTGCGTTGAATGGAGGGGAACAATCTTTGTTAATATCTGTGCAGTATTGCTCCCCTGTATCCTACAGCCTGGCAAGGAATGCAAGCTCAAGGCACCAGGGAGAACAAGAAAGCATCGTAGTGATTTGGGGTGAGAACCAACTGGAAAAGAGCAGATGATTGTGTCAGTGTTGAGTATCTATTCTGTGCTAACTGAACACCACACAGAAGCCTAGGGTTGTTTCTGACCCTTTAGGGTAAGATGGCTGAGGTGTGGGACTCTTTGGGGAAGCAAAGCCGAAAAACGAATCCAGCTTGACTGTAATCAGAGGTTTTACTAGGTAGAGATTGGAGAGTAGCTGGCACTTGCCTTTTCCTACTTCTGCATGGAGGGCTTTGATTTCCCAGTTAATATAGTTTGAGCCTCTATTTGATAAGCCATGATAATCATCTGAGAATCCTTTGTTGTGTTATCTTGAAGGAAGACAATTTCATTCATGGTCACTCTGGAAATAATTGCACCTGTTTTCAGTGAACAACTTTTTCCTGATATTTTAGAAGCAGTGTTTAGCAGTGGGAAGACCATGCTTAGTTCTATAATGTCCCGTAAGTCACTTTTTGTCTCTCTCAGTTTCCACGTTTGTAAAATGGGGCTTCTCTTGGAGCCCCATCTTGAAGGGACATAGGTACAATTATATTCACCATCGCTGCCCCCTAGACTCAGAGCCAGGCAACTCCTTTATTTCTAGTCCCCTTGCCGCTCCCCAAAGTAGTTTGTTTTTTTGTTTGTTTGTTTTTTGTTTGTCGGCAGGCGGACTCTCAACCACTGCGCTACCAGGGAAGTCCCCCAAAGTAGTTTATACATTTCTCTCAGAAGAGCCTTTTACTTTTCACGTGTCTGAGTGGTCCTCTAGATCTCACCCCTCCTGTAAGCCATAGTGGGTCTGTATCCAGCGTATACTAATTCACTTGATATTAGAAAGTTCTATACTCAGTGAATTCTAATTAATGTGGTAGTAGTGGAGTTAAGAGTCTCCTGAATAAGCTTTGCACCTGAGTAAGGAAAATTTGTCTCATCCCTGGGATTCCTTTGGAGTTTACCAGGTGCCTTCCCAAGGGAAATATACTTTGTATTTCCTTTAAAGTTTTTTCTTAATTGGTCATTTGCTTTCTGACTTTGAAAAAGTCTGAAAACCTTGGCTGGTGTTCACCTGAGCTAAAAGGAAAGGTCCTGGAGAGGCTGACTTCCTTCCACAGACCCCGAGGTAAGGGGAAGAGCAGCCTGGGGAGAAGACTGATTGCTGACCAACTGCATCCCAGTCAGATATGGGGCTACAGAGCTTAGAGTTGGCTTGAGTTTGTCCTGCAGTGGGAATAACCAATCAAAGGCAACTTGGACACCTAGTGTTTTGCTGCAGGACTGAATCAGTTTCCTTTGCTCTCGGCTTTTGTTGAAATACAACCCCACCTGCACCCTACCCCCTACCCCCTTCACTGCCCTGGAGCTTTTAGTTCACAGACTCAATACCAAGGACACTCTTTTTTTCTTTCTTTCTTTTTGCATTTTGTGATTTTCTATCATTATGGCAAGGGTGATAGGCGAGGGTGAGAAGAAGTCAAATACTTCAAGAAGAACCGAAGATCTTAGTTCTCTCAAAAAAAGAGGTGAACCGGTTAATGTTAGACAAAGGATAAGCTGCGCCGGTAAAGCGTGAGCTCACTCTCTGAGGCCAGACTAACTGGCTTCCAAAAGGCCGGCTACCTAAACTCCTCGTGTCTCGGTTTCCTCATTTGTTAAATGGAGATAATAATGGTTCCTGCCTCATGGAGCTGTTATGAATATTGAATGAGGTAATATTTGGGAGGCACATAGAACAGTGTCAGGCACGTACACATGTTTGTTCAGTAAATAAATGTGCCTCCCGAGTTTCATGAGTTCTAGTTCTGACTTGCTGTGTGTCATTCCTTTCATTCAGCAGATATATTTTTCCAAGTGCTGAAATCCAAATGTGAGTATAAGATCTGGTTTCCTAGAAAGTTCTTTAACTTTTTCTTTTTCCAACATAGTTACCTTGTCCCACGTTAAGACTCCTCAGAGCGACTGGGAATTGCAAGTAAAGTGTTTCCTGGTTTCTCGTAAGAACATTGCTTCGAGGCATTTTTCTTGACATGTTTTGATTGGTAACTATATATTTTTGTATATTACTCAATAAAATCTTGTCTTACCAACTGTATTTAAGTTATCATGGCTTCCCTCAAGTATTTTAGGATTCATTCCAGATGAGAATTTAAAGCCGCCCGTATTTAATTCTCTGACAATCCTGTGGTCACAGACATTCTTTTTTTTTCTATTCGGCTCAAGCCTTTAGAGAGCTACATGTAAAGTTTTATTTACTGATAAGTCTGTTTCTCACATCAAAGGAAGTTAAACGTCCCTACCCCCATATTGCCTTAAGGATTACTCATGAATTTGTTTTTCTATAAGAATAAGGTAACTTCTAGGTCAATATGATAGCTTCCAGGGTTAATGGCTTCTACCAAAGACTTGTGGGCAGGGTGACTCAGGGCAGGTGACCGCTGCTCATCTTCCCCTTAACCTGGAAATTAAGTGAGAGAATTTGTGTATATTGCCACCCTAAAGTGCTCCCTGGCTTCATGGGTCTTCAGGAAATGGCACTTGTTAACGATTTGAGGAAAGGTAGCGGAATGGATGTGGTTAAATGCCTGTGTTAATGTCCTCAACCCAGGGCCTGGCTGACTTTTGCGGATTTCATAATTGCAAGGAAGCCCTTACTTGAGTACATTTCTCTGGTGACTGGGGTAGTGATGGGGGAGGGCTTTCCCGTGCCGGTTCCCTCCGCGGGCTGCCGGGCTGTGTGCTCGGGTGTGGGCTGGCTGCCACCCTCACGCAGCGCACGTAGCCCTGTCACTCAGCCGTCACCCCGCTGGCCGGGAGCCAGGCCTCTGCGGGAAGGGCCGCCTTCCCAAACCCAAACAGCCTGTATTGCTGTGTCGATGTTCCGGGGCCTGTTTACTGTGCTTAATTGCAGGACTCTGCTTGAATCCCCTCCAAGGAGAGGAATTAAGCAGAATTCGAAAAGGAGTGACAATAGTCTCTTAAACTCCTGGCCCCTGAGAATTTCAGTGGCTTCTGGGGAAGGGCGATTCATTCAAGTTCAGGGTGATTTACTCAGGTTCATGCACGAAGTACAGGATCCCCTGAAATAGAATCTTGATCTAGTTCAGTTAGACCTTACAAGCCCGTGAATCCTTTGTGACCTTATGCATGCTTGTGTGTGTGTGTGTGTGCGTGTGTGCACATCTATGCATATTTCTGAGGGTGGGTGTGGGAGCCCAGCGCTTTAATGTAAGAATCTCAAGAAGCTAAGAGAACTGAGTAGAAGGTTTCAGAGTCTTGATAGTTGTTGATAGTTGGTTGAATGATCCCAAAGTTAGGACCAAGTTCATAGTAAAGAGGGGCATTGATGAAAAAGGTCTCCCCGAGGACAGGTTTTCAAGTGAATATGGTAAATTCCCTGCCCTTCTAGGCAGGATGCTCTTGCCTGATCAGGAGGAACCAGCAGGCCTACTTCACCAGAGCAACTGAGAGTTGCTTATATCAATAACTTCTGATTTTTCATTTTCAGAATTACTGAAGCTCCTGCATTTCAGCAAAGTTCAGGTATGGGAGCATAATGATTATTGTTCTAAATTGGAGGTGAGGTTATATGTAGCAGAGTTCTGGGTACGTGGGTTCAGGGAGAGGAATTTTTCGTGTGGATTTAGGGCGCATGAGGAAGGCAGACGTTCCCAGGATAGAAATAGAATAGTAGAAGACATTTTAGTGAATAACTTGGGGTTCGTTTTCAAGATTATTTCCCTGATGGATATTGACTGTCTTATGTGCTGAATCTTCTGAATTGTATGGTCAGATGCTGAAACTTTGGGAAGGGGAACGTGGTAGCTGGACACAGTTCTTGCTATTGCCCACCAAGAGCATATTTCCCATTTCTCCCTCATTTCGTTACATCAGTCTTTAACTAGGGCACTAGGAGGAAGGAACTAGCTAGGCTTGCTCTTAACTAACAAGACAGGTCACAAGCAAGATGCCAAGATAACTAGTGACAGTTTGCATACTTGTTTCCTTAAAGTGCCTATATTATCTCCAGCTAATTTCTTTATGCCAATCTAGATGCGTGAGAATGAATATAAAGACTCTAAAGCACTTTTTCTGCTTATGAGCTGTTCATCGTCACACTGAGAGCTTGCTTTTTTGTAAGAGACTGGCCGCAAGGTGAACTCTTGTTTAGTGACATTTTCTTGAAACTGTTGAAGAAAGCTTTGCATAGTTGCAACTATGTTGTAAAGATGCATTATAAATATTGTATTGTAGGAATTTAAGTGATTTAGGAAATATATGTATATTTTTAATTTTTATTGAAATATAGTTGATTTACAATATTATGTTAGTTTCAGGTGTACAGCAAAGTGATTCCCTTATATACACACACACACGCACACACACACACACTCACACACGTATTCTTTTTTAGACTCTTTTCCATTATAGGTCCTTACAAGATATTGAGTATAGTTCTCTGTGCTATGCAGTGCATCCTTGATGGTTATCTATTTTATATATAGTCGTGTGTATATTTTAATCCTAAACTCCTAATTTATCCCCCACCCCTTCCCCTTTGGTAACCATAAGTTTGTTTTCTATGTCTATGAGTCTATCTCTGTTGGGTAAATAAGTTCATTTGTATCATTTTTTAAGATTCCACATGTAAGTGATATCACATGATTTTTGTCCGATTTAGGTAATATAAATTGGACCCACTTCTGGCCAGAAAGCTTCAGCTATTACATTTGCTTAGCTGTTTTTCCAAGCTAAACAAAGTGCATGGCCTTGTGTATTTCTTTTCAAGTCTTTACACATCTAATACTCTATGTGGTTAGTATTTTATGGTAAAGAGAGGAGGGATCCTGGGCCCCCACTGCTATATCCAGAGCGGACATGGGGGAAGGACTTAAGGGGAGAGAGGTTTGGCAGAGGCCTGTGCAATGTGGATGGCACTGAAGGATGAAGGATACATCTGAGCCTGGTAAAGAGAAATGGGGAAGGTGACTCCTTGTAGCTCAGGAAGTAACACAGAGTAGCTTGATCTCTTAGGAGAGCCTCAGACAGTGATCTCAAAATCCAGTCTGATATGTTTTTTTGTGGCCCTGATTTAACAATCAGGATAAAAAATGTACAGGAGAGTTTACATACAAATCCGGTTCAGTTCCCTGCTACTGTCCTAAAATCTGAAGATTTTGTAACACCGGCCCCTCATTGCCAAGGTTAGAAAATTCCCTAGTTATAGGTAGCATAGTACACACTCTAGAGTTTTGACACATCTATACCTGGTTGGCTTCAATTTTTTATGTTACTTGCAAGTGCCACAGGCTATATGACTTTGCCAGCCCCGGGTTCGAAGCTACAAAGCACTTAGGTAGGATCGGATCCCTGAAGGGGAGACATTCTGAAGCCCCAGTGGAGGGGAAGACAAAAACATGCACATCATCAGTTTTAAAAATAGTTGACATTAAGCAGCATTTAGTGTGTGCCAAGCCTTGCACTGTTTTACATGGATTATCACCTTCAATCCTCATAAACCCATTTTTCAGATGAGAAAACTGAGGTGTGAAGAGGATAAGTACAGGTTATTCTGCGCTTAGGTTACATTTTATTAAAATATGCTCTGCTAGGGACCGTTCGTAATTCAAAACAAATCCTTACCAAGATTGTCTGGTATTTCTGCTTCACAGTTAGAGGGGCCTAGCATTTGGCCGTGGACCAAAATACCAGTTTAAAGGTCACTCAGCTTGGCAGCTTTGAAGTTATGCTATTCTTGACAAATTTTTAAAAATGGATTCATATTTATTGCAAATTTGGTAAATAAAATGAGACTTGATTACTATTTTAATTTGCTGAGTTAAACTTTATGTAAAACGTCACTCTCTTTTTTTTTTTTTTTTTTTTTTTGCGGTACGCGGGCCTCTCACTGTTGTGGCCTCTCCCGTTGCGGAACACAGGCTCCGGACGCACAGGCTCAGCAGCCATGGCTCACGGGCCCAGCCGCTCCGCGGCATGTGGGATCTTCCCGGACCGGGGCACGAATCCGTGTCCCCTGCATTGGCAGGCGGACTCTCAACCACTGCGCCACCAGGGAAGCCCCCGTCACTCTCTTTTTAAGATCAAGTCATACTAGTGACTGACGCTGAAGTCATGAGTGATGTAAAATACGTTTCTGTAAAACATCTATGTTGTTGATTGCTTTTAGAGAAGTGGTGAATCTGAGTGGAGGCTGGGATGGGACAGATGTATCCCCTTCCCACCCATGAAGAGACAGTGGAGGTCAATGATGCCAGTTTTTTGAAATGGTGTATATATGCGATCAAACTGGTTTCAATTAAGAACATTCTGTTTAGGCACTAGGATGGAAATCCTGGACTTTGCTTTTTCAACTTTACCTTTGGGATTGATGAGATATGGCTTTTTATGAAGCCAACTCAGTAATACCCCTTAACAGAAACTGTTTTCTTTTCCACCTGTGGCATTTGGGGAGCCGATTTTATTACTTGGGTTTGGCTGTCAAAGTTCTATATGTCTGGGGCTTCCCTGGTGGTGCAGTGGTTGAGAGTCCGCCTGCCGATGCAGGGGACACGGGTTTGTGCTCCGGTCCAGGAAGATCCCACATGCCGCAGAGCGGCTGGGCCCGTGAGACATGGCCGTTGAGCCTGCGCGTCTGGAGCCTGTGCTCCGCAACGGGAGAGGCCCGCGTACCGCAAAAAAAAAAAAAAAAAAAAAAAATTTCTATATGTCTGTGTACATTTTCAAAGAATCCTTACTTACACATTTACTGCCTGAACGTGGCCGCCTAGGTATCCAGAGCACATATCTCTGGTCTAGAGCCAGTTTGGGAGCCTGGGAGGGTTTCACCCCTCTCCACTCATTTCCTTTTGCTACAGAGCTATGGAGAAGCCTCTGGGGATAGTGCAGGGGGTGGGGGGTGTCCACGATGGGGCCATAGGAAGGGATGGTGAATACATAAGGGGACATGTGGATTTATCTGCCCATCCAAGAATAGAAGTATAGGACTAAATTGTATGTGCTATTGCAGGTCACACTAACATGTTATTAAACTTGTATAAATTTCAAATATTAATCTAGTCTGCAAGTTCTGGCAGATAAAAAGTCGGTGATAAGTGAGACTTCCTCCTGATGGGTGTCAGTGTTATTGCGCAGCGTGTTTGTCACGTGATCATTGAAGTACTCTGGTGATGTTCTCATTGTCCTGGCGCGTTCTCCTCCTCTGTACACTCTAAATCCCTTCCTGGCTTGATGAGGTTTGGATAGCAGCTCTGTAGACCTAACTGATCAGTTTCCGGGGTTTGTTTCTGCCCCGTGCATGATTTGGCACAGAAACGCATGATGTTATTGAAGTGAGCCTTGCTTCTCAGCGCATCCTTAGCCTCCTGGTTTTAGACTGTGTCAAAACCCAACAGATACTGGGAATGTGCCCAAGCCAAGACCCATCTCCTATGGCTCTTGTCCAGAAAACACTGATAAAATTGGCCTGTGTAGTTTCAACAGGCCCACTGAGGCTCACAATGATTTGCTTGCATTGTTTTGAACTTGATGCTATGGTTTCAGGAACCAGGAGAGAAGGTGAAGATTCACTCTGGCCAGAAAAATTCTCTATATTTCTCTCCCTTAAGCAATCAGATACTTTGCTGACACTTAGGAGTTTTGTCCTAATGATGAGTCCCCTGGAATGTGCCAGCTCCTTCTCTATGCATGGGTTTTATAGACGCAGCAGTACATACAAAAGGATGTACTTTTGTGAGTTTGTATCTCTTTTTATCAGTATTTAATCTAAGCTGAGTCCTGAGGCAGTTAAGCACTTCCTAATGCCGTGAAGAACTCTGTTGCTGCTTCTGGGGTTGATGCTTCGATAGAGTCTGAGATCTTCTTGGACCATCAGAGGCTGGGTAACCCAAGCCATTTTTTACAGGAAAGAAACCAAGCCTGGGATCACATGATTAGTTACAGAGTAAATTAGATGGCAGACATCCAGACCACTGACCTTTTCCTTCGAGTAGAGCTGTTTAAGACTATAAGATTATGTAGCATTTTTTTGAATTGTATTTTATTTATTTTTTATACAGCAGGTTCTTATTAGTTATCTATCTTATGCATTTTAGTGTATACATGTCAATCTCAATCTCCCAATTCATCCCACCACCACCACCTCCCCCCACCCACTTTCCCCCCTTGGTGCCCATACGTTTGTTCTCTACATCTGTGTCTCTGTTTCTGCCTGATTATGTAGCATTGATGGAGTACTTTTTCTTCTTTTCAGAGCTTCACAGTGGGGAGAGGCTGAGTTGGTAGGGAATTCAGCCTATAATTGTTTGTGGCTTAAGTGACTTTCATTATTGGCTCAGTGGTGGCTCTTATAATCCTAATAGCTGCTTCCAGGGATGGGTAATTCCCTAGTCATTATAGGCGACTTCATTTATCTCTTCTTCCCCAGCTAGACTCATCATTTCTGTCTGCTACCAATCACCTTTCCCCAAGCCATCCTTTGCTTGGTGGTACCAACATTTGTTAAATCTCGCTTGCAGTAGCCTCAGAATTCCACCTCTGAAAGATGTTCAAGCTAACAGCCTAACTTCAGCTCTAAGATGACATTGCATTGACATTTTAGACAGACATTCAAAGGCAGGATATGGGGATTGCTAGCCGCATAGGGATATAACGTTTGAGAGATATGGTGATTTAAGCCTTAAGATCAGTGTAAAGCCAAGTTACTATTCAGCCTTATTATTATTATTATTTTTTTTTTTTTTTTGCGTTACGCGGGCCTCTCACTGTCGTGGCCTCTCCCGCTGCGGAGCACAGGCTCCAGACGCGCCGGCTCAGCGGCCATGGCCCACGGGCCTAGCCGCTCCGTGGCATGTGGGATCTTCCCAGACCGGGGCACGAACCCGTGTCCCCTGCATCGGCAGGCGGACTCTCAACCACTGCGCCACCAGGGAAGCCCTCAGCCTTATTTTTGTTCTAGTATGCAAGAAGCCTTTCAAGTACATGCCTAGTTCATGTCTTCGTGTTACCACTGGGAGTGACTTGACACCCTTGGTTTTGAAGCTGATTCATTGAGCCACTAGTGTTATTAGTTTGGGCTCTACCTGACTGGTTATCTTACCAATGAAACAGTCTTGCCATTTATGAAGGAAAATGTGAACTGGATCGCTACATGTATGTTTGAGGATATGCTTTAGAATGACAAAAATCTCTATTGATCTAGGCAGAAAGTAAGCTTACTGTTTAGAGGAAAGAGCTGTTTGCTATTCATTCATTTATTTATCGAATTTTAAAACAAAACAAAACACAAAAAGGGAATTCCCTGGCGGTCCAGTGGTTAGGACTCCGTGCTGTCGCTGCTGAGGGCCTGGGTTCAATCCCTGGTTGGGGAATTAAGATCCACAAGCCCCGCGGTATCCCCCTCCCCTCCAAGAAAAAAATTAAATTTAATCAGATACCTTCTGTGCATCAGGAACTGTTCTAGACACGAAGAATACGTCAGCAAACGAAACAGAAAAAATATCCTTTTTCTCATCTTATGTTACCAATATCTTCCCTGCATGTATCTCATCCCTACAAAGATATTTTAGAAATAAGGCAGTGTCCTGTGAAAAGAACTGGCTTTTTACACTTTGTCTAATTTTTTCTACTCTATGCTATAAATTTTCCAGGGAACAATTAGAGATTTGTTACTCTCTTCGTAGTAATTCCCTAATAGTAATCTTTAGTAGGATTTTTAGTTTGGCTTCCTGCTTTATTTCTCCACCTGACCGATACAGGTAGCGCTTGGGCAAAAGGAAGAGAATTTCAGGTTATCATTTAATTTGATAATTGTCAGTAGGAAGAAGACAAGCATTGAAAAATGCATTAAGATGTGTCTGTGGCTTTTTCTGTGAACTGGATCTGACGGTCATCTGTGCCGACAAGTCGGGACACAGCTTCCATCGACCCTCCCCTCTTCTTTCTGTCCTAAGCATTTTATTGAGCAAGCCTAACCTTTTTCTCCTTCGTCATTGGTTCCTGTCTCTTTGTAAATGCAGGTATCTTTAGCCATTGATTAAGACAGTGGGCAATTCAGTGATTCAGGGGCACTTGTCAATAATGCATAATCCCTAAACTCCAAACCTAGTGATTATGATTTTGTGGCTCTAGGGTGGGAACCCAGAACCTGCTTTTTCAAAAAGAAAGATTGAAGAAAGGCGGGGCATCCTAACTACAACCATAGATACTGTTCAAAATGTTCTAGAGTTGTGGGAATATTGTTGAACTACTTTCCACTGGGCTGAGCCATAAGGTATAACTTGGCCGTTAATCATATATGCTGAAGAGTCCAAATTCATGTACTGTACGTGAAGTTAAGAAGCCAACAGTCACCTATGTCATGTGGCACCCAAGGAGACTGTGTTACTCAGCTGTTCACTGGTGGCAGAAGATTGGTTCAGCTTTGTTAACCAGCTTCCTTGGGATTTCTCCATAGGCGATGGTGGCTTGCTACCCAGGAAATGGAACAGGTTATGTTCGACATGTGGACAACCCCAGTGGTGACGGCCGCTGCATCACCTGCATCTACTATCTGAATAAGAACTGGGATGCCAAGGTACTTGGATTCATGGGAGTAGAGTGAGGGGTTAGGAACTATAGGAAAATAATTCAGATGACTTAGAGGAAAGTTTGCAGTTCATAATCCCCACTGATGAGTCCTTTCTATTTCATATTTTTTCTTTTTTCCTCTTACGGTGTTAGTACTAAAGTTGATGAGATGAAAATAATAGATATGAAGTTGATTTGATGGGGGTGGGTGGGTAGGGCCATTATTAGGTTATAGGTTATAATTTGATGGTTGATGAAGAGAAAATAATTTATAATTTTAGGAATGGGGATCAATTTCTTTAGTCTAATCCAGAGCTGATAGGATTCTTGATTCTCAATGTGGAATAAGATATATACTTTTCCCTGCCAGGAGCAACACTGAGAGAATTTCACAAAAATAGAACTGTAGGATATTAAACTATCCCCAAGTGAGGTTTCCCACACAGTCCTCCCTCTTGGAGTAAAATGTCTCCCTGGTGGCCTCTTGCCATGGTTTACTATGGTTTGTAAATGCCAAAGGTTTTATGGCTTATTTTTATATTTTTGAACATATATATAGATAGAGATATGAAGTCTGGTTCCACACTGACAAACATTTGTCTGGAATTTGTATGCTTTCTGAAAGCTAGGGATGATTTAGGAGTCTGAGAAGTTGGAGAACTTTTCAGGCTTATTTGGCTTTTGAACCTTCTGTATCTCCTTTCGCTATTCATTAGGCCAGATACTTGCTGTCATAAAGCAAGGATATTTTATCTGGGGTCAGAAAAACTAAACCTGGGAAACCAGTGAATTAGTGACAAGGTTTTTATCATCTCCCTATTGGTAATGTGACTGAAATATATCCCTTAGTTGTCCTTTAAAATCTTGAAAGGTAGTGTTATCGGCAAGAGGGTAAAGTTGTCAGATCAGTGATGATAAATCACAAAGTATGAAATCATTCAAAACATATTTGAGTGCCTGCTAGTGCCGGGCATTGTGCTGTGAGGAAACGTCGACGTGTGAGGTCTGAATTCTACCTTGACATGGTTATTCTAGTAGGACAGCTTGGGTGTACATGTAAAAAAAAGTAATTCAAGGAAGAGAGTGATATATGTCATGAAAGATAAGGTCGTCTGAGAGTTCAGAGAAAAGAGCATGTAACTTCCAACTGATGAAATCAGATAGGAGATAGGGGAGCTCAAAAGAAAGCTGTAAATTCTAATTGAAGGGGAGGTTATGTGTGGTCCCTATCATAGGGAGCTGTTAATATTAGACTGAACTATATGAAATTGCCGGGGGGAGGGGCGGGAGGTGGTTATAGGTCAGAAACAGTCGAATATTGGCAATTCTGTATGATTTGACCTAGTAGTACTCCATGGTGTATCCATGGACTCCGTGATTGTGAGGGTGGGAAGGCTTCATTTGGTGGGAGGTGAATAAGGAGATATGTCTAGCCAAATTTGAAATAACATTTAATACAAAGGAGGAGGCTGAAGTAAAACTTTGGGAGTAATATACGCTTGGAGTGGTGGTTGGAAGATGGCTTTGTTTCTAGATGAGGCTGAAATATCATTGATAATGAACTATGTGTGAGGAAATAATCTACCTTCTTTGTGGCCCTCAGCTACATGGTGGGGTCCTGCGGATATTTCCAGAAGGGAAGTCGTTCATAGCGGATGTGGAGCCCATTTTTGACAGACTCTTGTTCTTCTGGTCAGACCGCAGGAACCCACATGAAGTCCAGCCTTCCTATGCAACCAGGTAACAGCCAGGGCCACGATTCCTCTTGAGAAGCTTCGTGTACAAACCCTCAGAGAATTCTCTAAACTTGTGTTCTATGCAGATGAGGGACCAACCACCCCCCAAAGCTGATAGCAAACCTGTTTGAAGTCAATAAAAATTAAAGGAGAAATTTGGGGTTCTTTAGTACACAAACCTAACATCAGTTTGAACTATGAACAAATTGTTTTCCATTAGGTGAGCATCTTGGATTCCAAATTTCCCAGAGCATTTTTCTCTTCTCTCCTTTCTTCCTCCACCCCCCTTTAAAAAAAACCTAATGTTGAACCACCCCTAGAGAATGTTGGCTGCCACATAACAGGAATTCTGTCTGGTTAGCTCTGGATGAGTTTACAAGTTGCCAGTTGCAAGCAGAGAAAGAACCTCGAGAAAAGAAAGAGGAATTTGTAACACAACGTTGTAAATCAACTATACTCCAATACAAATTTAAAAGGAAAAAAAAAAAAGAAAGAGGAATTTGTTTTGGTTTCTTTTCCTTTTTACCCTTTCCTGAGCTTAAAATTAGATTGGGCTTACTGCACCCATCATGTCCCAACAATTGGATTTTTCAGACTTCTTTCTTTAGATCATGCATGGGGAGATTTTCAGAGTAACTGAACAATTTAGTATTGTTTAGTATTAATCTGGAAACTCTTGATATAATCTTAATTTCAGATTCTGCCTCTCATTTGCCTTTGTTTTATGGCCAAAGCTGTAAACCAGGTGGCATTGGAGCTCTGTGGGGTGCAGCCTGAATTGGGAATAGCAGTTGGGCGCAGGGAGGAGAGAGGTTGGGTAGAAAGATAATGACTAAACCTTAACAAGACTGATTAAATCAAAATCACAGGTGTTAAGAGCTTAAGGTTTATGTGGCCCCTTCCAGAAATCACAGATCTGAGCCCCACATAGATTTTCATATGAAATATCAAATTGGGATGTGCCCTGGGTGAGCAGGTAACTGATTCTGCCACCAAAGCCTGCTCGTGGCTTGTTTAATGTTGTACAATAATTGGACCCTGTCATTTGTGCAGAATTCCCTCGTTCTTCCCCAGTTCCTTTATGACCAGGGTCACAGGGGAAACATTAGCGTATGTTGATGGGAAGCCTTTGGAAAAAATCAAGTGCTATAGAAATTCCATTAACTAATAATAATAATAAAATGAAACTTTTTGAAAACTCATGCATGAAATTACTCCTATTATAGTCTGTCCCATAGATGGGACGCAGTAGAAAGCTTGAGGCCATTAGTATTCCATTGCATCTTTGCCCCAATGTCCAAAACTAAAGAAAAAAGCCAGGAGTTTTAAGTGTCCTGTCATTTGATAAGTTATTCTTCAAAGCTTCACTCCTTTGTGCTTTCCCCATCAACTTAGGTCTCTCAGTCTTTAGCAGAATGACTCCCTTCTAGCCCTTTCTGTGTAGATCATCTTGACCTGTTACATTATTTGTCAAATTGCCTTTCCTGCCTGCTAGAGCCTGGGCTCCCTGAGAAAGAGGCTGATGTATTCACATGACTATTTGAATTCCCATCGTCCAGGATAATGCCTGGAGCATACATGGAATTCCTTAAATGTTTTATTACCTTTAAATAGACTTGAAACCAGAGAAGTTTATTTTAAATTAAAATTGGGATGGACCTCTGATAATAGGAAAAATTTCAAATGTTGGCTTTACAAATGACTGTTACGTGAAATTTATAGTATTTTTTTTTTGGTAGTATTTTTAAACCTCTTTTCTAATATCTACTTATCTTTCACAGATATGCCATGACTGTTTGGTACTTTGATGCTGAAGAAAGGGCAGAAGCCAAAAAGAAATTCAGGAATTTAACTAGTATGTGTTTGATAATTTTCTGTGACTTTTGATCAAGTCAATCCTTGACTTTTATTTGAGATTTTTATGTATATTCTAATATACTCTGTTCAGTCTCAGCCATATATATATGCAAGACTGCATATATATATGATGACAGCCTGGTGGGCTTAATTCTGAAAATTTGGCCTTAGCTCTGCTGGAAAAATCAGAAAAAATGCAAAGGACATCCCCTGTGACTGTCCACTGATTGTGTGACAGTTTATAATAGATGGGAAATAGTTAACTTTTGATCATTAATGTTTGTCCGTCAAACATAACGTTAAATTTTGCCCATGATTTTGGCACATTGCAAAGGAAATACAGTGGATCCCAACAACGATGGTTTATTTGTTATATTGGTACGGGACTATGACTCTCATTAAAAAAACTGGGCTCATGTAATATAAACTGAATATGACGTAAGGTCATTCCTGTCCCCTCCAACCAGTATTGTAAGGCAGCGTTTCCCAAAATACATTGTATTGAAAGCCAAGTTAGTTTGCAGGAAGGTAAAATTCCTGGTCCCCAAATGTGGGAAATGTTACATACTGTATCTCTTTCTTGAAGAGTCACAGTGCTTATGGGCATATTAATCAAGAAAAATTAATCTAAGAAATCTTAAAGATGTATGTAACATTGCCTAACCCATGATCCATTTGGACTGTCTACCTAGCAAATCCCAAAGAAAACACATTTTGCTAAGCCCTGTCAGGAGGCACTCTGCTCAACTTTGTTCTGTAAGATGGGAAGTGTTTGCTGGAGGCTTTTGGGGTGACGTTTGTGACATGA